>NC_031983.2:28793570-29098869 GCF_001858045.2 Oreochromis niloticus
CGGCCAGAATCCGCCAGTGTTTTTTCTCTCCCTTTTTTCCCTCTTTTTTTGATTTATGTTTGTTTTTGTACAGCCGGAGTTGCAATTCAAATGCAAATGAACGAGAACAGGAGAGGTGTTTTTGGAACGGTTAGGACAATCATAATGGCTCAGAAAAAAAGGGGGCCGGTAGTTAGCGGCACAGCACCCTAGGGGCCTCATTTAGCTGCCATTTGTTAGGAAATGCCGCTACATTTGTTCCTGGATACAGACTTCACAGACAGGGAGAGAAAGAGAAAACACCAAAAAAGAATGTCACAGTCAAAGTCGAGCTCGCCAACACGATATCGTTCCTCCGCGCTTCAGCAAAAGTCATGTGGGTGTACACCGGTTTGGGTGGATGTCCTCTTTTAAATGTGAGCCAAAGCAATTGAAGTGAATGGGCGGACGGGGGTGGCGGTGACAGGGACTTGCAAAGACTGTATGAAGTGAAGATGGTTAAAAAGACTGGCTCTTATTTGATTAGCCTGTGTAGAGGAATAAAAAATGAAAGCCCTGGCAGTGGCAGCTAGCGCTGTTAGCTATGACATCACTCCTGGGGGAAGGCCTGTACACATGCCCGCGTGTGTGTGTGTTTATATAAGCAAACAGGAAAGCTTACTTGTGGCTGTGTGTGCACACAAGCCGCGTGTGTGTCCGTGTGTGTGGTCCTCTCTTGTCGTCTCTTTGTGCTAAAGGTCAGGGGGATTGCTGAGATAGAATCCAATCTGAAGGACACAGCACTAGAACAGGTCCTGCTACAAATGGACCTATTAAGATAGACTTGTGTGTGTGCATCAAGTATATAGGCAAGCGCGCACACACGTCCTCGCGTACGCAGCTATTTCCATTCAAATGGTCACCTTTTACCTGATGGTAATAACAGGCTGCATGTTGGAATAAACGCTCATCACTTACACGGGCAGACAGTGACAAAAGCAGCAATGCATTTCCAACTGCACATGTAACAGCAATGTCTTTCAAATATTTGAAAATGGATCAAAACATCCAAGTGTCAAGAAAATATGAAAGGCAAGAACATGATAACCGGCAGTGATTTGTCACATTTTGCAGCGCAGAGTTTGCTCTCACTGCTGATTGTTGCTTCAATTATAGTTCAGTCAGCCTGATTGGTGCGAGCGTGTGTGTGTGTGTGCGCGCGAACGCAGGGTGTTGAATATGGATGTCCTGCCTCCCTCCCCCACCTCCCCCGCCCCGCCTCTCCCGGATGTGTGTTATGTTTTTTTTTAAACCAGCGTTTCCTTTGTTAACAGCTCAGACAAATGAATAAAAAAAATACTGTATTCAACTGTAATTACTGACATTCAAGACATTCACGGACCAGCACGTCCTTAAACCTGAGCAGCACAACAGTTTAATTGTCAGTGACTCGCAAAACAACACGAGTGCGGCTCAGTCCGCTGCTGGAGGTGAGCGGGGTGATTGTGATGGTGTATAAATGAAACACACAACTTTTGCTCCAGTGAGGCGGGTGGGTTTTGTTTAGTTTTGTGACTTGTTCTGTTCCGTTTATGTCTTTGTTATTATTATAATTCACTTATTTTTTATGTTAAGCCACAGGAACCACTTGGTGGGGTTTTTATGAAGCTTCTCCCAGGTGATTTTTCTGCTGAGGGTTAGCGTGACCTTTGCATCCCATGGTACATCTGAAGGTGTGTGTGTGGGTGTGCATGTGGACAACAGAGATGCCCTGTCCTTGCTGTAATATGGCAAGAGGTGGTGCCCAAATGCATGCGTGTGTGTGTGCATGCAGGAATAGGGCCTCTCTCCTAAAGACATGCAATTAAGCTTAATTTTTAATGAATATTAATGGCATTAGCGTCAGATTTTGTGGAGATGTGCATTTGCCAAGGTGCAGGGGAATTGGGGGGGTGACTAATTTATTTGGTAGTCATGAGCAGAGGAGACGGGAAGGGGAGAAACAGGAGAGAGGTGTGGAGGTGATATTGATGAAAGGAATCAGAGTGGAGGAAGGGGTGGTGATGGAGACGTGTCAGTGGGATGGAAAGATGGAAGCAGGAAGCAAGAGGAGGGTTGCAAATAAAAAGAGAGAGGAGGGTAGATTTTGAGTGAAGGTTGGCAGAAAAAGTAGAAATAAATAGAATATATTAGGGGAGGAAAGCAGAGTGGAAGTAAAAAGCTGATTGAGCAGGCAGGCTTGGATTTGAGCAGGACACTGTGCTGCCCCCAGAGCGGCACGGCTGCACAGATGTTCACATGCATGTTATGTACAGTGTAGATTAAGTAAGCCACATATTTTCATCACGAATAAAAAGAAACAACGATCAAGACGGCTGTCAATCAAAATCAGCTTCACTTAAACGCTTTGAATCTGGCTCTGCTCGCTCTCTGTTGTTTCCACCATGCCATCAAATAGCTTTTGCTCGCTGTCATACGAGCTTCATTGCTTTTTATTTTATTTCTTTCTTTCCCAAGACAGACAATCAAACTCATACAAGCAAAGCGAGGCAACATTTCACCTTGCTCCCTGCTGGAATAGAGAGTCGGAAAGTGTGCGGTGCAACCAACCAAAAAGGCCCGATACAACCTTCTTAAATGAGCTGTGAGCCGAAAAGAAAAGAAAGCGTAAGATGCGTGTCGTGATTACCGTTTGAGTGCGGCCTCCGTATGAGGCGGTGTTTCGATATAGAAACAGAATAAATCCCAGGCTGGAATTTTTGCGAGTTACTTTTAAAAGCGCTCGAAAGTCTGGAAAACAAGTCGACGGCGCACAACAGCCACGCGTTTCCCCGCTCACCGGCTGACTCGCACTCCTGAGTGGCTGGGATTAAGGTGGTGCTGCAATATTGATTTACGTCTGCATAAAGCCTCTCCGGCTCTATATATTACACCACATTCAGCAGTCATCTATTCAATCAAATCTAATATTACACTGCCTCTCCACACAGCTGTCTAATAGCATTTAACTCACAGTTTGATTCCTGCATTCCCTCATGTACTTCAAACGCTTGCCTTCAATATCCTTCGTTCGTGTCTACTATGCCAAGATGAAGTCTTTTCAAAAGCACGGAGGATGAATGAGCGTGTCTGTGTGTGCGTGTGTGTAGACAGGATTAGCTGTGGCCTTAGGCTTAAGGTATGGAGTTGAGTGTATTTTAGAAGCTTCTAAATTAGCTGGGAAATGGGATTTTGAGACAATGGACTGGAAAAAACTCAAATGAAAGGATGCACTCGCAGCACTCCTTCATTTGCCTCTGATGTTGTTCCGCTCTCACTTTTTCCAGCCTTCATCTTTTTTTCCTTTTCCACTTCTTTTGCGTCTCCTTTTCCCCGTCCCTCCCCCCCTCCCTCCCCCTCGGTCCATATTACAGTTGACAGTAATGATGTAACAACATGAGTGTAAACAGTAGTATGAAGCTAACCTCACTCTGACCCACTTAAAACAGAAATCCCCCCGAGTATGCGCGCGCTCACACTAGAGACTCATGCCTGAGTAAATATTGGAGTTGGGTCAGCAGCCGCTCTTCTGTTCAGCGTGTGAGCGTCTGTATCCGTGCACGTGTCCACCTCTCCGAAACCCCCCCCCCATCCTCCTCCTCCCTCCTTCCCCGGGCCGTTATTTACCTGTGGAGGTGCGCTTGTGCCTAAGCTGGGTCTCTGTGTAATAAAAGCCTGACGTTTGGCGTGCATCCAGCCCTCCCTCCCCCTCGTGACAAACACGGGGGGATGCGTGCACAAACACATGGTTTGCCGAGGGCCCTGACAGGGAAACTAGCATGGCTTTCTTTTTAAAATAGCACCTCCATTCTTCACTGTGAGGCTGTTGTTAACGTCTCCGTGCACACACCCACATCTGGGAGGACACGTGACCCAGTGATTGATCCCATCGTGCTGTTCTGGGGTTTCCCCTCCAGCTAAGGAGGGGTGCTGGTATGAAGTGATGAGCTGGTGTGGCGTGATCATGGCTCCATGTTTGATTTATTTCGATGACTGATTTCATTTTGTTTTTATTATTTGAAATGAAAAAAGTGACATCAGCCGCAGACCGAACTCTTTCATGGCATTTTTAATTTCTCTTTGCTATTTGGGCTGATTGGGACCTGATGAATGTAAAAACAAAGAATTATGTGAGGCCCTTGTAGAGCAAAATTTAGTATTTTGGTCTGGACATGTGTTCACATATGTGGACGTCAGGTCCTAGGAGGTTAAATGTGTTTTAGATGAAAAATAAAATCGATGCTACAGTTCAAAGGTTTTTTCATAGTGCATGTTTTTACATTTAAAAGAACTAATTTATTTAAAGCTACATTCTGAAACAAAATATCCAATACCAGCACCTGTATCGATGCTATTGACATTTAGATTGATCCAGTCACCTCTGACTGCAGAGTTGCCACATGCAGAGACACAATAATAAAAAACAACACAAATTATCAGTTAAAATTCTTGAAATAATCAGTCTCCCTTGTTTTGTCACCTACACAGATTTAAGTGTGAACATGTGAACTGAAACGAAGAGAAATCTCGAATTTCACATAAGAGTTTGTTGTTTAAAAATGTCACTTTGTGTTTAGTTTTACTCATAAGAAGCAACGAGTTACTTCATAATGCATCGTTTTTTTTAGTAGGACCGTTTCCAGTCTAGATTTTGAGAATGAGAAATATGTAAAACTGAAATCAGAACAATCACAGTCTGTCAGCTGTGGAGAGGATTATGTGATGAAATATTAACATGTGAAGCAGTTTGAGGGACGTGAAGCAAAGCGATGCTGCAGGACCAGCTTCAGGAGCCGTACTTTAAATGTCTGTGGAATTTATTCAAACACTTTTATGAACAGTTCAGGAAACATCGGGGTGTTTAAAAAGCATTCAGCTGTTTTTGATTTGGTGCTTTAGTGACGAATTAATCATTTAAATATGTGTTTAAACTTGAGGCGAGCCGAGTTTAATTGTGTTCCACGTATTTCAGAATAAAAGGAAAAATGAAAGTGCTTTACTTTATATATAAAAGGCATCCAGGTAAAATATGAAAGCATCACAAAGCAATGTATAAATACTCATTTAGACAAACAGTAGAAGTTGTAGTGAGAGTGTCACCTTCCCTGTGTGCGGTTAAAGCAGCCTCCACACAGAAGCTTAAGAAACCAACTCGATATCAGATTTTCTTAAGGATCTCCAGACGTGCCGTATTATTCCTACATCATTTCTAGCCTGGATCCACAAACGATTACACATTTAATGCTCTAATAATAGATCAATTTTCACATGATACATCTCTCGCTGTGGAGGATAATCTCCAGCTACAAAATTATATCACCTTTCTGACAGGAATATTGCCCACCTACTACAATATAATCACACAACAGATAAGAAATCAAACTGTGGGGAAAAATGGATTTTCAAAGTAAAATACCCGGAGACGTGTGTTTGCGTCCGGCGTGCGTGTGGCGTGCGTGTACTGTATATTACGTGGGACTGTGCGCGGGCACTTGTGCGTGATCTCTCGCTGTGTCTCGCCGATCAGTTATCACTAATCCTTCCACTCGGAGCTCTTTAACAAGTTGCTATTGTGCCGCAGACGCTTAACATGATGGAGGAACGACCTTCGTGGTGAATGAAAAGAAGAGTGAGAGTGAAGGAGGGAGAGATGCAGAGGGAGGGAGAGGGCAACACCTCCGACAATGGCGAGAAAATTGGTTTACACTAGATAGGCTCGTGATTACAGAGGGAAAGAAAATGACTTGGATTGAACAATAGGAGTGTGTGCACTGGTGTGTATTTGTACGAGTGTGCGTATGTCTGGAGGATTAGTGGGTGGTTAGGCGAGGATTTGGTTGAAATGAATTGGTGGCTATGGCGTGCTGATGGGTGCGTGTTTGGATGCTTTTTCCAGCCGCCTGTACTGTAACGCTCGCGCTCCCTGTGAAACGGCCTCTTTGTGTTCAGACTTGATCTAACTGGGAATGTTTGTTGCGGTCCTGCAAACCCGACGCTCTGCACACTCTCTCACACGCTTGCAGGCTCTCGTCATCACGGCCGAAGACGCTCAATCTGTGATGTAACTGATGCTTAGCACGACTGATTTCAGCTCCAGGATACTCAGCAGTTTAGCTCATGTCACCACCAATATTAATGAGGAGAACAAAGATGTGTTGACTCACAGGTTTTTCTCATGTACGTTTAAGCAGGAATCCTATTTTCAACAAGAATCCACATTTGTATGTTAGAGAGTGGACAGCGTGTCCCGAAGGCTCTGAAACGAGCACCTTTATGTGGCGACGTCCATCACCACCATCAGACAAAGTGGATGTTGAGTTTGTGAGATTCCGGTTTAGGTTCAGAACAGCAGGTGGATACTTTGTCACAGTGCACGAAAAGTAACGTCAACAAAGAACAGCTGTCTGTCCGCACGCAGAAAAAAATCAGTCCGTTATTTTTGAACCTTTTCCTCAGTGACACTGCGTTCCCTTCTTTCTGCCTGTTTTTCTCTTTAGGAGGCCCAGCAGGAGAGCTACAGCATCAGGGGTCCTACCCCAGGGAATTCTGGGAAGGCTAACAATGAGGATAACGTCTCCCATGAACGCCCCTCAAGTCTGCCGGTGAGTGATTGACAGTCCTGTCGACCAAAGTGCAAAAAGATGCTGCTGCACAAAAGTCTCATCGTTCAGTCAAACCTCAGAGATGTATCGTGGCCATTTTTGACTGCATGTCCACCTCACTGTCCAATCAGATTCTTCCGCTCACCCTGTGACCTGCCCCTTTCTCTGATGTCTCAGGAGGTTAGATTGCTCATTTTAGAGCTCACGCCTGTGTTTTGACTGGCGTCCACGCCGAAGGCGTAAAGGCCCAGATGTGTCGTGTCCTTGTCTGTAGTGCCGTCCCCTCGCTCGCACGTACGCCCACGAGCGCAGAAAAACATATGCACCGACGCAGAC
Organism: Oreochromis niloticus; assembly: GCF_001858045.2. NCBI lineage: Eukaryota > Metazoa > Chordata > Actinopteri > Cichliformes > Cichlidae > Oreochromis > Oreochromis niloticus. The sequence goes on from NC_031983.2 coordinate 28,800,506, forward strand.
GTCGCTTCTACGTGCACGACGCAGTCACACATGCAAACCCACAAGCGCTGCCTGCTGGCGTTTGGGCGAGCTGAAAAGCGTCGAGCAGGTTGACTGGAGGAGTAATTGAGAAGAAATGGTGAGACCAGGCTGATCCACGCAGGGAGAGATGTGGGCTGCTCTGGGTTTTTTTTTTTGGCCAACCTAATCGCTTTTTACTCCATCATCTCTCTCTGCTTGCAGCTCTGCAGCACTTTCAAGAATAGAATAAATAGACATTTGCAAATGGTCGCAAATATTGGCACTGCTTGAGGTGTGTGCAGTTTAATTTACTCGATACTTTGGAACAGCCCCAGGAGCGGCAAACTGCAAGAAAAGCTAAATTAAGTGTATGAACTTGGTGCACGGACACTTCTGAAGTCTGTGTGCGCTGACGGTCTGCTCGACTTTGTTTCGATTACTCTGCTCGGCCCTTTGTTTGTCATCCTTCTCGTGCACACGTGTCCATAATGTGCTAACAGTATGTGGCCCCTTTCTTCTTTTTTCCTTCATTTTCACTCTCCCACACTCTTTAGCCCCCTTCCCTTTCGCTCTCTGTCTTTCTCTCTAAAGCAGCATCATGAAAGCTCTTTCTCCCCCCTTGTGCTATAATGAGAAATGGCCTTGATGTATCGGTGTGTGAATCCGAAGCGAGAGAGCGAGACGAGGCGAGGAGCCACTGCAGTCGCGGGGGCCGATCTATTTGAACCAGCACCACCATCACCCCGCGTTCCCTCACCACTTTAATCCCGGCGTTTTACCCCTTGGGTTCTCCGTGTGTTTTCACATCCCATCCAAAGCGTGCGGCTCGCCCAGATCCTAATCGGCGGCAAGTTTTGATGAGAGACACAGAGAGGGAGAGATGGATAGATAGAAGAGGAGAGAGAAATTGCTCGGCATTTGCCAGGCTCTTCCAGCAAGCTGTCACGGCAGAGATGTAACCGCTTTTTTTCCCTTTCCTCCCCTCTCTTTCTCACTCTCTCACCGGCATTTGATGTCAGATCTAAAGCTGCTGTCATCTTTTCCCCCCTTTCTCTCCGTCAGGAGGGAGGGAGTGCGGGTCGGCAGAGTGTCATGTTGTTGTTTTGGGACGAGTCTGCTGTGTGATGTGGCGGGATTTTTGAAGGAAGACCAAAGGGAGAAGTGCTTTAGTGACTTATCACAAATGCAAGTCACACTTCCCCTCGGGACTCGGAAAATGTATTGGAGATATGGAGCGCCTCGTGTTCTGTATCGTTGTACAGTATCTGTATTGTTAATGTGAAATCGCCTTTCCTTTAATGTTTCCGGTAGGTTAGGAAGAAAAGGGGAGCTTGCATCATTTGCTACTGCAGCTGGTCGTATGTGTGCGTTTCCATGTAGCTTCGGTCCTGATGTTGAGTCACGCATGAATGCAGGTCTCTGATTTCAGCCTTTGTATTTAGAATAACACATTAGCATTTACCACCACTTTTGTTAGCATTATTACGTGTACCCGTTTGGATTTGGGAGAAAGACCCTATCTCTACTTTTAAGATTAGTCTTAAAACTTTCCTTTCCTGACCCTGAATCCTCCCTCAGTCACACTGGGGGGTTCCCATGATGCACTCAGTGTTTCTTCTTCACTCACTGTGTGTTTAGACACATCTCTGCATTTGATCATCAGTTATTATTAATCTCTGCTTCTCTTCCACAGCATGTGAACCAGTCTGGTTCTGCTGGATGTTTCTTCCTGTTAAAAGGGAGTTTTTCCTTCCTGCTGTCGCCAAGTGCTTGGGCATAGGGGGTCGTCAGATTGTTGTCTGTACCTTAGCGTATAAAGTGTCTTGAGGCGACTGTTTGTTGTGATTTGGTGCCGTATAATTAAAACTAGCCTCTTCACATTAGCTTTGGTTAAACTCAACCTGGTGAAATCAGAGCAAAGAGCATCCTGTGACCAGATGAACTTGGCTGTGCCTCATCATTCAGTCACCAGGAGCTGTGACTTGCCTTTATGTGAAAGTAATTTAGTGCTCTTGTCTTTGGGTTGGATTTTTTGTTTTTTTATCCTGATATGTTCCATGCGATGCAGCAGACACCGCTGCTGAGCCCGCACAGGAACTTGATGAAATCGTGCTTCTCTCAGTTGAATGTTGTCTTCTTCCAGAATTGCTCTGATTTCTGCAGGATGTGCGGAGCAATTACAGGTCAATAAATGGTGACATGTTTGTGGCTGACAACGTGTTAGAGGCGGCCCGCGTGATTGGCACAGGATGACATGTCATCTGCTGCCTTGTTATTTCCAGCTATGTGCAGCAGTCGAGTTTTTTCTTTTTGGGGGGGGGGGTCTGCATCTGTGTCAGCAGCCCTCTGCATCTTTCGCCTAACGTTGCTAAGTCAAGCTGCTCCTTCCACAGTGGGCTGCCCCCACCCCAAATCCTCCCCATCCCTGTTCCAGTCACTTCATGTTCCCTGCTCTCTGGCGTTCCCCTGACAGCCTGCCAAGCTGCCGCGCAGCCTCCCATCCTCTGGGACATGGGAGAGGATGGCCACCCATGTGGAAAGACAGAGTGAGAGCTGGGGGTGGGAGGGTGAGGTGAGGAAGTGGGGTGAAGAGAATGCAAGAGAGAGAGAGGGAAGGGGCGTGAAGCGATGAAGTGAAACGTGGTTATCTTTTTGTCACTTGTTCGGGGTGAGGGATGTTGAATTCAGGCTACGGGGTTCCGGCAGCGGTGTGTTATTCACACTAGCGCGCGCACAAACACTCACACACACGCACAGAAACATTCTTGTAAGTCTTTCAGTGCTCATTTGCCCCTCCTTGACTTATTTTCCATCAGACAAAAGGGAAAATTCAGAAACACTATCTCTCCCTCTCAGTGCTGTCCACCTCGCCCTCCTCTGCTTTTCCGAGCGTTAGGTCATAAATGATTGACAGGGCACAGCTGGAGAGGCCTGCACGCCTCCCCTCACTACACGCACGCACACACACACACACGTCTTTACTCGCAAACACACATTCGGCACATACTTTGATGCTCGCTCTGTCCTCTGCGAGCCGTTTTCTGTGTGTGCGTGCTCTATCGGAGCATGTCAGTCAGGCAGCCTATACAGTATGTGCTCTCACTCTGGCTCTCCCTACTGCTGTGTTTTATTTTAGAGTCCCCAGGCAGGCAGACAGGCCAGCAGGCAGCGCACAGTAATGTCATCCAGCAGGGTTAGATTCAGCCTCCACATTAGTGCACACGGGGGGGAGGAGAGGAGGAAAGGAGGCAGGAAAGCAACGAAATACAAGGGAGGTGAAGAAGAAAGGAGCACGGGGATGGGGAGAGAGGAAAAGAAAGGTGGCGCTTATGTGGAATAAAAAGCACATCTCTCATATTATGGTTTTAGATGTGAGGTTAAATGTGATTACGATGCAAATTATTCAGCATAAATCGATTGCATTTCATGGAGGAAAGTCTGTGTTTTTATATGTTTACATGAGAACAGTGTGTGGGGAGGAGGGGGAGGCAGGCAGACTCAGAGATGAGATGTTCTCTGGACCCTGCAGCCTATTCTTAGAACAGACAGCAGCACTGAAGGCCAGAGCAGCTCCCTGCCATTGCTGTGAGCACATAGCTGCTCTGAGAATAGGACAGCTAATCTGAAGCAGCTTTCACACTCTGAGGTACAGGAGATGGCCGAGGTCACGCCAGCCTTCAACCTGTAGACCTGTGTGAGTAGGAGTGATTGATACAGCGCCGCCGTATGTGCCGCTCGTCCTATACGCTCCATAGGAGCAGCGTGCAGTTAGACTGCTTCCCTCCGATGCCTACACGCCTCTTTCACCTCGGACCCTGACTTCATCTAAAATGCAGACAGGCTATTTTTCCGCTTGTATGCCAACCTGTTTTCGTTTGCTCCTCATGAATCATTTAGCACGCACACACAGTTTCATGTACACGTCTGGTGTTTTTGATCCTCAGGAGCCGGGAACACGTGTTTTTCCCGGGGTTTACCATTCGTTCCCCTACGGCTCGAAAACACAGATGCACAGGAAGCGGAATTGATCTGTGGGGAGATTTCTGGAGGTCTTTCATCTTTATACATCACCAGTATCGTGTTTAACCTACAGAGGACGCACCTGCAGTGGCGTCTGAAGTCGGACTCACAGGCGTGTTCTTCATTTTTACTGTAAAGTAGGCCTGCGTTGTTACCATCCAGATAGAGAGGAGCCAATCAGCTTGCAACATCCATTTCAAATCTCCACCGTGTCAAGCACGGAGACTGCTGAAGTGTCCTTTAGCAGGACACTGCATCCCAAGCAGCTCTCCTCAGCAGCTGACACTGCACTCTCATCCTCCTGCAGAGGACAGACACACTGAAAGAGAATTTCCCTTTGGGGATCAATAAAGCATTTCTGCCTGCAGGATTTCACTTGTTTCTTATGGCAAAATTTGATGGCTACACACTGCTCTACCTACGGGGAACTATGTTGGCCAGTGCAGGTTGTTAAACAAACTGGTAACACAAGGCTGAGCAGCAGTGGTGGTGGGGGGGAGCTTCAGCTGCAGAGGAGGGCATGTTTATACCCAGCCACCCTTAACAGACTGGCTCACAGAAGCCCTGCACAGCAGAGTGAAGGGCAGATAGTAAACCTGTGTGTATACGTGCACACACACACACACACACACACACACCTACCCCTATGCTCACACATGCGTGCACTCCAAGTGCGTCAGGCTTTGTGATTTGAGAGTGAGAGGGAAATGGAGAGGGATGAACTTGGTTAAGAAAACAGCAGAGCGACTCGGCTGGCGCCTCTCCACCAACCTCTCCTACAGAGGAGGAGAGACAGGCCGAGGGGGAGATAAGTGAGGAGGAGGAACGTGAGCGAGGACTGACCCTAGAAGGAGAGAAATGTTCCCCAACTGCATCTTTTTTTTAATCCTTTGCCCGTCAGTTTCCCCTCTGGCTGGTGGCTTTTGTCAAAGCTGATTTCCTCTAACAGATTTGGCAGAGTAGTTCAAATTCAGGACAAAGAGGACGGAGAACAAGCAGCAGTTTGTTGTTTGGTCTCACACACACAGTTCTGCATAAATACTGTGTAGAAAGTGTAGAAAATACCACTATCTGCATGTTGTTAGCATCTGGAGCCCTCGCCGTTTGTCGTGCGTGATTTTCTCGAGCGTTAACACCTTCCAAACTGTCCTCCCCGTTCGTCCGCGGGACAGTCTACGGCGTGACAGTGTGTGAAAGCAGACGCTGCTACATCAGGATGTCGACTGGGCGCAGTAAGCCAACGTGACACTCTGCGTGCTTTATCGGTTTTGCTTGTCCTTTTTAGGTGTTACTTCCGACGTTGTTTTCTCAAATGCGAAGCGAAGCTCTCGTCCCAAACCCTCGACCGGACGTCACCTCGCTTCGCTCGTTCGCTCTGCGCTTGATTAAACACTTTTTCATACTGACGTCAGAGCTCCAAACACTTCTCCTCAAGTGATGTATAGATTTCATTTTCGTGAGCCATTATCGCCAGATACACCCTTCTGGCACCAAGCCCTCCATTATAAATGGTGATTTTCTGTTACCACATTAATATTTAAATTAACTGTTAAAATGGCTTATTGAGCCAATCTGAACTGAAGATTGGAAACATCTATTTTATATTCATTAATAGTTCGGACATCTCCTGCCAAATGATATTTCAGTGTATGAATCTGGAAGATGTTCCCTCCCTCGGTGGATAGTAATGAGGACTGAAATAAAAAATGTTGGGAGCTCAGTGACTTTTGCCTCTTTTGAGCATCTTTGTTCTCACGTCCATCTCAGCAGAGGAAAAAGGGCAGAAAGTGAAACTAGTGTCTGTACTTGGAAAGAACAAATAAAGGATGAAATCTTTATTCCTTCCTTCCACCCTCATCTTCATCTATCGTCACATCTCCTCTCTCTAGCGTTCTCCCCTTCTCCCTTCACTCCCCGTTTCCCCGGCCTCAGACGTCCGCTTCTGACATTTCTGGGTTTATTTTTACGCCGGGTCCTGGATGCCTGGACTCCCAGCAGGCTAACTAGGCAGGAGGGGGGAGGAGGGAGCCAGCTGAGGAATGGAAGAGAGGCAAAGTGGAAGAACTGAAGGGGAGGGATGAAGGGAGGAAGGAGCCATCAGAGGGGGAATAGTCTGTCATCACCATGGCTCCCTCTGGCTGTTGGGAGGCTGAAATTACATCTGACTTTGAAGTTTGGGGCAGCAGCATCGCCAGTGTTGCTATAGTGACAGGAAGAGTGTGTGTGTGTGCGGGTTTGTGTGTGTGTGTAAACTCCTCAGGAGGTTTATTATGCATGATCCACACTGTGACTAGTCCTGATGGCATTACAGTGCTGTTATTAATCTACTCTCATAAGATATGTGTACTTTAAACACATCCCGTGCACACACGAACATATCTGCGAATTCATGCTAAGACGCATTCAGACGCGCACACACGACCCATTTCACAGCTGGATTCAAACTTCATGTCGTGCCTTTTAAAGATTAAGATAAAGTTTTTTCCTCTTATTATCTTTGAGAAGGTTTAGCTGGCTGCACACTGTGCTCACAGGCAAATGCATGCACAAACACACACTCGCACACACACACACACACACACGCAGAGTTGTTAAGATTTGCAGATAGCAGTGTTTGGATTGTTTAAGATGCTAATATTCTACTAAGATGTGGAATATTTATGAACTTTGTTTGGTCAAACTCGGTAAGAGAAGGGAAAAAGCATAGATAGATGGATAGATGTATGAACAGGGTGCAAAATAATGTTCCATTAATGCAGAGCTAGGCTCCTGCTGAGGGCCCAGCGCCAATCTGCATCTCCCTACAGTCAGCCTGCTATACATTTTTCATGAACTCTGAGCGAGAATTAGCGACGGATTGCCTCTGCAAATTGCTTCTCCTTGGTCGGGGGCTGGTGGAAAGCACAAGAAAGAGGTAAGAGAGACGTAGCAACGATGCAGGAACGAGAAGAGGTGGAAAACCGAAGGAGAATGAGATAATTGCGTGAGGAATAAAGCAGAGCTACTCCTCAAAGCCAAGGCGTCTGTGCCTGATTTCAGCACTTGTTGTGACCGGCGTATGCACAGCTGAGTCACCCTCATTGTCCGTGTGGTAATGTGTAAATCCAGACCATAATGCTAAATGCTTCTCAATGGGACATGATGTGTACAGGCTTTCTTTTGGCCTGTGCACCATATAGTGTATTAAGAGTATTGCCCACTTTCATTTCCCACCGGTGGCTTTAGCTGCTAATGCCCCCAAACACCCGTGTGTGAGTCATCTCGTGATAAGCTTAGCACTCTGTAATTTGCAGCAGAGTCGATATTTATCATGATTACACCTGTAAATAATTGTGTTGAAAGAATAACACATGATTTTTAGGAGTTAGTCTCAAATATTTTCAAATGTACAGTTTCCTACTCACAGACTGTGCAGGTGTGTCAGTCATATTCCTCTGACAGTGGACGTGCTGTCATAGAGCTCTACTGCTGCTACAGTATTATCACACAGCATAGCATGGACCTGGAAATGTGTGTGTCTGTGTTGGTTGATAAAAAGAAACACTGGACAACACCAGAAGGTGTGTGTGCGCGCGTGTGTGTGTGTGTGTGTGTGTGTGTGTGTGTGTGTGTGTGTGTGGGGTGCGTGCTCAGGGCCTATGATTGCTACTGTAATCTGCTGTCTCCTGCCAGCCACAGTTATTACAGTTGTCGATATGGTGCTCAGGGCTTTATAGACACAAGCAACGAGACTCAGCCTGGACGCTCGCCAGAGAGTGTGTGTGTGTGTGTGTGTGTGTGTGTGTGTGTGTGTGTGTGTGTGATCTTTTGCTCTGTGTGTTTGTAATTGAGCTCTCTGCTCATGTCAAGGCCAGTTCAACAGCGTGTTAATTGCTTATGTTGCAAAGTGTTAGTCCCAGCAGTATGTGCATGATATCATGCATGTATGTATTTACTGTATGTACAGAATGTGTAGTCCAGCTTTGCTCGGACAGGTTTTCTGTAACAAATGATGGAAAAGAAAGAAACACCATGGGAGACGTAAGGTTCAGTGTCTGGAAGGTTCAGGAAGAAAGGATGCAGAATGTGAGAGAAAGATGGAGGTGGGGAGGAAAGGCGGAAATGAAGGGAGCACTGGGGTGTAGAGGGTTTTTTCCTCGTGGCATTGAGGCCTGTCTGATGTCTGTTGTTCAGCCCACTTCTGCTGTTTACTATCCTGCCAGCTTATTACTATCAGAGCTTGGCAGTGGGCTACAGTAGGGCTGAAACAATACTTGTGCAGCATTTGCTTTTGTAACACTGTCATACATTCGTAAGCGTGCACACACTAAGGCACACCGCGAGGGTCACCGATGGCCCATTTTCCAGTTGCACTGCTCTTTTGGAAATGTACGACCATCTGTCAGAGTTGGCCAGACGATTAAACAAATCCTAGCTCTGTTTTTTCCTCCCCGAGTGTGTGCGACTGGGTTCTCTGCACATACCGGCAACCTGTGACCTCGGAGAAGCATGAAAATCCCCTCTGCCGGCGTGCTCGGGGCTTTTTAAGGCACGAGCTCCGAGCCTCGTTCCCGTTGCTCGTGTCTATTCTTGTGTTTTGCTGAGATAAAGCTCCCCTCTCAAAAACAATGTGGCGCGCTTGAAATTAAGAAACATTATCCATTCTGTTCAGAGAAAACATCGTCTTTTTAATCACTTCATTATGAGCTCCAATTCTTGGAAATTATTCTGTGAGTTCTGAGTAATGTTGGTTTTAATTGATTTTTATCAAAGTTTTAATTGATGTTTCTCCGTGGACTGAGTAATTGTTTTGGTTGTTTCATTATGTATTAAGTCCCCCGAGTCCACTTCTCCCATGTGACCTGCTGTGTTAATGAAGGACTGTGTGTACAAAAATGCCAAACGCAGTGGCAGATGGTAACTAAGACAACTAGCCGAAGCCCGAAGCGATCGTCTTTCACTTGAGCGTTTACATTATACTGTATTCTGCTCCAACTTGTAAAAACTGCATATTCATAGCAGCTATATTCATAGTTTCATTGCGCCAGCTCTGTTTTTGGAGTCGGCCTGATGCAGATATGCGACTCTTGCATGCTGCTGTTTGGTATTTGGCAGGTGTGCAGTGTGCAGGGTAGGGTGAGTAGCATTTGTTACTGCTTTACCATCTTTAAATGCAGTTTTGTGAATCATTAGTAAAATAATATTATAAACAGTATGTGCAGCAGCATGGAGAAGGGTTCGGCCTCTAACACTGCAGCTCTGTTTGGTTAAACAAGGACCTGACAGATTTAAGGAGTCTGCAAACGTGAGATTCTTCAGAAGTTATGGTGACCAGGAGGTGGACCATCAGCAGCATCATTGTACTGGATCAGTCGATCTCTGTTTGTGGTGTCTGTGTGTTAAAAGGAGCCAGCTGAACATCTTACTGGGATGCCTCCTGGGAGTTATTTTTAAACCATGCCTAAGTGGAAGAACAAAGGCTGACTGGCCTGGGAACGCCTCTGTGTACCACAAAATGCACGTTTTTATGTCCATTTACACAAAAAACTGCTGTGACCAACAAAGTTTACTGTAGTAAAATTACCTCGAGCACATTTTGCTGTCACAACAAAATACAATCAGCAGCTTCTGCATCATTGCCCCCCCTCCTGTTACATGTGGCCTCGTCATGGAAGTCCTAGCGTGACCTCTTGCATGTCTCCCAAGCTGCTGAAGTGTTGATCCTGGAACTTGAATTTCAGAACAAAGAGAATGAAGCCAATCTGGAGCGTCGGTGTGAGCGATGCCTGTGAGGCTAAAAAAACGTCGCACCGTGAAAGTGTGATCGGTTTGATGTTTGCTGTCTGCACAGTTTAAGGTCCAAGGGCTCTCGTGTATGTGCAAGTGGTCAAAACAGGTGATTCAAACATTGCACAAGGAGCGCGCAACGGGATCAGCTCCAACATTTAAACCGGGCATGTTTTAAATGTAGGATTTCCTGCACGGCGTTGAGTCTCGTGCGTTTGTCGACGGCGTCCTGCTTGTCGTCGCTCCTCGATTTGAAAGCGATCTGACCAACACAAATGTCAGTTTATTCAACAAAACAATAAACGCATGAGAAGAACTCCAAGAAGATTAGTCCTGTTCATTGCAGGCGTCTCGCACATAAATCAGCACGCACATGCAAACACACACACACACACACACACTCAGTCTGAGTAATTTTGAAAGTCTTGTGATAGCTTTGCATAGCATTTGGGCTAATGGCGTGCTGCGTGCTTCCTCCCAGGTCGGTGCATCCATTAGCAACCATATTACTGCCACATAATGGCTTATTGGTTGTTGGGAAAAATTGCCAAGAAGCTGGGATGGGGAGAGAGGGAGCGAGTGAGAGATTAAAAGATGAAGAGAGAGAGAGCGAAAGACATAAAGGAAGCCTTCTCTAGCAGGGCCTCCGAATTGAGTTACAGCTGTTATGATTTGTCGTCTCTCAAGTCTTTTCCCCTCTCTTCTTTTTCATTTCTTGTTTCCACCCCCTTCTCTTTCACCCTCTGGGCTTTGGAAGGTTTTTATCTTTCTAATGAGCCGTTGATTCTTTTTTTTCCTGTCATTACCTCATTCGTTCTGGATGGAAGGCAATATTTGTCATACTGTCAAGCCAGTGTTTGCACCTAACCTGTGTTCCTCTGCGTGTGCGTGGACTGCGGCAGAGCGGAGTGGCGTAAAGTGTTTACGCCGCGGTTTTGGTTAGCGCGGGTGGCAGAAGTGGACGCAGAGATCGGAGGACTTTGGCACGGTGGCCCCGGTCCCCATGTTGAACTCCCAGCCTTATCAATATGCAGCATGGTGGGTGGATTGCACTCGACTTGATTGCTTTAATTGGCTGGACACAGTTGCAAAACACACACTGGCACACAGGTTAGAGCAGTCTTTGCTGTGCACCGTATTGTTGTGATGTTTTGTCCTGGGAACGTGGGACTGTGCAGTGTTCAACTTTACATGAGTCATTCTGCTCCTGCACGCTCAATATGCATATTATGTACACAGGCACACACCCTCCATCTCGCACATATGCATATACAAACAGACAGTTTGGAGTACGGTGAAGTTTAAAGGTGATCCTCGGTTATGAGATAATCTCATAAATATGCATTGCGTGCACTCACACACACACACACACTCACACACACACACACACACACACTCCAGCGTGCGTGTCAATCGTTGCATGAATGTATTCGGGCGGCTGCTCAGTGGTATCTCTGCGCTTCCTCGCCGGCGTGGCTTGGGTAGCACGTGTGTTTGTATGCATGTGCTGGGCGCGCGTGCGGCGGTTAAAACGAAGTGGAAATCAAATTCACCTTGAAGTGTCCTTCTCTCTCCCCTCGCCGCCCCCGTATTTTTGCCGTCGTCTTTGCTTTGAACACGCTGCAGCACTCAGTTCAAAGAGAAATGCCTTCTTGTGCGTGTGTGTGTGTGTGTGTGTGTGTGTGTGTTAGGAATGACGGCAGGGTTTGAGATGGAAAGAGGGAAAAGAGAGGAGGATCTGCTGCTGCACTCCTCTAACATCACCCTCCCCGCCATCCTTCCATCATCAAAGAGCAGCCAGGCTTAGAGCAGCGCTCGTCCTTCTCCCGTCGCCCCCCTTCCCAATTAAAAACAACCTGGGACAGAGTAGAAGGAGAAGGTCGACGGTGTGAGTCAACTCAGGATGGAGAAATCAGCATTCATTTGGGCCTCAGTGACCTTTGACCTCCTTGTTTCTATGTAAAACAGAATAAGCGGCAGGGTAGGCACCGACAGGGGTGGTGACTCTGAGTGGTGCTCTGTTTTAGAAGAGGGGATCTTTAATCAAGTGATGCTCATTATCTCCCACTTTCAGCTAAAATGGAGCATTTTGTCATGTTATTTTAGAATTTAGCATTTTTATCTGCGTTACTGTTGTGTTAGCACTTGCATGTTACTATTAATGTATGCACCTCTGTGGGGGGTATACTTCTGCAACTGCATGCAGCCTGAGCTCAGAATCCTGCAGCAGCAGTCTGTGGATCTTATTGGTGCATTTGACCTAAAGGTCACCCACTGGAAGCAATGACAGTTTCACATTAGTGCTCAATATTCACTGTTGACTTTTGCAGGAGGATAATCAAACATGATTAATGTCTCCCGCGCTCCGTGTTCGACTGTCAGTTTCTGACAAGACGGATGGAGGGAAATCACAGGAAGTTGGAAGGATGTAATGACAGGGGGATAAAATACTGTTAGATGTTAGCAGACTTTAGAGATCTCAGGGTGTAAAGAGACGGATTAGAACCAAGAGACATTTGTTCTACAAAAGAATTATTCACATCATCACCAGGCCAGATGGAGAGCGTGTTCCCCCATCTCTCCCTCTCTCTTTCATTCTCACTCCTTCTGGGTCCACAGAGGCTGGTGAAGATGAGGAAGCAGCAGGGCAGGAGACAATAAAGGTCACCTCGTCATTTTCTTCCTCCTTCTTTCCATCTCTAAAGTGATTTCCACTCAAACTCTTCGGCCAACTTAATTCTGGCTCCGTTATTGGAAGAAATGCTTGGTGTCAGAATAAAGACAGATTGGCACAGACACACAGGGAAAGTCATGAATCCGGAGGTGCTTCATTAGGTGGAGCCTCCTTTGTTTTTAACACAGCTTTGGTCTCGGTGTTTCAATCATGCACATTTAAGATCCAGGAAAATGTGAATAAAATGACTGTTTAATAGTGAAACGCAGGCACGCTGTGTGCTTTCTGTACCTGTAAACAATCATTACTCTTGGCTTCATCCTTACGTCTGGTGTTTTCATTTTCATTCTCCTCCTCTGTCTCTGTCCTGCTCTCCTCCTCTCTGACTCAGGATGGCTCTGAAAGGTCAGTCCCAGCTGACATTTTTAATGGAACGTCATTGATTTCTTTTTGGTGCGCTGTGATTGGCTAACCAGAGCTGCCTCCATTTCCCCACCAATCCCCTTTAACCAGGAAACTGGCCAGCCGGCTGACCCCGAGGTCATCCAGCTCCAAATAGCTTTTTCTGGAGTGCCACGGTGTGCTCCGCTCTATATTTCTCTCCTCTATGGCTGCACGCCTCCCTGCAGGCTGCAGGAGGAGGTGAGAGAGGAGACGAAGGCAGACAAAAGAAAAGGCACAAGTCTTAAAAACACAAGTTTCAGGACTGCTTCATGTACTGACGGACGTCCCACAGGGCTGATGTGTCTCTAGGGGCCTTCTGGCAAAACCAGGAATCATGTCAGTTTGTTTTATTTCTCTAGAAGATGTTATAAGAATGCCACGCTTGCATGAAGGTGCGCGCGCTCTCTCTCCATGCAGTGCTGAAAGTGTTTCAATAAATATTAAAGATCTCCATATGGGATCTAGTGACAACATAATATCAGGTTGTGGTCTGTGGTCCCTCTGGCAGAGAAACGCTACACTGTGCCCGTACACATTATTTTATTAGACTATAAAGTTAATTGGCTTTTATGTGCATTGCATTACAGTATTCATTACAGTTCATATTTGTCCTGCCAGATGATATCAGCATCGAGCCTTAAGTAAGCAACATTTAGAACGCCGTACATACGTGTACAAGTCACGGCACAGTTGGAGCACACCGATCAATGAACAGGCTGGACCTGTGGTTCTCCTGCAGTGTGATGTGACCGGAATCAATTTGCATTTGCTTTTTTCCTCCACTCTGCTGATTAGAATTGATGCACCTCTCTTTTTAAAGCATGCATGAGTATCTAGTATGAGTACGATCTAAAGGGGCATCAGTGCTGCTTAAGGACCTTTTGGCAGAGTTGACCTCGGAACCTTGACTCCCCAATCGGAAAGCCAGTCCTGCTGCTGGATGATGAAAGAATTAAACAACCAAAGAAACCTTGGGTCAGATTCTGCTGTCTACATTGCGTAGCCACCGCAAGACATAAATTTCATCATGTGTCTGTGAGGGTCAGCCCAAAGCTTGTGAACATGCAGACCGAGAGGCAGCCTGAGGAGTGCCAGAAGCTGCAGTTCCTCACATGGCCACCTGAAGCTGGCAAAGATGTAAATTGGTCACCACAGACGCCCTGAAGTGCCCAGAAAATCAAACATGGAGCAGAAATCAGTTTTAGTCTCTGTAAACTCACCGTGTCAGTGGAATATCTGTGATTTGACCCTCTTGGAGCTTTTTAATGCAAATATCTGACAAATAGCTGTTAATAATTGTACTAACAGCTGATCAAAGCTTAGGTGAGTGAAATGCAACTGTGTGATTAGCAGGTGTGTGTATCTATGGATTCATACACCCTGTGGATGGTTGGGATAACTTTGTGCTCCACCTGTTTGGACAAATACTGGTTGATGTCCATAACGTGATTGGCTGTTGCCTTATTTTGCAGAGCGATGGAGGCTTTCATTTCCTCTGTATGTGATACGCAAGTTTCAGTCCAAAGAAGAAACAGTGACTGAAAATGTTTCTGCAAAATAACTGGAATATTCACTCCACGGCTGATGCATACTCTTGGTTTTGCATAACACAAATGAGAGTAATATACCTCGGTCTCTGTTTGCTTCTTTGCCCGCCGGTGTTTTCTTGCTCCCGCCCTCCTGGCTCTGCTGCTGCAGAAAATGCTGTCCTCGTGAGACGGCAGTGGCAGCGCTGGCAGAAAATGTCCGAATGCAACAGCGTAAACAAACGGGCAGACAGCTCTCGGTCTTTCTCTGTGAAGTGATAATGTGTTCCCCACACTGTTTTTGTTCTCATGCTAATGAAGTGGACCGCATCGGTAATCACTTTCAAACCCTCAGCCAGGGAAAAAGTAGAAACGGCAAAACAAAGGCTGGAACAAAAGGATGCTGTGCACAAGTGGAAGTGCAAACACAAGTGGATGTGTGCGTGCAGGAGGGCGCTTGTGCGTGTTGCATTTTATGTATTTTTACAAACCCACTGTTACTACACCGAGCACAATGGCTGGCTTCAGGGGGAGGTCAGAGGTCACTGGATTCAAGCTGCTGAGAAAAGGAACAGTAGAAGACGTGAATCAGCTGCAGAACTGATTAAATCTGATAATGTATGCATGCAAAACTGTCCAAACCATCCACTTCTCACTTTGTTGTTTTAGCAGCGTGTTTCCCAGGAGGCATTTCGCCCTGCCGCCGCCGCCGCCGTGGACGTCCACATAAAACCATCTTCACAAAAACGTTTTCTTTGATCGTATATGTGCCGATCGATGGAGCCAGTCAGGCTGTGTTTACGGCAATCGCTTCTCTGAAAAATGTGCTCAAGTTTGTCTTTTCTGCTGTAAGTCCTCATCCCGCAGCGAGCGGCGGACAGCTGCTGCAGACGCACGCTCGCTTTACCTCGTTTACTGCGAAGAAATGAATTTAAAAGGCCGGTCAGAGCAGAGCGGTCGCTTAGCATCTGCTGTTATGGACCCCAAACTCACTTTAACTTCTCCTACAAACAATACATGGTTTTGTGTCTGTCTGCAGTGGGGATGCTTTGTCTCGGCTGCGTTGTCTTACTTTATTGTTCATTGATCACAGCAATATCGTAAACCCCGGACAGCCTGACCTTTGACCTTTTTCACAAGCAGCCATCAAAAGAATAAACTGAAGCTTTTCCTCTTCTTGTGCTTTCTGTAAATGTTGAACACTTAGAGGTAAAATAACAAAAGAAAAGCACCATCTCCCCTTGACTGTATAAGTGAAAGGACAGGTCCAGTGGTCTCAGCCACGAGGCCCATCGCAGCAGATGAGGGCACAATCTAAACTTTCATTTCCTGCTTGGTTTCTCTCTATATACTAATGGCTGCTCTTCTCCCCCCCTCCCCTTCCGTCATATCTCTGCTCGTGTTTTTCTCTTCCTGCTCTCGTTCTCCTCTGGGCTCACAGAGTTTAGGCTCTAAAGCTGAAACGCCGCCTCTCGAGAGCTTTTGTTTACTGCGGACCTTGGAAATTAGCATGTTTCACCAGGCGAAAAACATCGCTTTAAACAGTTAAACGTGTGCATGTGCACTTACATTTTGATCCTAAGTACATGTTGATGTATGCCCGTGTGGGTGTGTGGAAGGCATTATGCTGCAGTAACAAGTTATTGATTGGACTGAGCAGGAAATGCTGAAGCAGAGATGGAGACACACATGGAGTAATGAAAACACAATAAATGAATCAGTAGATGAAGCTGCAGCGGTTGTGCGTTTTGTTTTGTGCGCGTTTGTGTGTTGTCATTGTTTGTTCGGCCATGTTGGCTTCCACCGGTCTTACCTCTGTCTCCTTCGCTGTACACGGTTACATAGTTACTCTCTGGACACAGTAGTTTGTTACAGTACTCGTTTCTCGTTACTCATAATTACCAGTTAACCATATAAACCTGAGGCAGGGTGAACCCCCCACCCCCCCACCCCCACCCGTCCCCCGTCCCAATCAGGACACACAGACCACCTTTCTTGTAGTGTTTAGCATTTATTTATATGTAACTTTGATGTGATTACAGTAAGTAACACTGGTCCATGTTGCAGCTGATCAGCTCTGCATCAGTGATTAGTGACAAAGGAGCACCACAGCAGACATTTATTTGTAGTAAAATGTCAGTGTGGAGAAATTCAGTTAAAAATATTCATAACATTTTTACCTGTGGCTAAAAATCGAGGACCTGTTAGCAAGAAAATCAGCTGTGGTTTGTGAAATATTGATCAAGGCTGCTATTAACATTTCTCTCCTCAAATACATTTCAATTTGGAGTGTCTACAAAAAGAAATACAGAGTCATGACTCTCACTTCCTCTCACGCGTACACACACACACACCTGCTTTTGCTACTGGCGTGATGTTGTCGTCCCAGAGGTAATTAGACTGAAGCTGTTGCTGGCTGTGCTACAGCAGCTCCAATACCTGGACTGACTCTACTACACCTGTCTGGAGGGAAAAACTGCGTGTGTGCACGTGTGTATGTGTGCACGTGTGTGTGTGTGCTTCCTGCTGATGTAACGAGTGTGTGTGTCTGCTGTTGACACGTGGTCGTGTTTGTCACCGTGGCGTGTGAACGTGTGAACCCTTTCAACAATAATATGCTCGTGCGTGTGCGTTTGTGCGTACGCGTCATCACCTGTCAGCACGCAGCTGTTTTGACATCACTCTGATCCCAGAGATAAGCCTTAACAACAGGAGCATATATGATCATCCTCTCTCTGACACACACACACACACACACACACACACACGCACTGGTGTAGATGAAAGGCTAGACGTCTGGATTATAGAGAAGCTAACATGACAAGGCTGTTATCTGCTATGCTCTTTATGAATATCACTCGATGGTCTTTAGGATAGCTCGCACGGCTTTGATGATCGTTGTGTTACAGGAATGACATTTTGGCAGTTGTGTACACTGAAAAACACACCGCAACATAATGCACTAGGCTCCAGTACACACACAGGCACAATCACAAATGTAGGGATTTTCATGCAAGCTGTCGACTTTGCTCTCACACGGCTGCACACACACACACACACACACACATACACACACACACACACACACACACACTCTTTTGGGAGAGCATGCTGTTACATCTCTTGCTCTTTTCTCTTTTTTCTGCACACACACACACACACACACACACACACACACACACACTCAGCACCCAGCTCAGTATCGTGCATTATGAGCCGTGTGAAGCCTACAAAGGTTAGTTAGCTCGACCTCTTCTGTATTAAACCTCTTTATTTTTTATATCTGTTGGAAAGGTAGAAACACCAACGCGCACCAAGTGGAGGCTAAAATTAGATCTGTAATTGGGATGATTTTTGGAAGGGAGTAATAAAGATATTCAGAGGAAGCATGTCCCCCCCCCCACACACACACACACACACAACGCTTTTCACTGTAAATCAAGTGTTCTTCTTTCTGTTTATTTCTGATGGCGTTTTGTCACTGGACACGTGCTGATAGGATCTTTACCTGTAAATGAATTCGCTCCGCTGTAGGACTGATTCTGCTCTTTGACCACTCACTCGTCTGTTATTAGAGTTTGTTTTACGACTTATTTGTAGTTAAAATATTTTTGATTTTCTACCAAAGCTTCCCCACGTTGCCTGGAATATAATTCTGCTGGAGTTATATCAAATATACATATCTATATATTTTAAATCAATCCCGTGTTCTTTTTAAATCACAATCTTGGTTTAAAAAGTCAGATTTTAAAGCTTCTTCTGTATTTTTGTAGTAATGCAAACTCAAGTGCGAGCAGTGCAGTGACAGCAGGCTTCTCCTGACCTTCAAATGTACTCTGCGTCTCACTTTGCTGTTTCCACATCAGCTGCAGTGTGTATGGTTGCAAACGGAGAGGTGCAGCTTGGAGTTCATGCAAATGAGGCCATCCAAGGCAACGAGTGTGTAACGTGTTGAAAACTGAATGTTTGACATTGCAGTGAAAAGAAACCAAGGACCAGGCACAACCTCACAAAATTAAAGGTTTTATATGGAATCTTTGATTTAACCATTAAAAACATTAGAAACGGTTTTTTTAGAGCTCTATGTAGATGCACCGATATTGTTTTGAAGCTAGCATGCTAACTAGCTAGCATGGCCCATACCACCTTAAGAGGTAAAAGTGAATATGTGAAGTGTTGGTGCTCCTCAGAGGACTTCCTCTAACCTTTAATCAGTAATATTGAAGGTGAGGGTCACTGCTACAGCTCACCTGGCAGAGCAGACAGCCCAACCTGACCACTGAAATTAAACACAGCCTCTTAGATGTTCTTTTATACCCAATCTGTGACTAACTTGTTGCCAATTAACCTAATTAGTTGCAAAATGTTCCTCCAGCTGTTTCTTTTTAGTGCCACTTACTTTTCCAGCCTTTTGTTGCCCCCATTCCAGCTTTTCTGAGACATGTTGCTGCCGTCAAAATCAAAATGACACGTTTTCATGAAATAGTAAAAAGTCTCAGTTTTAACGTTTGTTTTCTGCTGTGAACAAAATATCAGATTTGCCAGTCATTGTGTTCTGTTCAGATTTTGCGCCTCATCCCAACTCTTGGAGAATTATATTTAATACATCTTCCTTCTTTTTGCTGTTGGGAATGTGTAGATTTTTATTTATTTTTATTTTATTTTATTTTTAGAAATTTCGATCTGTTCATTTTCTTCTGCTTATCCAGTTAAGCGTCGCAGAGGGGCAGCCTATCGCAGGGCGGTATATGGAAGACTATGAAATAAGACAAAATAAAACCCAGTCAGAGGGACTGCAGGCCGTAGCTGCAGAATCTCCATATTGTATTTTCAAAGTAAAAGCCATCTAGAGCATCACACAATAAATAAAGAACATTTTTAGTTTTGTTTTGAAATAAAATTGAACTTTTGGCCTCTGTGACCTCGTAGCTTGTTGCAGCAGCGCTGCACAGATAAATCATAAAAAATCAGCCCTTTAATATGAACCTGTAACTGAAATGATCCAGCTGAGCTCAGTCGCAATTACAGTACAGTTAAAAAAATTAGAGCTAACGAACCAGAGTTGTCTTTTACTGTAATTATAGTGCGATTGCTTTAAAAAAAAAAATGTTCAGAGTGTAAAATTACTGTTCATACTTGTCTGAGTCATCCATCATCAAATATTACATACAGTATACAGAAGCCTTCAGTTTTTTGATGATCATCTTCCAAAAACAGTCTGAAAGAAGCAGGATGGATATATGTGCACCTGCATGTTCTAATAAAACATACAACATGTATTAAAAATGGAAATCACACATATTTGGATGCATGACCAAGTATTTCACACACAATTTAATTGGTTTAAATTATTATTATTATTTATTAAAAGAATCATATTATTTTAGATATTTTTCAGATACCTCCAACATCACAAAAACACGCTAACGGGCCCGTCGTCAGTGTGTTCAGATGTTTGTGTGGCTCTCATATTCAACATGTGTGTCGTTGGTTTGTGTGCAGGAGGCCGGCTGATGCACAGCTCTCTGATTCAGCCTGGCTTAATCTCATTGTTTGTTTATGGTGCTGGAGTGTCTGTGTACATATAGTAGACCAACCCCGTGTGTGTGTGTGTGTGTGTGTGTAAAAATACACCAAAGCTGACTTACCTCCTTCAAAATGCTAGATCAAGGATTTCTCTCAGTTCAATTTGGAGAAGACAGAAAGATGGAGAGAGCAGCCACGGAGAGAAAGCAAGAAAGCAGATAAAAAGGAGAAACTGCCAGGCTGTTTGCTCCCACCTGTCTTGACTTGAAAGAGTGAGAAGACAAAGCCTGGTAGACGCCTGGGAAGACTTGAAAAGGGGAACAAAAAGCAGGGAAAGAGAGGAAGAGGAGGAGAGGAAGAGGAAGAGAGCAGATTTGCGCGCAGCCCCAAAAGGCACGTTGGCGTTTGAAGCCGAAGCGCTGGAACAAGCAGTAGCATTGACTTCATAGAGAATCAGTCCCCGGGTAAACGACTGGAGTGGAAGGAGACGTTTGATACTGGGAGCGCTGGAAGGAAAGGATCGCTCATTAGACGCATCCGCCAGCACGGAGACACACACCCAGCCGCAGCCGGCTACATCTCAGGGATTAGAATATGTAAACAAGGCGGAAAGTTATTTTTCCCAAAATATCTATTGGAATAAATTAACGTCAGATAATGAAATCAGAAATGGATTCTGATGTATCCTGTAAACTTTGTTTTAGAATCATCTTTACGAATTATACAAGTCCCCGGTGCATTTACATGTATTTATACACACACAAAAACATGTATTTTACTCTACATCTGTGTGTGTGTTTACACTGCAGACAGCTCTGCACTAATGATAATAATTTAATAGAATAAATAAAAGCCTGTCTCACAGCTTTCCCAGCTGATTTTGGCGCTCTACTGAAGACGACGGCGTTCAACGTTTGGGTCCTCTCAGACTGTCACAGTGACTCCAGCAGCTCGGGTCTGTAGGTGAGAGGTGAAAGTCGTCTATAAGAGATAAAGGAAGGAGGTGGAGTGCTATAATAGCGCTCCATTTATTATAGAGGACAGCTTTCAATGTTTGCAAGAAGTGAAGCAGGCGCGCAGTGTTACCAACGTGCCTGCAGGAAGTAAACAGTGTCAGCAGCAGGTCCAGTCAGAGGTCGTCTTCGCCTGAGTGTTTGAGTCGTCTCAAAGGCGTGTGCTGTGAAAGACGCTCTGGGTCTCCATCAGTGTGCGAGTCATGTTCTGTCTTTTGTTTTTATTGGTTCTTCTCAGCAGATGTGAGTTTGAGATCTTTAGGTTTGAGAGCCAGCTTCATGACTCTCTCTCGGTGGTGGTACCCATCCAATGACTGTACAGCCTTACTGCTTCCATAGGAATTAAACGGGTCGGTACTGATCAGCAGCAGAGTCTATAAACAGACGTTTTGGCAGATTGCTGAGCTGGAGCAGTCACGTGTGTTCATACAACACTGCGATCTAGTCAGGAGTGGGCGTCCCAGCAAAGGTCAGAGCTCGGACTCTACAGGCCTCAGTTAGCAGGTCAAAGGTTAAAGTTCATGACAGTACAGTTAGAAGAAGACTGAAGTATGGCTTTCTAGGAAAGGTTACCAGGAGAAAGCCTCTTCCCTCTGGCAAAACCAACATGGCTGCATCTGAGCAAACTGCAAGACGTCTGGAACAAAGATCCCAAACAGAGCAGCAAATCTGAATGGCAAATGGACTGGTTCTTATTTATCTTATCTGACACTCAAAGCACTTTATAAAAGAATGACTAAAAAAGAAAAGAGTCAAGGTGCTGCAGTGGTCCAGTCAAGGTCCCTACCTCCAGCTGATAGAAATGCTGTGGTGAATGAATGCTGAGGCAACACTGCAAAGATGAGTGGGACAGAATTCCTCCACAGCGACGCAGAGTGCTGAGAAAAGTTTCATTTTGCACAGAGAACATGATGCATGTTGGATAATACATCATAAGAGATATCAGAGAATTTTTTTGTATGCATCTCGACTTCCTGCACATGCACAGACCTGCAGAGTCCACGCTTGTCGTATGTTTCCCGTCATGCTTGCATTATTATCAGCGTGAGCGTGTTTGTTAGCATAGCATGCATGTGCAAGCATCCATTTGTTCCTCATCTCACTGGAAGCTTCTTGGGAAATGAGCCGTGAATTTAAAGACACAAAGATCCGTCAGTGCTGAAACAGCCCACACTCAGATGTAAACATTATAAGAAGAAATGCGATGATGATCCAGTGTTTGCACTGCGCTGTAATCCCTCCTCGTAATGTTGGAGCTTTCCTATGCAGTCCAGCTTTTACGATTCGTTCTTCCTCTCTTCCTTCTTTGATTGCTCGTTTGGTCATTCTTTTACTTTTAATTAAAGAAAGAAAGAATGAGCGAAAGCGTATCGGTCACGCCGCCGCCAGTTTTATTTGTGCATGTCTGCGTGTGCTCTCGTTCATCAGCAGATGTAAACACACTGCGAGCACTTCTGTTTGCATTAACCTGTGCGTGTGTGTGTGTGTGTGTGTGTGTGTGTGTGTGTGTGGGAGTGACAGTGGTCAGCCGAAGGTGTTTGTGTGTGAAAGAGAATGCAAAAACTGGGGAGCTTAATTTGTATATGAAAGCATGTGTGGTAAGTGCTTCTCTGTGTGTGTGTGTGTGTGTGTGTGTGTGTCACAAGTCAGCTATGCATTTTGGTTCAGCTGTTTAAACAGGCAGCTCCTCAGTCAGCCGTGCCCGGGCTGCATAATGAAGGACCCCAGTCCATTGAGTTTCCTGCTGCGTTCAGACAGCGCGCCACGCTGCAGTCTGCACATACATGCAGCCCCTCGTTCCGTCACACCCGCGTCTGTGTCTTTCTTCCTGTTTGTCTTTGAATCTGTGGCCGTCATTGTCCCCCCTCTCTCTCTAATCGCTTTTAATGCTCTAAATTCAATAATTGTTACTTCTTTCTCTGTCGCTCTACCCTGATAATCAGACTGAATTGCCATTTCGTTTTCACCCCATTATTCAGTCTGACATAGCTGACACCAAACCAGCCTGGAACGCTCAGACGGAGCAGAATAATAGTGTTCGTGTTTGCCGTTTGCTGTTTGGGCGAGTCTGTTGTTTCGCCGTAGATTGACAGATCTGCCCCCGTCGACGTCAGAGTGAGTTAGCGGCGGCGGCTAGGACCACTCAAGGAATATATAGGTTTATGACTCATTTTATAACAAGCCGCGCTTTGGCCTGGATTTTATGACGCAGGAAGATGATGCCCCTGCTCTTACTCCTGCAAACAAAACTCTGATTGGCTCAATGACATGTGGAGATGTGCAGCCAGGCTACTTTCACTCCCTCTCTCTTTGTTCTTACACATCTCTGTGATTTAGCCGTCTCTCTTTTTTATATCTCGTCTCCTCGTTCACTCCCTTGTTCTCATCTCTGTGCACATTTCTGCCGGTTGTCTGTCACCTTCCTCCTTTTGCTCCGCGTCTGATTTATCTCAGTGTCCAGCAGCTTTTATTCATCACCACTCGAGCCTTTTTTTCTCTTCATTTAACACTCATTATCTCTCTCTCTCCCTCTGTCTGAGCCTCTCTCGCTCTCCAGAAGACAAGGAAAAGGCAGGTTGGGTGAAAACGGGGGAAAGAGAATGCGGCCGTAATAACTTTGTCCTTGCACTTGAGAAAGGCAAAATATTTAAATTACAAGCGAGTGAAGGAGGAAAGAAGCCAGGAGGGTGGAAGAAATGACGAGGCTGAGGAGAAAGAGAGTGAATGGCAAGTGAGAGAATTATTAAAATGTCTGTAGGGGGATGAGAGCGGCGAATCATTTTCCAACACAAGAATAAGAGGACCGGCTGGAAAAAGAAAGTATTAGCCGAACCGAGATTTCAAACGCACAACTGATGGCGGAGTTTTTACCTTCCAAAAAAACGAAAGCACGGGCGATGTTTTGTGTGTTAGAGGAGCTCAGAAAGAGAGTGACTGCACTTTCATCTCTTTCTTTTTTTAGTGTTTCTGTGATCTCAACTCTGGAGGATTTCGTTTCAGCGCTTTTGAAATCATGTCCCCGTTCCGTGCTCCGCTTTGCTTCCTTCCTTTCACTGAGTGTGTGTGTGTGTGTGTGCTCGTGTGTTACACGCCTGGCTAACAGTGGCAGCAACACAGATGTGCTGATAGAAATCCAGAGGCTAGCAGCAAAGCTCGGAGGGACGCACACACATGTACGTGCACTGCGTGACAGCAGGGGCACATTCACCCTGGGAGACTGAAGGACACGTTACAGCGTCCCCGTGAGACACATGCACTCGTATAACACACACACACACACACACACACACACACACACACACACACACTCCACAGAAATAGATTTTAGAAGAAAATGTCAAAATGTATCTCTGTGGTTTCTCAACACCCATAAGGGATATCTGTGTGTGTGTGTGTGTGTGTGTGTGTGTGTGTGTGTGTGTGTGTGTGTGACAGCATTAACACTACACTGACTGCTCCATCCCACTTCACTCTTTTCACCCTCAGTGACCTCACTGTTCTTCCTTTTTTTCTTTTGCTGCCATCATGATAAAAATCACCCCTCCATCCTCATCCATTTCACCCCCCTCCCCCCCCCCCCCATCTTCCTCCCCGACTCCGATTCTAATTCACTTAAAGCGATGGATTGTTTATCATCCCATCTGAAGCTACAAAACCTCCCCCTCCTTCCATTCTTTACCTTTCACTCCCCTCCCTCCCTCCCTCCCTCCCTGCCTCGCTGCTCTCCATTTTCCTTTTTAATTTCTCGCGAAGGCTTCTCGCCGTCGTTCTGGGTAATTAAAATGAGAGCACAGAGATTGAAAATAGGAAGAGGGGAAGAGGAGGGGCGGCGGAGGGAGGCGAGGAGAGAAACGGGGGAGTTTGAGAGGCTGCGTGGCAGGCGTGTATCATATGTAATGGTGGATGGCTTCTTTCGCGCTATTGGCCAGATTCTGTGACTGTCATCCCAGCAGCCAATCGGTGTCCTGGACATCTCTTGCTTTCGTCTCCTTCCCCTCTCTCGTGTTTAAATACTCATTATTATAGTTTAAGTTCTTCGTATGTATTTGTGCATCACTCCACTCATCCCTCCATGTCTGTGGTAATAACGCTAATTCTGACCCCCCCCTCCTCTCGGGCTCTGTCATGTGCAAACACAGTCATTATAAGACTGTGAAATCTACTGTGATTCTCAATAGCACTAATGATCCAACAACCTCTTAAATAGAGCACATCTCTCACACACACACACACACACACTATCACACAGTAAAGTGTCGCCAGTGTTGGGACACATTGCTGGGAATATATGTAATTAAAAGCCAAACGCCGGCTGTAACGCAGCCATGTAAAATTAATGAATTGCATGTTTTTGCATGGAAATAATTATATGTAAATGCTATGGAATATATGAGTAATTACACTGATATCACAGTGCTGATCGCATTATAATTATGGCCTTTTCCTTTTTTCTCTCCGTGTCTTTGTCGCCGTTGGATGTGCTGCACCTTCATCATGTAGGTAAGTGATTTTTAATGTGCTTTATTGCTGTTTTTCCCCAAAGTCTACTAAATTGATTAAAACAGCCGAGAGAGTTGCTTTAACGTCTTCTAAAGCGGCTCAAAAACAGGAAAATAGTCCGTCCTAATTACCTCTGCAAATAGAAGCCTAATGTTAGCTCTGTGAGCGTTTTTATGCTCTCAGCTGTACAAACAGCAAACACAGGAGGAAATCATGCACAGCAACCTTAGGTCATGCAATATGTCTTCATACATGGACAGAAAGAGATCACAGAGTGATTTCCCCCTGAAGGAGAATAAGACTAATATGTAAGCTGTGTGTGTGTGTGTGTGTGTGTGTGTGTGTGTGTGTGAGGTGAATTAAGGGAAAGTAAGACAGGGATAAAGAGAGTGAGAGAGCAGGCTGTGTGAGTGAGGGTTTCTTTCATATGTTCCTTCCCTCGCTCTGCTTGTCCCTCTCAGGACCCCGTAACGGGCCTTATCTAAGAGCCGTGCATGGCTACTCATCTCTGACACACACACACAGTTACTTAAGAGTGTGTCTCCACATTATTCACACTAAATGCATAAACGCTTCACTCCCTGCTCTTCAGCGCCACGCGGTCGGATGGCGCTGCGGTTTGACATTGAGAAAGCATGGTGAGGATGTGCGAGTGGCTGTGAGGGACAGATGTGGGGCTGCGGGTAAAGAATGTGTGGGATTCTGGCCACTTGTGGAGGAGCGAGTGGATGTGTCACAGATCCTGAATTTATCGGTTGTGATGGCTTCAGAGCTGCACAGCTGTGACGTTTGCAGCTACGTTCATCATATTATAAAAATAACAGCCAGATATGCAAAATCCTGCTACATATGTAAAAAGCAGTCGTGCGAGCTGAGCACTTTGCTGATAACCCCGTCAGAAAAAAGCCCAACATGTCGTTATTTAGTTCTCTTAAAGACCAAAGCAGCGCTGCTAAAACAATGGAGATATTTGCACACACAGTTTTTTCTTTTTTTCGTCCTCGTGCTTACCGCGTCTGCATTTGATGAGTGACTCCAACGCAGAGCGCTCTTCTCGTGTTTGAAGTCAGCACCGTGAGAAGCTGTTTGTTTGCTTGTTTGTGCCTCTGAAAATGTGCGGATTAGCTGCAGCAGTTTTTTCCAAAGAAACGGGGGGACCTTTATTTCAGATCTGTTTTGTTCTGTTAAATAACAAAAATCATTTATTCTAAAACTTCTATATGAAGCATTTTGAGGAATTTGGGCCTTAATGACAAAGCTTTTCTTCCCACAGTTTACAGATAAACCGTTATGAGCATTTTGTGTGCATTTTAAGTACAGTTGCATTGCTGACCTTGCCTTTTAAGCCATCGCCCAGAGAGAGATCTCGCCCTAAACCCTTTCTCCCTCCCAAAATCAATAAGCTAATGGAGAATGCAGGACCATGACTGTGTGTGTGCGTCAGTTTGGTAGGTATTAGTGTCTCAAAGCAGGGGCCAGCCATACTGGATATTGCCCCAGGGTGAAAAGGAGGATTTGGGAAGTCTTAATGGCGGAATATCCCCCATTGCTTCCGAGTCTTCTTTTACCCTGTGAACTGTGAAAAGAGCAAATAGCTAACCTTAGCTTTGCCAAACAGGACCAGACCGCTGCTCTTTCAGACGGGCTCACATATTTTTTGCCTCACAGTCAGCATGTTCCCGCGGCGGTGTGAAAAATTTGTGATTCGGTGCTTCTCTGAGGAGCCCTCGTCCTTTCGTGCCAGCGCGCGCTCGCTGACACCTTCCGAGGATTTACTGCGCCGTATTAGATATTTGCTTTGTCCAACATCCCGGCAATAATACACAAGCTTTGGGAATATCTCTCTCCCGTTTCTGGAATTGGTTCTATCGGTCTTTTTTCACCAGAGCTGACACATTATTGTTCCCTTCTCCCTCGCTCTGCTTCCATCTTCCTCCTCCAGCTCCTCTCCCTCCTTGGTTCGTCTCCCTCAGGCTAGTGGAGAAGTTAGGTGCCCTTTCCCTCTGTCTGGGGTCCTGGTTTAGGACAGAGAATCAGTCACAGTTACACATATTAGATTAGAGGAGAGTGGAAACCAAATTGCCCTCTCCTCCTCTTCTTCTTCGCCTTCCCAATCTCCTGTCCTCATCCTCGCCTCCTCTGCACACCCTCATTCCCAAAGGAGGTTAAGTGTCATTGTCCTCTGCTTTTATTTTATTATTTTTCCTCCCTGTGTCCTTTGCCTTATCACCATGTGCTCGGTTTCCAGGGACACGAGCATCAGTGGAGGGAACGCTCGCTGTTGGTTGAGGCATTTTAAGGTCAACGAGCTGCAACCTTCGCTCTTTCTCGGCTTAGGCTCACTCACTATAAAATCCCCTTAAAGTGTTAAATAAGAGCTAAATAATGAACCTGTTTCCTGTATATCCTAACAGCTGATTTACTGGCTGCCAATATAAGACATCAAAGTAAAATATTAGAGATATTTAAAAGTATTTAAATATCTCTGCTGTGCCTCCTACATTATTTTGTGTTACGTGTCGCTTCGAAGACGCCTCTGGAGCAAACGTAACACTTTGAGAAGCTTTGCATGGAAGGTCTTCTGCAGTTATATACATGCATTTAAAACTTAACTGCTGCTGTTCTCCCAGGTCTGTTTAACTACTGTTAATTACTCTGCGCGCTGTGAAACATCAGCTCGTTGCTGTTGCTGGGTGTATGATTTTTGCTGTTGATTCCCTCTTTTCTGAGGTTTGTACCTTAAACATTTTTCGTCTTTGCCGTGTGGCGCGCTGAGTTTACCGCAGAGGCTGCAGGACTCCAGTGTTGTTCTAATGTTTAAATGTTGATTTTCTCCCTTTGTCACTACAGTCATACAGCTTCTGTTGCACACTGATGATTTATGCGAGTTGATTGTGCATTCGAGAGCTGAGATCATGCAACCAAAAGTAGGAAATCGTTGAGTATAAATCAGGCGTGATTTTATTTTTCATGTGGCTTTAAATTTAGTTCCAGGTTTACAATAAATGACCTTTAAATGTCTGACTTTTACCTTTTGGTTGTTGTGCTGCTGAGCCATCCTTCTCTTGACTGGCTGCCTCCGTCACCCCGCACAGCCTCCCACTCTGCTTTGTGCTTCCTTCTGCTAATCACGCCGCCTCACCAGGGAGATGGGAAGCTTGACTTTGACTTTTACCTTTGGATGTCTGTACCTGACACGAGGGCAGTGAGCCAGGATATTAACTTGTATAGAAGTGCTTTTTCTTTGATCTATTGCCTACGCGCCTGTTTTATCTGGCTCACTTTTGTGTTGTCAATCTGTCATATTCAGAGCACTTCCTTTGAAATCTAGTTTTGATTAAAGTCGTATTTTAACCTAATAAACTATAAATATCCGAAACAACAATGAGAGAGCGGCAGAGAGCGAACAGCAAGTCCTCCAGATGACTCCCAGTGCTCTTTTTCCTCCACAAAGGCAGCTAATCCCATCATTAACCTATCGCAGGGATAAGAAGGGGAATCCCTCCACCCCACCACACACACACACACACACACACACAGCTGATGAAGACCTGTGTTTTGCCTTTCACCTCCCTAATCGTCTGCAGTGCACATTCAGGCGCTGACACAAACCTTTATTTAAACAGAACGTTCTGATGTCGTGATGTTGACCTGAATGTCATGCAGAGCTAAATCCAACCAGCATATCCTTTCAGCGCGGCACGCGGTGATCTTTGTTGTTAATCTGAAGTGCTGCGACAGCATCCGGAGGAGAAAGAGTCCGAAATCCTGTGAGATTCAGAAAAAAGTGAAGAATCGGGGCAATAGTGCAGCTTTTTTATTCTTACAGGTTTATCATGCAGCATGCTTTATTACACATCAGCTGCAATAAACAGCTGCATCAGAGATTAGGTGCATTCAGTGGAGCACACCCTATCGCCCCGAACCATCGTCCATTTCAAATAGAAACTAACCCGAGCGTCTCATTGTTTTAATGGAGGCTGAGCTCCAGAGCGCCCTCTAGGTAAACTGCACCCTGTCCTTAGATGTTCTCCGGTGCTGTTCACAGTTATCGTGCCTGTCTGTGTGTGTCAGTGGCTTAAGGTCGTTACCCTGTTTAAATTTTAAACACGTGTATCATCACCTGCAGAAGAGGCTTACCGCCACACCTCCCTGCCCGTGCCCAGTCTCGTGGTCAAGTGGTCATCTTCCATTTTCCAGCTGAAGAAAATGGCAAACATTTGTGCTACTTAAGTATTAAATCACATTAATCTGACTTAAATGTTTAAAACTGTGTAGTGAAATCAGCTGTTAGCAGACCGTCACTGTGCAGAGACGTTCTGTCTCAGCATCCACGTGGACTACTGTGTGTCAACTCCCCACTCGAATCTGTGGACCGTGCAGGCTGTCCCGGTGTTACAGTTTGGACCCATCGCTCTCGTCAGATTAAAAGAGAAGAATTAGAAGAGAAGTTTGTGAGACGTTTGGTTGAATCTGACTCGGAAAAGCGAGCTGCGTGAAAACGTCGCGTTCGTCGGGTTTCCTCTGACAAAATATCCTGCGGTAAACGCTGGGCTTCGGCTGCTGGCGTGAAGCTTGCATGTTTTTGTATTTGTGGTTATTCGGGGAGATCGGATTCAGGGCGGGAGAACGTGTAGCCGTCACTTTGTGAGAACACAGCGTGTGAGCTCTCTCAGACTGTTTGTTACTCTGTTTCTCTGTTTAGTGTCTTGCTAAGTTTCCAATTTTCCCTGCTGTCATGTAATCTAACACAGTATCATCTTCACTTAGGATGCTGAAAGCGTCAAAACGGGCTTTTTGTTGTGCTTCTCCTTCCAGGTAGTGTTTTCTTTTTTGTGTAGTTCTAATTTGTTAGGCCAAGGGCAGCGTTGTATCATCTGAGGGCTGTCCTGAGGCGATCTGGGCTACGGCCCGAGGATTTCTGCTGTTTACTGTATTTTCCTCTTGCTGATTCAAAGCTTTGTGTTGATAGGATCAGCAGGGCGGTCAGAGGATTTCAGGTGATCATGCAATTGATTGCATTCTTTATTTGAATGCAGCAAGCATGCTTTAATTCTTGTGTACTATCTTGCTAATAATTTTGGTTCCATCTGCTTGTTTCTCAGTATTTACACTTTCGCTGCACGTCAGCTAAACGTGTGCTTCGCTCAGTTTGTTTAACATGTTTTGTGTCCCTCTGAATCAGATTTATTCTGAAAGGGACAACCCGACTCGGAGCCACGACAGCGGCCTCGAGAGAAGTAAACACCATAAGAGGGGTACGCCGCCCCGCTCGGCTGCACACTGTGCTTTATTGATCACAAGGAGACGGAGAGAAAAAAGAAGGAGCGGAATATGAGAGGCCTAATTATGGGGTCTGATCATTTGCATCAAAGATAATGAAAGTCTTGGACAGACTCCCAAATCCCTCCCGAGTATTTGTGCTCCTTTCTTTTTCATTTCATCTGCAGTATTCTCTCAAAGTCGCCGCACGGCCGTCGCGTCAGCACCGAAATGCCAATACATCATTTTAGAATAACACCTCGAAATTAAGTCATATTTCAGCATTTAGCCCCAGCTATGAAGAGTGAACTTCTCAAATGTCCTTCCCTGGCCTAATGGACCTAGAAATCATTCAGCCGTGAACATTATGCTAATACTCGCTAAGCTCGCTCTCTCTGCCTCCTTTTGTGAGTGTCTGTCATTCTATTTAGCCTGATAAACAAGTCTGATTTTCAATTATCTCCATTCAAATTAGGCCTGCGGCACTGTTTGCTTAGAGGCGCGCAGTTTGTGCGTGCCCGCCGGCGTGCACACATGTGCACGAGTGCAAGCCTACGTAACTGACAGAAGTGCTTCTCGGCTCTCTCCTTCCAAATTACTTGCTGTTGGCACATGTGTGTGTGTGTGTGTGTGTGTGTGTGTGTGTGTGTGTGTGTGTGTGTCCAGTGATGTGTTTAAGTAGAGTCATTTCTGTGTAAACACTGTTCCTACCTGTGAGAGGATGCATCCAGGGCTTCCCTCCCTCATTTTTATGGAGATGCCGTAAAGCTAAGCGATGCCCCGTTTTTTCTTTTACGGCCCCTCGCACCCACGGGGATTCTCTCTTCAACACACACACACACACACACACGCACACACACTCATGCACACACTGGCACGAGGACTCCAACTGCAACTACCAGCAACTGTGGAGCTGGCACAGTCGGACAAACACACTAATAAAGCGGTTATTGATCATGTGTCATTACCGTGAGCCGGTCAGACAGCCAGTCTGACCCAAACCAAACAGTAAGATAAAGGAAGGGCAATTAAAGCCGACTGATTCATGTCCCTTCCCCTCTCTCTCTCTCTCTCGCTCTCTTCCTCATTCCCATTTCTGAGAACCTCTCTCTCTCATCTGCCCTCCTTTACCTCCCCCACCCCTCTTCGCTGCCTCGCTTTCTCCGTCCTTTACTTATGAATTCCCCTTGCTTGGCGAGGCGGCCGATGGAGAAGTTTTTAGTATGCAGCCTCTCTCAAGGACAGAGCCTTGTTAGAAAGCCTATTGAGCTGTGGCGCAATAGCTTGCTATAGCCTGGCAGTGGACTCAGTTCATCTGTGTTTCTCTGCATCCCTCCCTCCCTGCTCATTAATGATGTATTAGTTTATTAGGCGTTGGATATTGGGTCGGGGACCCTGCGACGGACTTCATCGTGACGGAGAGGAAACGCAGAAAGGAGGAACAGGTGCGGGGAGGTAGAGGTGCATACAGATGTTCAACAATTCAGTCGCGCACAGCACATGCTACACACACACACACATAAAATAAACATGCTCAAACATAATAACTCATTCACACTCTGTCAATATTCATGAACACGAACTACTTACTCCGGTGATTTAGCTCGAGTGGCTGGATTAGTAACTGTGCTCATGTTACTGTCGATGATGCCGTAAACACAAAACGGCGGCGTCCATACGTGGCGGCCCCTGGTGACCCAGAGACACGCAGAGATTTCCCATAATGCATTTGCCGCCTGTACGGGCCATCTGTCATGTAAAAGCGATAAGTTTGGAGCGCTGAGCAGCAGCGATCGTGGTTTTGTTGCATTTGTTTGTGAATGCATTATGGAGCAGGCTCTTGTATAATTTATACAGTGAGATATTGAATTGTTACTAGCCTCTAGTGTTTCTCGCTGTCCTTCCTTCTTTGTAACACTGTATCTGTTCTGGTTTCCATACATCCGAGTGAAGCCACTCCCTTCACTTTCCTCTATTTAAAATCTTCCATCAGTTTCCCTCCTGTTGGCTCTTGCATTAAGTCTGTCCTCATATCTTCCTCCTCCCAGTCTTCCCGTGTTATCCCTTCGTTTCTATCTTTCCTCGCGCTTCCATCCCTGTTATCTTCCCTCTTTAGGGGTCCATCTCGGTCTCTCTTTTTTCTGCACGGATGATTTTGTTTACCTACTTGTCATTGCTGAAGTGCTCGCTCTCTCCATTCTGCTGTGAGGTTATACCCCCCCACCACACACACACACACACACACACACACACACACACACACACACACACACACACACACACACACACACACAAATGTATGATGTATACAGAAAAACACATCCACATTAACACACAGCCTCAGCTCCCTGGCTACAAAGTATAGGCCTTGAAAGGCAGCCAGCCCATCACATCTTACCGTCTTTAACCTGTGCACTTTCTGTCTCTTACACACACACACACACACACACACACACACACACTACATCACCAGAATTTTTTCTTAGTGCACTCATCATTGCTACAGCACTGGCCTCCCTCGCTGGAGGAAGAAGAGTCGTATTTTAGACCTAAATGGAAAGCTGTGCACTTAGAGTTTGGCTTTGGCCTTCAACGGGATGCCAAGAGACAAGAGAAGCACTCACTAAGTGTGTGTGTTTGTATGTGTGTGTGTATCCAGACAATGCTGAGCAGTTTGCAGATATTTGCAACATCAAAAGATCTCCTTTTCATATCTGAAGCGTCTGATTTTACCCTTCTGCATGATAAGGTAATTCATTTCTCGCTGAATTCTAGTCATACTTTCCGAGTGGATTGAGAAACAACGGTTTTCTGTAGCTGTAGCAGGAAGGTCACAAATTTAAAACCTGGAATATGCGAGGAGAGAAAGTGAATAAATAACACTCAGCTTTGAGTAAGGTCTCTACAAAGTGTTTGCTTTATTCACCGCATTACTTGCTGTAAATGAAAGATACACAAATGCAATGTGCTGGTAATAGCCGAGAAAATGGAAATGACATTGCAGACGAGGATGGATTCAAAGCTTCATGATCGTCTCATCATGTCCAAACAAACTGACCAAAATGTTCTTGACCTGTTTGTACGGGAGAAGGCCGCTGAGCGAAAAACACCTCCAGCCATGCAGATTTCTACCTTTGTGCAGAAGAAATAGTCCCTGTGTGTCGGCACCACAACACCTTTCATTCATATTCATTGCCTCGGAGCTATGGGAAATTCTTAGAGGCAAAACTGGCATGGTAAATAATAAGTTGTCCGGCTCTAAGAGGTGAAAAATAAAAGCTGTCAGTCACAGTTTGCACACAAACCACAGGACGAACCATCACCCAGCAGTTTGTGGAGTTTTGAAGCTTCATTTGCAGCATTAAGGGCCCCATCCTGCACTTCTGGAGCCAAAGTCAACAAGCATACATGGGTGGAGGGTGGGCTGCAGGTACCTGATAGTTAGTGCCCAGCAACATCTAAATAAAATCCAAGAGAGGAGACTTTTTGGATGATCTGTTAGCACAGCTTACAGCACAGCAGCCACATTATTGTTCAGATAATTCCATTAAAAATGCTTTAAAAGGCACCAACGGCACAAAAATGGTCGACAGGTTCAGTTCAGGGGCTCGAATTAGAGGAGGTGAAGCCTAGCAGACACTTAGCGGTCTAATCAGCACGGCCTGATCGTCCTATTAATGCCAACTTTAAGCTTTTAAGCTAAAAATGTAACAGCTTACGTAATTATTAAAAAAAAATCAACCTCATAAAGGTGTTACAAAAGGTCAAATTAGCTATATTTGCAGTGAAACTTTCATTTAAACACCTGGTTCTCATTCTTATTGCACCATAACAACATATTAAAGTATTTCAGCTGTTTAGTGCCGGCTGAGGACTAACCTTAAATGTGATGCCACCCGCTCTACCTGCTTCTGTGGGCGCTGTGCACCTGGGCCTGTATCTGCCAATCTGCTGGCAACCTTTACTTCCCAAAAGCTCCAACCTGCTATTTAGCTCACAATATGCATCACAGAGCATTCAAGAAAGGTTTAGTTTCACCTGAGCCGTGTGCAGTCAGTCAGTTGGTCACTCAGTCAGACCGAGTTTGAAAAGAAATGTCTTCAGAAATGATGTGTTACTGTGACGCCTGCTGCTGTCAGCTCTTCTTTTTCACTTTCTGTCTCAGCACCTTTTCCTTTCACTCCCCCCCCCCCCCCCCCCCCAGCCCTCTTGCTCGCTCACACTGACATTCGCTCGCACAGAAACTGTCCGTTCAACCCTTGTGCAGCAGTGTAAAGCCCCCCCTCCTTCCCTCCTGTCTGGAGTGAGTGTTTTTACAGCAGCACGCCTCATGTTTGCCAATGAGCCACCGTAGCTAGCTACCCTGTGGTACGCCCCGGAGATGCTACAGATGTCTCGCTGACAACAGACATAAAGCGTTGCAGAGAGAGCGTGCACACGCAAGCCCGCTCGCCGAATCTTACGTGCAGGCTCAGATTGACTCCTGGGAAAATGGGACAGCCGCGCAGTACTTGACACGTTAGCTTATGCAAGTGTATATGTGTGAGGTGCGTTAGCCGTGCACGTCGTGCACTGAAACAGTGAGTTTGTTATGCTGTAGTTGAGCGTTCCACCTCTGCTGTTACATTTGCACACATTGCTCTTTGTATTTCCCAGCTGCTCTTTGGAGAGGATGAACAGAGAAAATCATCTGGTATCAAGTCGACGGCGTCTCACTTTTGGACCGTTCTCCACCTTCTCGGGGTGAAGGTGTGGGCAGCTCCACCACCAGAGTGTGTCGTCTTAAATCATCCATCCTGGCCTCTCTCTCTCTCTCTCTCGCTCTTATTTTATTTATAAGTATCCAGAGTGTGTCATTGCCCCCCCTCCTTGAATATGCAATGAAAGCTGTGGGGTCACTGGCTCATTTTCATAATCTGGAGTAGAGAGGCAAGTAGGGAGAGAAGGCCAAAGAGGGGAGATTGTCCTCTCTTTTTGTTTCCAGTCGTTTGTTGTCCCTGCCAGAGAGGAGGTCGGTGGAAGAGAAGAAAATGGCTTCCCTTCCTGCTCGTCTGTTTTCCTCTCACATCCTTCTTCCCCTGCTTTTCCTCTCACGCTGATAAGTCTAATAGTTGTGCTGATATTGTGCACATATGCACCAGGTTAACAGAAACAGGCGGACTGGATCTAGACAGTTAAATCTGATCCCGGTGGTATCGATAAGCTTTCTTACCAGCTCGAGCATCTCGACACTAACGGCTAAAGAAATGTCTCTGCTGAGCTGAGAGCGAGCGCACAATCAGGTGATCATTTTTTTATGGCTTTATTACTGCAAGCAGCTCCTTTCACATTAAGCTGAGTCATTTAATCCATAGTTAATATAAAAATATCGATTGCAGCAGCTTTCAGAACTGTTGCATTCGCACCTGCTGATCCGATATCGATATGCGGTCTGCATAGATTCACGTTGCATTATTCCCTGCGCAGGTGCGACAGGTGTAAATGGGGTCAGCGTGCATGCAGAGACGAGCGTTTCAGCTTAAAAACACGAAGGTCTGACAAATCAGACGTGTGAAAAAATGCAGCGATGTGAGTCTGCAGGCAGCGAGTCGCCTACAGTTAATCATCCGAACCGTAATGGTCATGAGCTGAACTCTGCTGAAATGCCCTATTTATTCATGCATGCTCCAACTTTTGTTTCATTACTGCTGCTGTTTACTTGCATAGCCAGAGGTAGCAAACGATAAAGATCTTTTAAGAGAGTGCAACCTCCACACACACACACACACACACACACACACACACACACACACACCTCGGACTATCTATCCATCTCTAATTCTTTCATTCCCTCAGTCTCCTCTTCTCCCCGTCTCTGTTTCACCATCTTTATCACATTTTCTCTGCTTCTTTTTCTCATTCTTTTTACTTTCTCTCCTCCCTCCCTCCTCGGCTTCATCCATTCTCTTCCAATCTATCTCGCGCCTCTCTATTGTGTCCTTCCCTGGGAGACCACGAAGGCAATAACCAGAGAGCCGTGAGAGGGTCAGCCTGCGTAACCCGTGCAGGTGTGTGTTGGCGTGCACGTGCACTTCGAGTGCAGAATCTGAAACGTAAGCGCCCCGCGCCGCAAACATCGGTAACGGCCAGCGACAGGTCTGAGCAGGTTTCGTACGTTCCAGGGTCAGAAAATTAACTCGCGCCACCGAAGGCTCATAAAACGTCGATGCAAATAAAAAACAGGCGGATTGAGAAAAATAGTCACACACCTGTTAGCCAATGCCACTCGCGTTCTTTGTATTCATGCTTCGCAGCGGCCTTGGATTCCACTTAAAGTCTAAGTACTAAATCAGTAATGGTATGTAGAATTGGTATTCGCCTGACTGTGGAAAGGGGTTTTGGGAAAAACAGCCTGAGATTGAAAATGAATGTGAACTGCATGATAGTCTGCCTCCTTCCTCTCTCCCATTGTTCCGTATTCTCTTTCTGCCTCCCAATGCCTTCCCGTGTCACCGTCTCTCTTCCTCCTCTCTCCTTCCTTCCCCCTCTCCCTCCAGAGGGATTTGACTCTAACTGGCCTTGGCGCCCGTAATGAAACCAAATCTATTTAAAGCCAAAAGCGATGCAAGTTTTAATTTCCTATTCCAGACTTAACCTTTTTGGCTGCGCTGCATTTTCACATCCACTTAATAACTTTTTACCCTCCACTCCCCCTCCTTCATTCTCCCCATCACTCTCACTCTCTGTGGCTTCCTCTCCTCCATCACCCCCCTTCAATTCTCCTCTTCCCACCTCCCCAACAACCCTCAACCCCCATTGCTCTCAATGGCGAGGCACAGGCTGCCTCTTCAAGGGCAATATCTGTCAAATGATTCCCCTGTGAAATTAAGACAGAGGCCATGAGAGAGAAAGGGGGGGGGGGAGCGGGGACGCTGTGAGTGTGTGTGTGTGGGCGGAGGAGGAGGAGGAGGCGGGGGGGGGGTTATACAGTCAGGTGGAAGCTTTCTTCTCCTTTCTCCTCTCGTCCAACTGAATCTTATCTGACAGCAAAGAATTAAAGCAGTTTAAAGATGGACCTGGCAGCGAGTCCCTTTGTTGCATTAAAAAAGTAACGACGTGGGGAAGAAAACCTCAGGAGGGAGACACAAGCGCATTTCTCCTGTTCTCTTTCACTGACTGCAGACTCACGCTGTGTGAAGATGCATTTTTTTATGATGTGCAGAGCTATGTTTGTACGAATGAAATCATCTTAAGTGATTTACTATAAGCGTCGCATAATCCCTGAAACACACACGCTCACACACAGATAATAAAATGTTGGATGCATGCTGTAAACATCTGCCAGCTCAAAGTGTATCTGAGAGTGTTTTAGGAACGTTGCAATGGCGTCGTGAACCATCAAACATCCATAAACCCATCAGAGATGGCACTCGTGTTCATGGGAAAGGATCACATTGAGACTTTTGTTGTTGCTCGGCGTTCCCGCGCTAATAACCGAGCGCGTCAGCATCGCTGATCGCCTGGTGAAGCAGTCAGTAATGTTGCCTGATCCTGAACGCACCCCTCCTCTGCTCTTCTGAGTCTGATCACATGCTCGTCTGTGCTCGCAGCAAGCACAGCGCCATCTCCTGTCGAGCTCCGCCGTTGCAGCCGGGAAACAATGGTTGAAAACTCTGCAGCTCGCTGTTTTCTTCTTCTCCCCTCACCTGCTTTGCATTTATGCGCATAATAAATTGCTTACATCTAATTATTCAATATCTCAATTATCAGAGCTGATAGCCTCATGGTGCACCTCGAGAGCTTGAATTTACAGCCCTATTCTGCAAATGTCTAAAATGAAATTAACTTTTTACAAGGTGTCATCTGTGGCTTTTAAGTAGTGAAATTGAAGCCCCCCACCTCCCACACACACACACACACATACACACACACACACCTCGTAATGAGAAGCCATTATTAGGCCGTGATTGGAGCCAGGGCGCTGATATTAAAAGTGGCAGGAGAGGCAATATCGCCGCAGTTTCTAATACCCTCGTAGATATGTCATATATTTTAAGACAGCTGCTCCGCTATTTATAATTAATAGCAATTTAGTCCCAGCAAAAATTGGAAGACAGCTAACAGAAGGATTTCGTTCCATTAAGTGCAGATTCAGAATCAATGTCAAAGTGACACTGTGCAGTTTTTGAGTGGGTGGTCCAGACTCCACGGAGCTTATATAAATACCACAAAGCCCATATGGTGCGTTTCGCACAGAGGACCGTTTCCCTTTGATTCGGTGTAAAAATAAGTGCAGTACAAACAAAAGAGAACTGAAGTTGGCCTCTAAAGACACATGAATAAAAATAATCTGTCTTTATTCTCCTGCCTCACAGTCATAAATCACTCCTTCCCAAATGACAGTCTTATACACGGCACATCACTGTGGCAAATGGCTCTATCTTATAATAGCAACGTAGCACATAGCAATATTATCTGCTGCCGAGCATTGTAGTGCATGTGTCTGAGCGCCGTGCCCCGGAGCGCTAGCCAGATTACACTGGCCCAGCGACAGTCTTATAATAAGACTCGCCCATTAAATCATATCAGCACTGCTTTTTATAGGCCAACACCTCAGCGACGACACTATGAAACTGTCTGTCACGCAGAAATGTGTGTGTCAGAATGTGTGCATGCGTGTGTGAGCAGAGGAGACAGTCTGGGAGGAGACGCGTGTGTGTTTTACCAAACGTTGCTGGCGTTTGAGCTGCTCGCCGCAGCATCTGACAGCGTTTCATCTTCTCCCTTTATTAGATCAGCCTCGCGCCGCTGTCACCTCTGCTTTCCCCGCGCTTACATCACACGCGCACTCACGCCCTCGTGCGCACGCAGCCGGGCGGCCATTGGCTCGCCGGCTCCGTGAGGACGTTCTGGTTGGCTGGCCGGTGTCTGTTCCGGGTAGAGAGCGAGCATCCGGGATGGCTTTCCATCTCAAACCAGAGTGCGAATATGCAAACTGGGAGCTCGACTCATATGAATTGTAAATAGGAATCAGAGCGGCGCCGGCGTATTTATAGATGCCGTCTTTAGATTGTGTATTATTTCACAGGTCAGTCCGGCCTCCCGCGTGCTTATCACCGGCGCCGCTTCACGTTGGAAAAGTTGTACTTTGGAACCGTGAACCAATCACTGACGAGCTTTTTGCTTTCTACTCTGAGACAAAGACTAAAACAAGTATGCAGCACAAGCACGATGCTATCTGCACAAAAATGTTTTGTGTTTCTAAAATTCCAATTATTTCAGATGTCCTGAGGGCCTGCTGTGTCAATTTACCAATTTGTCAAATGAGTTCAAATGAAAATATTAAATTAAAAATGACAACTTTGGCATATTTCTAAGATTAAGAGCGTCCTTTAGGGCGGGCTCTGTGGATTCTTGGCAAAATTGAGCGCTAAAGACAAATAAAGCCAGAGTGGTTAATTGCCAGAGTTGCCCTTGTTTGACCTTTTTTCAGGACAAAGCGAGATTAGCAGATTGAAGCGCGTGGCGTGCCGCTCTCGCCGCAGCCTCGCCGCACGCTGCTGTGAGTCGTCTCCCGTCTAAGCAGAGCTGTCATGTCACGTTTGTCATTTCTGATGGATGACGTCGGTCGATGTCTAACAGGGAAGAGTTAAGGAAACAATCCTGCAGAAGACGCAGCAGCTCACATTCTTTTGGACAAAGCAGATTGACGTGTTTTTGTTCCTCTCACTTTATCCGCTGCCTTCTGAGGGACGGCTTTCTGTACGGTTGCATATTTGACGTGGCGGCGCAACACTGAAGTTAATTCGGAGGGTGCGTGTGCACACGCTCTTTTGTTTCTGACAGCTTTGTGATTTCTTTCCATATCCTCAAATTTTTGATTTGCTTGTGTTGTCACTTTTCATTACGTTTCTCTGTGTCTCTGTTTGTCGTGTCTTTTAAATGTAGAGCCCCAGTTCTGAGCGTACTCTTTAAAATTGTCTGTACCTGTTAAGATGCTGCTTAAATCAAATATTAATATCTATCAGCCTTTGAAGATGAAAATCAGTCGATTATATATTTGCAGAATCTGGCCAAAAACAAAAAACTCCAAATGATCCACACTGTGGGATTTAATTGAAATGCATAATTGCATTGTGATTCATGCTAATGCAGCAGTGCAGACATGCACAAACCCACATGCTGATACTTTGCACCTGCAAATATCCAAGCAAAAATCACCTGATAGACAGGGAGAGACACAAATGCAGAAGCTGGCACATCAATCCTGACGGCGGAGCATGCCGCACATACAAAACAATACAGGATGCAGGCAGAGACGGACAGGAAGGGCTGCTGACAGGCAGAGACGCATGCAAACACACACAGCATCCCAAGGCCTCTCCGCATCTCGGTTAATCCAAGCCGTCAGTCAGTGCTCGGGGGGGGGGGGGGGGGGGGGGGGGGGATGCTGTCTTTTCATTGTAATTGCAAAAACCGGAGGCAGACGAGGGAGAGCCGCGGATGTCGATAGGCAGGTGGAGGGACGAAGGGATGGATTCCTCCTGCCTACCCACAATCCCCCGCTCAGCACGCTGTGTGACTTTGTGTCAGCAGTTTGTCTCGTGCATAGCTAATGACGGCTCGAGTCTGCCGCTCTCGTTCGATCTCTGTCTCTCCATCCTCCGGTCTTCAGCCGAATCCCCGACAAATGAGATTTTGCCCGAGGTAGATGGGAAGGCGGTATGCGCGGCGAGGCCTCGTTCTGCCCGCCTGTCTGTTTGTTAAGAAATCTCACAAGCCGTATAGCACCCAGAGGTTTTTCTGCTTCTCAACCACTCCTTTCTTTTCTTCCCCACCCGTTTTTCTTTAGCCTCCTCTCCCTTAATTCTTTCTCCCTCTTCCTGCAGTGCTGTCTGGCTTCTAATTTGAGTCGGAGGCCAGAATAACTCACAGCTGTTTTAATGAAGAAACGGGGGAAAAGGGAGGGGAAGGAAAAAAAGAAGGAGATTGGGGAGGAGACGTAGAGGGCAAGGACAGACTGAGCAGCACGAAATTGGATGGAGAGAAAAAA
Organism: Oreochromis niloticus; assembly: GCF_001858045.2. Taxonomy (NCBI): domain Eukaryota; kingdom Metazoa; phylum Chordata; class Actinopteri; order Cichliformes; family Cichlidae; genus Oreochromis; species Oreochromis niloticus. The sequence continues at coordinate 28,842,269 of NC_031983.2, forward strand.
GCAAAGATGGAGAGGGTTTGGAATGAAGAAAACAACGGCTTCTCCAATTAAGGAGAAGTTTTTTTGTTTTGTTTTGTTTCTTTGGTCATGGACAGTCAGTCACACTTGCTTTTGTTGAGTGTGTGATGAATTACACCCCTCCACTCCTTCTCCCTGCGCCTTTGTTGTGGTGCAGCTCCAGCCATTTGTACCTCCTGCAATATTTGTGCTGTGAATTCTCCATGCCTGTTTACCAACCGGGCTTCTTTTGAACTGGCATAGAGAAATGGCTTTTTGAAAAGTCTCTTTGATGGTGAGCCCAATTTGTTTTCACCGCTAAAAAGTTTGTTTGAACGCTCTGAAATGTGGGCTGACGACGAGGGCCTGTCCTGAGAGGGCCGCTGTCTGTCTGTCTGCCGTAATAACCTTATGTGACTTTGATTGACCTGAGAATCCTCCGTTATTCCTCTGTTAGCTTCCAAAGTGAGTGGCGGTCATTTAGAAAGCTCCTCGTGAGGATGCATGGAATACTACAACGGGAAAGATGGATTTATCCGCCTGCGTGCGGACGCAACAACAAACGGCCACAAACTCGTGAACGCAGATTCTCAAATATTCACTCAAATGATCAAAATTTTAGCATAATTATTTTTATATTTTGTTTTGCTCTTTCCAAATGATTTATGCAAATGAGTGCATAATTAATGAGACGATACATTTACATATTTAAACGTCCCAGAAAAGTTTAAATATTCAAATAATTCTCTTAATTTTTATGGTGACATTACGCGTTTCACCTGCTCTGTCTCCTTATAAATATGGAAACAATGTAGAAACCACATAAGAGATCAAACATGTCCCCTCAGGACCTCACTTTATTTTTCCTTCTCATAATTGGTAAAAAAACCTGTGTATACATTTTTGATTCAAGTTTTTATTAGTTTGGTCCGCCGAGCTCTGATTTGGGGTCAGATTTAGTTCGAAATAAGCTGCACTCAGTGAACAAATCGTGGCTGTACGTGGGGCTGGGCCATAACATACCGTTCACAGTAACACCGGTATAATGTTGGGCAATGATAAGAAAATGAAATATGGCGATAGAATATGGGTAAAACGCGCATGTGCAGTGCCTTTGTTTTCATATGCGCATGGCGGAAAAAGCATGGCGGCGACGCAGAATGAGAAGGGCGACAGCGGATCGTTGAATGAAACAGATGAACCAGAACTGGTTTGTAAAAATGCTGCAACATCAGTGGTGTGGAACTGGTTTAGCCTTCATCTGTCAGATACACAACAAAGCACTGTTTTTGGTAGAGCATGAAAGCGGGCCGTCGTTATTACCGAACCGATTTTATGTGGCACACGGCGCTCAAACATCTGTCAAATGTTTGAGTACGACTTTGCTGAGCTATGAAGCCGCACCGCTTAATGGATTATCGGAGCATCACGGCTATCGTAGGCAGGAGCCTCGCGGAGTGATACGTACTGTGCTTCAACATAATATTACCGTATTGTGTGTGTATAACCTCTTTTTAAGATTTGTGGATATTATACATGGTTATGCTGAGGATATGTTGGCCAGTTTCCACTGGAAATGCCTTTTGGTTAAACTGTCAGCGAGGACTTTGCATTTGCACTGTTACATTTCTATATAACTTTAATGCACATAAAAACAGCTGCTTGTTTAAGTGAAAACACACTGATGGGTTTTTTGCAGTAATAAAGTTGTAAAGTATTTTGTCTCCCATCAGTTATATCGTTATTGCACATTTTCAAATATATATCGTGATAAATATTTTTGGCCGTATTTCCCTGCCCCAGATGTACGTTCCTAAATCTGAGCTGCAAAATAATCCCAGCTGAAGGTCAAACAACAGAACAAATGTTGTTCCCCAAAATAATCAGTGGTTGCTCTGATTTTCTGCCTTGATGCTGCAGCAAATGATGATTTTACAGCACAGAAATTCTTAGTGTGCACAGATCACGACAAGACATGTCTCCAAATTCCACCATTCCCATTATTGATCGGCAGCTCCGGCTGATAGATTGCCGAGGCAGACGCGCCGACAGGCAGAACGTCCAACGGGGGAAGAGTTTAGCCATGCACCAATCAAGCCAGACTCTTAAACCAGATCCCCCTCCCTCCGCGCTCCCCCCCTGTTTTGATCAGAGTCATTTTGACAGTGATGCATAAGTCTCTGCAGCGCAGGGCTGGCTGGCTGGCAGGAAATGCCACAGATCCCCCGAGAGTAGAGGAATGGTGGATTAAACAGAAAAAGACACCCCCTTAAAAAAAGAGAGAGAGTGAAAAGGAAATCGATGTTTCCTCCCTCTGTGGACGGCGAGAGCTGGTAAAGGACGCTGCCACTCTTGTGTTTTCTGTAGTCGCTTCAAAAACGTCTTTTTTGTTTCTGTTTGAACTGCTTTGTCTCACAGACCGTCTGCTCTGCCCCGTCTGTGGAGGTTAAATCGCACCACATCATCATCGCCGTCATTCCCCGCACCGTCCCTCTCCATCCCCTCCTTCCAGGCTCCAACTTCCTTTCTTTATTTCTTGCAACTTCTATCAAGGAGAAGTGTTTCATCTCTCCAAAGCAGCAGTAAACCTGAAAAGCCACAGAGGCGGCGCTGGCTAGCATTGAACTGGATTGGGTAGAGTAAATACAAAGGCACGGGGTAAAAGAAAGCAGCTGGGGAAACACAAAAGGATGGAGCTGCAGACGGCAACTAACCTTGCCTGGGTCTCTCTGATGTTCCTTTGCACGTGTGCGCACGCACACACACACACACACACACACTCTGCACACACACACACACACACTCTGCACACACACACACACACACTCTGCACCCATTACTGTCAACCCCTCGTTCTCCCTTTCTCTCTCCAGTCATCCTTTTATTTGTCATGTTCAGAGGACAGCACCAAAGCATCCGAGGAAAGGGAGGTTACAGTGTATTAAAGGAAACGTTGTTTGACAAAAATGGTCATTCCCCTTTCAGCAGGAAGTACACAGGCTATGAAGCTGCTGCACTTCAAAGCTGCCCAGAAAACTTCCCATGAAACGACTCTGTCTGCATCTAAAGGGGACAGGCGAGGGATTTTCCTCCCAGTGTCTCAGCGGTCTTTCTCACAATGTTCTGGGCTGGTCCTTATTCTGCTTTGTTGCCATATAAAAGGAATAGGGTGTGAATTTAAAAGCTTTCACAGAAGACTCACAGGCAGGCAGAAACATGTCGCGTTACCTTGGGCAGATCCATGCACCGAATCGCTGGCACGGAAATAAAACATATTACTGACGTCAGCGATCGTGAACCGTCGAATCCCGCTTGGACGCCAGCAGAGCTTCGATTTAGAAATGACATCTGGAATGAAACCGTTGTTTTGATGCTATTAAAGTTCCTTACTGACCCATTTTGATGAAAGATATCGCTTAGAAACAATGTGGCGAGTCTGAGAGACCGAGGCAGCTGCTACGTGCAAATTAGTGAAGAGCGAGGACGAGAGCATTACAGGGAGAAGTTGGGCTCGTTGTTTGGACGTGTTAGTTTGAAGTGAAGAGTCTGCAGTCGGGTGGACTGTCTCCCCGAGACACACACACACACACACACACGCACACCCAACCTCTCCCCCCTCACTCCTCCAATGGCCCTGTCGGTGTGCCAGGGCGGGTGATTACCGACGCTCTCCCCCAATTATGGGCTGATTATTCCGCCGCGCTCTAATTGACTGGGGAGATATGCAAATGGCTGTCATTTGGGATGATAAAGGATGCGGGTGCTGGATGCCCCCTGCATTATTTAGCCTCGGCTGTACGCAGCGTGAAGGATGTGGCGTGCGCTTTAATTGCTGAGGAGAGAGAGGTTAAGCTGAACGAGCAGTTGAATTAGAAATGAGGAATTTGGGCCCCTTTATTTATTTCTTTATTTCACTCCTCTCCTTCCATCTCTCTCTCTCACACACACACACATATGCACGCTGTGTGTCATGCGTTGTTTTTCAGTTCTCTCTTGGGTGAGTGGAGAGGTGAGGAGGGGGTGGGTGGATGGCAGGATGTCATGCTGGAATGCCATAAATAAAAACATTAGCAGAACCAATACGTGCAGAACAAATAGGGTGTGTGTGTGTGTGTGTGTGTGTGTGTGTGTGTGCGTGGTCGGCTTGTGCATTAAAAACTAAAGTGTGAAGAACCTTTGCGGACTAATGAAAAAAACTTTCAGCAGCTCTGACAGTGAGCGGGCTCGGCCCGCCGTGAAACTACTGCAGCATACCGATGACCGAGCGTGGCGTGTGAAAGGTGGCGGTGTTTGTGGCGTCTTCGACTTTGTACCTGAGCAAAGATGGCCGGCCTCCGTGTGCATTTAGCCACTTAAAGGATGATGTCGCTCGTTCGAATCGCTTTCCTGTCATTATTCCCGGTGCTGGGAACAGTGGGGGGCGTTAAGTGAATACGGCCCAGTGGCTAAGCACTTCTAGCTGCCACAGCTTGGCATATTATCAGGGGGAATCGGAATGAAACTCAACACTAATCCCTCTGGTTTGGAGACAAGCGGTGCTAGATTTGGAGCGTCTTTAACAGCTTAGGGGTAATAGGGCCTCAAATGTCCCTTTCAAAGTGGCCCTGCCCGTATCTCCACAGTATGAGGAGCTTAAGAGCCGGGCAGTTATCACTCAACGAGCCCCTATCCTATCTTACGACAAGCAGTAATTGTTAATTCGGTGGAATCGATGTCAGCGTCGACCCCCAGCCTGGCGACTCTGCTGGTATCCTGTGTCGGGCGTCCTCACGACTCTTTGACCCCTGAACTCCAGGACCGCTCTGAGGTTTTCATCCCGGCGCTGGTGCTGAAAAACAAAGAGAGCTTTGGTTCGCTCTTATCAAGATGCAGCGGTATTATCAAGAGATTGTCGAGGCTTTGTGAAGTGTGCAGGAGCAGGAGTGTAGAGAAAAGCACAATTGCTTTTTAGTGCTGCTGTGGCTCTCCTCTGCACAACTTTGGGAAGCCCTGAACGGTTTGTTCTTAGGCGTCTTTTGTTCCAGATAACAAAAACAGACAGAGAGCAAAGGGACTGTCTTTAACAATGTAGACTTCCAAATAGTGCAGACTGCTCTTTAAACCACAAAATAGTTCCTCTGTATTCACAAATTGTGGTTCAAACTAGCGTTTAGCTCAATAATACAGGCCTATGTCCTGTGAACAGCGTCTACGTGCAGAGTTGATTCTGCATATATTTACATTAGAGCCGGGAATCATCGCTCCACCTTACAACTGCAGCATTGTGACTGCTTAGAAAACCTAATCACACCTAAAACAGCTCCACAGCATGCGGCCCAGCAGGCCAGGTGTGCAAAAAAACACCTGTACACCTGTAAATGTTTGTGCATCAATCATCCTCGCTGACTTCAAGTGTCCTGATCGTTGACTGTATAGAAAAGATGAACCATCAGCAGGAACAGTTGTTGGAAAAATAATTCTCGTGTAATTTGTGACCTCGATAAACGCGTTCCCGATGAATGTGCAGCCTCGGTCACAGATTACAGTAGGAGTGAAGTACATGATAAAGTAGGATTTAGGCGACTCGGTGTTTCCAAATCAGATCGGCTCGCCTGTGACATCTGGTTGGTTTTACTAAACCGAGATGGTTAGGGCTAAAATGCACTACTGGAATCCACAGAGCAATGATTCATGCATGATTCACAGCATAAAGACATTAAAGCCACAGCTGGGAGATCAAACAAACAATAGAAAGAAACTCAGTTTAGTTGCAGCAGGACGAGCAGGTCGCTATCCTCCGTGCAAACCAACATGGAGGATTCTGTAATGCAGAGTGTCCTAATGTGCTTTAGCATAACACCCTAAATACCGTGCTGTGCTCTGTTGCCAAGTCATGGTCAGTGGATAAATGAAAGGAGCCGTGGCGGTCCAGGGCAGGCTTAAATGACTGGCAGTTTGAAACTCGAGGCGCTCGGGACTCATCCTGGAAGCTCGTGGCACCAGGCAGAGGTCTGTGGGCTGGCACGCTAACATATTTCACTGCCTGCTGGGTGCTAGCCTAAAGCCCACATGGGTTTTTGGCAAGCCTGAAGCATGGCAAACATCTCTGCAAAGAGTTCCCCCGAGTGTGTTTGGAGTCTCAGTGTCTGCCTCTCGTCCTCACAGAAGGTTTTACTTTGATACCCTCGGGAAGTGGCAGAGACTCGTCACAAACTCTTATCTTCACAAACACGCACATAAATACATCAGCACACCCACGTGCACATATCCTGCACAGACTTGTTTGCACAGTCCTGCGTGAACAAAACAAAAAATATTAAAACGGTGGCACGATGTATGATAATGCGCAGCTAGCGAGTGTCTAAATAATCTTCATTTCTATCAATTCTCATCATCGTCACCAATTACCATCATCGCCGCAGCCTCGGTACACATTCCAGCTGATTGACATCAGAGAGGGAAATTATGGAGTGGGTGTTATGTTAAATCTTCCTCCACAAAGTGTCTCTCTTCTTCTCATTTCTCTTCTTATTTCTGTGCTTAATAGCACTTATTGAAGGGTATTACGGTTTGGTGCTCTACATGGGGCATCGCATTAAAACCCTTTCAAACACACACGCGCGCAGACATTCAGCAGTCCATTTGGATTCATTTGCATGGCATTTCATTTGGATTTTGCCTCAATCTACGGTTTGGGGAGAGGATAAAAAAGCATCTTTGTGTAATAGCGTTTTCTCTTCGTCTCCAGTGCACCATAAAGATAGAAAGTACTGCGTCCGGAGCCGATAAACGAGTGCGGCACTGCCGTGAGAAGACCTGTCCCTCAGGCCTGCAAACGATAACTATTGGAGTTAATTACAGTTTACATCATCGTATTTACCCAGAGAAGAGAAACGGAGAATAAAACCGGCCTCTGAGCCCACCGAGGTGTTATTTCAGTGCACGCTGCAGCGCGGCGAAGCCGAGTACGCATCTTTTCAAGGTTTAACATCATAATGGATTTCACTCTTGACCTGTGAAAGCGGGTCCTGTATGGATGTATAGTCACACCGGTAAAAAACATCAGCTATGTAATGAAATGCACACTGAAAAGAATTCAAGGTAATGTTCACATTTCACATTGAAATGATACTCCCGGGTTTGCGCGCACGCTGAAAAAGGTTCGATCGGGTTCTTTTTAGTCTTTTACACGTCTGTGAAGAGAGATGTTCACGGCACAAAAGTCAGCTGAAAGAACTGAGGGACCGAATAGAAAGTATTCCCACAGCCTCCCCCAGTGCAAGTGAAGGGCTTTCGATCTGTGGTGCCAACAGCATTAAGAAGTGACATTTAAATAATTCAACAACATCATTTCCAGAAACAGAAAGAGTCCCCGTGAACACTGTTGACAGCTGTTCTCTGATTATCTATAGTAATAGGAAGCCTGTTTCAAGAGATGTTGCTGCTGAATTTTTAAAAATGTAATCCTTCATTTGTGTGAGCGCCACAGCGTTCAGTGGCAGATATTTCACAACCTGGAAAGACGCGTGTGTGCCCAGAGACTCTCGCAGCGAGATCAAATATTTATGTGTAGTAATTTGACGGAGCTGACCGCTAAGGACGAGTGCGGACGTCCGTATTGGACCAAAGGAAAATATTGGCTCCATCGTTTTAGGGCACAGTTTGGAGCCGTGTTCTTATGTTTGGTGCCGAGTTATAAAAGTTGAAGTCCATATGAGGGAGGTTGTTTTCGAATGCTCGGTTGCTGTGTTTGAGTTTGTGTTTCAGGCTCGGGTTAGCTGGCTAGCCATCTGGTGCAGAGCCCTGAGCCATACTGCACCTCTGACTGGGGCAGACAGAAAAAACAGGCTTTTTTATGTGTAGACGGGAAAGAGAGGAGAGAGGCTAGTTTCTTCAGTCGTCTGTTTTCCTGTAGCCCACAGGAAGCTGCAGCCATTGGCTCCTCCCTGTCTAGACAGACAACCACATTTGCACACACACACGCTCGGTGCCTTCCACCATAGCAACTTTGATTAATTCCCAGTGTGTGGTGAGAGGAGACAACATCAGCACCATGGTCAGGGGAAAAGGCCCGCAGTCTGCTGGATGTGACAGCTCCCTGCTTCACACTGATGCCTTATCCCCTCCCAGGGTGTGTGTGTGCGAGTGTGTGAGAGTGAGAGCAGGTCAATAGTATGAGTGAGGAATGGGGGAGTGTGTGTGTGTGTGTGCGCGCGTTGCCTCATCTGTCCCCTCGGCCGCATCAGTGCTCAAGCATGTCTTGCTGTGACAGCCCGGCAGCCTGTGTTCCTGTCACGCACACACAAACAGAGGAGCACTAAACGAGAGCGCAGGCAGGCACCAACACCAGCGAGGTGAAGGGTCATGAGCGACTGCCTCTCCAATGTTGTGTGAAATGTGTAGATGGCGGTCTCGGCCCATTATGTGTGTGTATATGCGACCGCATTTATGCCAGCGTGCGTGCGTGTGTGTGTGTCTCGAGGCCGGGCGGGGGGGCATCTCAAAGTAACTGGTTATTATCACCTCAATATTTTTCTTATTATGACAATTACATGCTCCAGGAGCGAATTAAGCGATACAGGACGCCAAGCGGGAGTGGTTGACAGCTATTTGGAGACTCAATGCACAGAGCAATTTGCAGCCCTGAGCCAAACAAATTGGATTTGGGCCACTTTGGATTGGGGCCCCAGATTGTTGGGCGTTTGGATCCCCCGACCGTGTGCCTGCCTGGCTAGTTAACTCGCTGGCTGCCTTTGATTCTTTGCACATGCCAGTTAGCCAGGTACCACGCCGCCCTGTGAACGCTGACGGTGAAGACGTTGATTAAAGCATCGTTTAAAATCTGCGTTTCTATAGTAAAGCGCACCCGGCTTTTTGGGCTGCATAGTGCTGCTTCCTTTTTGGTCTCGGGCCACACAGCTGTGCTCAAGTGTGTGTATAATCCAAATGAGCCTAACAGTCTTTAAACGAATTACTGGTACGCATTTTCCCACCCCGAAACTGCCACTGGAAAAGCTGGCAACAGCTCCCAATTAGGTGAAATGCAATTATTCCCATCCATTCACACAATTAGCCTGTGGGTTAACAACATAGCTGTACGACCGGCTAGCTCTCAGTGTTTTGGAAAAGCCATCGCCATGGTTACATCGACTCTCACGGTAACCCCGCCATGTCAAACGGCATGCACCCGAGGCAGCCGGTCGGTCGAAAAATAACGCTCGGTCCCATTGGCGGAGGCGGCGCGTTACATCACTGCGCTCAGAACACCGGCTGACGTGATTGGCCGGGACAAGGAGTGGTACCATGGGTGAGGAAGAGAAAAGGGAAGGAGAGAGAGCATGAGAGAGGAAAGCAAGTGCCCCGTGTGCTCAGTTGAGCGGGGGTAGATAATGCCAGGCGACAGACTGGCAGGCTGGCAGAGCGGGTGGGCACTCACAGCAGCATGATGGAAAACAAAGGCTTTGTGTGTCAGCGCCGAGATCGCATTAACCAAAACAAGCAGCCGTGGACAGACTGCCACACTGACTTGGTTGTCAGTTCCACAGGCTAAGCCACGCTTGATGGATGGAGAGAGATGGGGGACGCCTGTCTCGGTTTTCGAGATTTTACACGCTGGTAGAGGAAGGAGAAAAAAGTCGTTTCGCTGTGACACAAAGAGCCTCTGCTGCAGATAAAGTCCAAGCACGCATGCCGGTTTCAGCCCACATTTCTCGAGTTCACTCTGACATATGTAGAAAAACTCTAACAAGCTTCGTGCTTTCTTTAAGTGAACACAATCTGAAAATATAAATGCAAATGAGCTGATGACCAGCCTGAGATTTCTTAGGAAAAAGTGCCGTTTCAACAGCTTGTGTTAGATTTTCCACAATCAACATGTCAGCACATCTTAACCATCGCCAGTGTCAGTAGGAAGGCTGTAAACTTCATAACAACTTCCAAAACGGTGCGTGCTGGTGTGAAAAACAGCAAAACCCCTAAAACTCATGTGCAGTCATGTGTAATTTCTACACCCAGCAAAACCATCGAGTGGCTCGACTGGAACCGCCGAACCATTTTCACATGACTTGAAGCCACAGTCTTGTCATAAAGTGCAGCTTTAAGTAGAATGGACCACATTACAGCAAACATGTCAGAAATATGACAGCCTCTCTGCTCGTAGGCATCTGTCTGCGGTGACAGGCATGGCTGTGCACGCAGGGCTCAGGTGGTTCACCAGTAGATTGGTCAACAGGCCGGGTGCTGCAGGTAGGATCAGCTGGCGTACACCCTTCTCCTTCTCCGAGCAGGCACCAGCCAGAAAACCGAGGTCATTCACAGGTGACTTCCCCCACAGCTGGGACAGAGCCGGCGTCCTCCGAGTGTGTGTGGCGTGTGGTTAGCAGGCAGCCATCACATTCCATCACAGCTCATCACTTCACGTCACATCTGGTCTTCTCTTTACTTCCTCCTCTGCCGGTCCCCCGTCCTTCCCGCTTCCTCCACACCTTTGTGTCGTCAGGATCCTGTCAGCGATATTCCCGGGGATTCCCTGGAATCGTTTTGGGGGGGGGTGTATCTGCTAAGTGCACACACACTCGCTCCACTCACCACAGGGAATGCAAACTGTAATATGAACTCACCCTTGGTCTGAACGAAAGCCCATTACAATTCATTTTCACCACAGCAGCCGGTGTAGCGGTTTCTTCTGTGGGATGTTTTTTTCTCTGCCGTGTTAACCGCCGTCATTAAGACTGCAGTGACTTTTTCTCAGGGATAAAGCAGCTCCCAGAAAAGCCACCAGCTCTTGTTCGTGCACACGCAAACTAAACCTTTAATCTTTAACCTCTGCCACCTTATGAAACCCTGTGAAATATGTTGCATCGTTAACTTTTTGTTTTAAAGGAGGATTTCGCAGCACCGTTGTGTGTTTCTGACACGCAGGTGGAAAATTTTGCGCTTGCTGAAACTTACATTTACATTTGCCACCTGCTGCACATCAGCTCTCATCAAATGCTGGAGTGAGCTTTGTAAATACTCACTGTAAGTCTTTTTTTCTCTTCCAGGATCTGTCCGGCTCCATTGACGACCTCCCCACCGGGGAGGCTGGCCTGGGCTCGGCCGTCGGCGCCGGGGGCTCCTCCAGCAGCAGCAGCAGTAGCCAAGGGGAGCAGGGAAGCACCGGTAACCAGGGACAGTCCCCCTTCTCCCCTCACGCCTCCCCGCACCTCCCCAGCCAGAGGAGCGGGCCCTCTCCGTCCCCCGTCGGCTCCCCGGCCGGCTCCACTCAGTCCCAGCAGTCCCGCTCGGGTTCAGGCCCCATCTCACCTGCCAGCGCACCCTCTGCCAACACCTCTGTGCCAGGTAGGGTTCCCATTAGAGCCCGACGTGCACACACATCCTGATAATCTAATCTTGTCTTGATGAAATGTGCAACTTAGAGCTTGATAATTGTATTAGTTTAATCACTGCAAACAAACAAAACTGTCAGTGACAAGATTTGCAGCTGAAAGCAGACGCTACGCCGCGTTTTACATCTTGTACCTCCGTCTTGGATTCCCTGGGAAATTTCCTAAAATTGCTTTACAGCTTAAAGGGAAATTGCTTTGTGGCACCAAACGAGGCTGTTGTTGGAAAGCAAATTAAAAAAACTGTGAAAACACGACCCGGGCCGTGCAGCCGTGCGCACTTTGACAGCTGATGAAGATGAGCAGCTGTGACATCACTGATTGGGGCGTGGCTAAGATCGTGTTGTTTCTGTTTGGGGTTTTTTCTGTGCAGCATCTTTACAGCAGCTCCGTCCCAGCACTTGTTGCTTCTTGGAGAGAATCCCAGTCATCACGCCCACCTCTCTGCTTGACCTTTACATTGATACTGCTGTTTTCATTTGTTTTTAAATATGCCCATTTAAATAGGATTTTAAAAAGGTCATGTAGAAACTGACCCTGAAGCGGAACCGCGATTTCACAAATAACAGCGTGCCATTTGAAGGTGAGGATAAAGCTTTCGCATCAAAAACTTGAACCTAATCAGCGTCTTCATTTAAGAAGGTTATCAGGAGTTTGAAGAGCAGTTTCACCCCTTTCTTCTTCAGAGTGGTGCAGATAACCCGTAGCATAAATCTGCCAACATCTTTGTTTAATAGCATCTCTTTTTCCCCTCGTCTCCAACTCGGCATGTAATCCATCCAGATCAATTTTCATTCTGCGGGTAGAAGTCGGGATGAAGCTGAGCGCACACTGCAGCAGAAGACTAAATAATATCAATCCCACACGTCTAGACTTTGATATCTCGGGCCCATTTGAACTCATAATTCACAGCGCTGAGGAATATTACGGCATAGGAATACGTCCTGTTCATTTCCTGCACACAGTTTTTGTCCTAGCACAGTAGACATTTGTTAAGTCTTTGATCACAGCGTTGTAGAAACGCGTCCCTACATGGCGGTGGAATTTTAATCACGTCCGTCTTCCTTCCACCTGTGGATCCGACATCCACGTCCGGGCGATATTTCCCATCCACTCGGAGCCTTAATGAATTGAGAGCGACTGGTAGTGGAGGACCTCCCATCTGATTTGTAGCCTTATCTGAGATATGGCAGGCTAAACAAGGCACCAACAGGATTATCAGACAATGCACGGTGTGCCTGTCTGTCTCCCGAGGCCATAGCAGAGCACATAACCATTTAGATAAACACACAGTGTGGATTTGATTTGCCTGGAACAGGCGCACGAATGTGCGCGCGGCCTCGCTGTCATTCCGCCTCCTCTCCTCACAGCTGAGCGGCTGACCGGCACATCGGCATGTCTCGGACCTGTCAGTCACTCTGACGAGGCGGGGCGAAATGTCTTGAGCGAGATCCTGCCGCCACCTCCTCCTCCTGCTGTTCCCCTCACAGCCGCTTACTGGAGTGATTGACGCTAATGAAAAACTGGGACAGTGGTTTTCCAGGCGCGCGTGCCAAGAATCATGACGAGAATCCGGAATGAAGCGGCAAAGATGGGAAGCGAAACCGATCGCTGGGACGTGATTAATAAGAAAATATTCAAAAATATTCCCTGTGCCAAATAAATGGCGATAAAGCGTGGAGCAGTGAGTAACATCTGGCGTGTTTTAGAGGCTGTACTACAATCAGTTTGGATTAGATCAAGGAGCAGCCAGCCTCGCAGAGACACGGGAGAACTAATGTGGTTAGCACACATCTGATTACTAACGCCCGCTTTTCTAACACTTTGTCACAAGTTGGGACGTTTTAGTTAACGTTGTCTCTTTAGTTTGGAGCAAGTCGGCGAGGAGAGATGAGCGCAGAGGCCCGGCTCTGTTTATGTAGAGGCGAGCGCTGTTCCCCAAGTGTTGCTCCGGTGCCATCAAATCCTGCTCTTTAATATTCAAAGTAGTGCCCTTTAAAAAACAACAAAACACAAGCATTAATAAACGCTTTAATTAGTGTGAAAAACCTGTCTGCAGTAGTTTCAGCTCCACTCAAGAAGTCAAAACACAACATGACTTGTTGCTCTGTTCCATTCTGCTCCATTAGGGCGACTGTCAGTGGAAACATCGCAGCCGGTTATAAATTGGATCCCTCGGCTGACGTCAGTGTGCGCTGCTGGCATTGATGGTTTAGATGGTTTCAAATGTTTTTATCCTATTAGATTATTTTTGTGCTGTATATGTCAGCACATTGTGTCATGATGTAGCTACCCTGATATCACACGAGAGAACTGAGCGTTTTGGTCGTCACATCTGAAACTGGAGGAAACTGGACCCATCATTCTAACGGGACTCAGCTGATAGGACCTGCAGATCAGCTGATGGTCAGCTGATTCACATCCTCAGCTCCTTCTTTCATGCTGTGTCTGTGGACACTGTCCCTGCTCTCTGCTGTGTGACGTCCCAGAACACGATCAAATACAGATTACTGCAGACAGAATGAGATCAACTCTCTTTCTGACTGAAGTTAGTGACATGTTGCAGTGAGTAAGACATAAAACCAGCCGAAGGGTCGACGTTCCACAGACTTCCAAACAGCTGGACTTGTGCTGCGCCAGCTGCTGGCCATTAGAAAGAATGCAGGTCTGGAATACACTCATCTTGCTATGTGGTCTATGTAGTGTGTGCAGTTATTCACAAAAATATATAAAAGTAGGTTCAAGTGTGTGTGTGCACGTACATATGCGTGTGTGTGCCCCGTGTTTATGTCACCTGTCGGCCTCACTCGGTGGACTGATGCGACACGTCACATGGATGAGCACACACGTTACCCCTGACAACGGTCGGAGGAGAGCAACTTCATTATGTCATCCTTTCACCTGGCTGTCAAACACACACACACAGAATAACACAGGAGTGAGCGCACACAGCTGCACATAAGAACACGAATACCTATAAAAACTTGATTTCATGGTTTGACTTTACATATATTGTTGAACACATAAATCACCTCTGTATATACGCTCGCTCGGATGACTGACGGTGTGATCTGCACACACGTGTGTGTGTGTGTGTGTGTGTGTGTGTGTGTGTGTGTGTGTGTGTGTGTGTGTGTGAGAGAGAGAAAATAAGAAGGAGTCGGGGTGAAAAGAGGGGGAGACTGACAGATTGCCAGCCTATCATACACCCGTACACTTGCACAAATCTATCTTGTCGAAGCTCCGCAGCGCGCCTGTGATTCCCTCGTCTCCTCGCTTCTCCTGTTCTTTGTCCTCTCTCACCCTCTCCCTCTCTCCCTCTCTCTGTCTCTCCATGAAGCAAATCCAATACACTGTAACATTATCCGGGCCTCGCCTTGCTATTTGGATTCTCTCCCGGAGCCAAAAAGGCACACACAGGGATAAATTGATTTTCCTGTTGCGCTAGATTTGTGACAGTCGAGCAGAAATCACATTGCTCAACCGCCAACCTCCACCTCCTCTTCCTCTACCTTGTATGCACACACACACGCAAAAACAGAATCTCAACCACACACACACACACACACACACACACACACATCTCCTTCCTCCCAGTGTCTCAGAAGCAATTCAGAGCATCTTCAGAATATTTTTCTCCCTATATGAGACTTTGGGGACGAGGCGGGCAGACATTTTTCTCTCATCCGGATGGATGGTGTGGCGGAATGGGAACGCCAGTGTTAAAGCTTCCAAAGCTGACTCTTAGCTGTGGGAAGGAGAGCCGAGTTCATCCAGTAGAGTCTCTAAAAATGCTCAGTGACTAGTCTCTATGTTAATAAAACCCCAGCATCCATCAGACATGCTGCATCGTTTATGTGCATGTTTAAAGCTCTAAAAACTCGCATTTGCTGCAGATTTCGAGTTGTGGATAACGCAGCGGCTGCTTTTAGGCTTGTGTGCGTGCACAGGTTGCTGTGACAGGTTGTCTCCAGGTTGGCAGCCTGTCAGTGTGGCGTCACTTCCTGTCAGGATGAGGCTGACTGTCGTGTTTCCCAAACAACGAGGTGAAGACATGTTCATTACCAGACTGCATCTGATACGTATCAGACTTCACACAAACACAGCTCCGATTCCTCTGTGCTCCTTTGGCTTTCCTTTGGCATGCAGACAGTGAGTGCAAACAATACACTGTTCTTCTGCCTTTGGACCTGATTGGACGTTCAGTGAGAGAGCAGACTGTAAAAATCATGTGTGTACAACCTCAATTCCCAAAAAGCTGCAACACTGTAAAATACAAAAACCCAGGATGCAATAAAGTGCAAAAATGAACTATTATAAGAAAATATGAATTTGATGGCAGCAGCATGTCTCTAAAGGTCTGCACAGGTCTGTAGCTTCCTGTCTTCCTTTAACTACAGTCTGTGACAGAGGGGAGCAGCTGCTGCACTTTCACAGAGGAATGTCGTCCCGTTCGTGGCTGATGTGGGATTCGAGCTGCTCAGGCTTCCTGGCTCTTCTTTGTCTGGTTTTGGTTTCACGATGCTGCAGATGTTCTGGAGGTTTAGCATCATCCTGCTGAAATATGAAGGTCCTCCCTGAAAGACGTCTGGGGGAAGCAGATGTTGCTCTAAAATCTGTATCTACCTTTTAGCACCGATGGAGCATTTCCAGATGTGTCAGAGATGCAGGCTGTTACCTTGGAGATGGCATGTAAATGTGCGACTGTCTTCTTTAGTAAGATCGCTCTGAATCTGACACAGAATCTGACATAGAAATATTTGATATCCACTGTAGGTGATCAGAGATGAGCACATATGTTTCAGCACGTACGTTTATTATTCCTTCCCCACACTCTGTCCTTGAGGCCTCCACAGATTCAAACCAAAAGATGCCCGGCAGAAGATTGTCAGGTCACCGTGTTCCAGAAAACGCTCCGACGGGCCTGACCTTTTAAATCTGCCACAAAATAGCAAAACCTCCCAGAAATGAGAGGGTCTGCTCCGATGAATCCCTCACAGTAACTTTGAAGGTCTTGTATTCTGCAGTGAATGTGCGCCTCTAATAATTCATTCAGGTGTCAGAGAAACTTTGGATAAATCTTTCATGCTGCTGAAATAGAAGGTGATGATGTGTTATTAAAGCTTTGTTTTGTTGGGATAATTGACCACTTGGAAAAAAGTGATGCAAAAAACTACAGTGGCTGTATGTATGCACACGGTGTCTGTGTGCCCGACTGCCTTTGAAGGCCAAACTACAATATTTTTCACTTTGTGCAGCTACTAATTGACACAGAGCACATCCACACTCCTGCACAGGCCGGCTCGCTCTGTCTGCTGCACAAGATCACAAATACTCTTTCTGTTTCCACCAAGGTCCTCCGAGGTCCCGCTAACACTGTCTGCCTGCTCTCCCTCCTCCCCCTCCTTCCATCTCTCCTCAGCCCCTCCAAGTTTTTATTTTCTTCTAATAAGGTGATTGGAGCTTGCGGGCGAGCGCTCAGGAGAGTTTAAGCTGTTTATCTGCGCTTCGCTTCAAGAGCTTCCGGGGCCCAGAAAAGGACAGAGAGGTCAGGGCGAGGGGAGGAGAGAAGGGAAGGAGGGATAGACAGAGGGAAGGCCAGATCTGTCCAGTATATTACCTCGAGGGTCCTTTCATATGTGAAACTCCTGAAAAATGCTTTATATCCACTCCTGCCTTTACATCATCGCGCAGCCTAGTCTGTGGTTATTTTTTTAAATCTGCAATTATGGCAGTGACCACAGATGTTTGTTTTTTTTCCCCTGTTCTGGGGTCAGAGGTCAAGCAGCGATGCCCCGAAGGTACCTGAGCGCTTACTTGCATGCAAAGAGGTGGTCGTGCAGTTAAATGACTTCCCCAAAAAGCTGCAAACCATCAGCCCAGAGCAGGCTCTGCAGGGGTGCTCGGCCATAGCTTGATTTTCCCTCTGCTTGTGGTGCGCGTTATTAGAAGAAAGCATGGGTAAAAGGGTGGGGGCGAGTTTTTGTGCGAGTGTGTTTTGCTGGGCAACTTTTCCAGTCACACCACTCCCTGAGAGGCTGCGTGGTGGGAACACCGCCGCTGGCTGTCCCTGTCCCTCTCTCTTTCTCTCATTATTTTCATCGTGCTCGCCTTCTCTCATGTTCCCTCTTGTGTCTCGGGTTCCCTCGTCCCCACCCTTTCCTCCCCATCTCTGTTTGTCTCTGCTTTCTTTGCTCAGAGCGCTGCTGTGGTACAGGACTCCCACCGAGGAACAAGGCTGAATTTTCCATCCATATTTCTGCCTCGGTTCCTCCCTCTTATTTCTCCACATCTCTCCTCCAGCTCTTTCTCTCTGAATTTGTCCTCCTTTTATTCTTCTTCATCCACCAGCAGCAGCAGCACAACTGCTGCCATCTAGCCAACTATTCCCTGTCTGTCTGTTGTCGTCCTGAAGGCTGCTCGTGTTCGCAGTGAAACGGCTAAACGCGCTCCCTGCAAGCATTATATTCACAAAGCACAGCGTCGGCCAAAACAGGGAAAAAAACAGCACCTGCTTGCTGCGTTAGCCATTTAGAGAAATCCCATTCTAACTCTGTCCGACTGGAAAACCCTAACAGGAGCACAGTGTGCAATTATTTTCCCTCCCCAACACCTATTTTCTTGCTTTCTCTCCACTCCTTCGCACTCTCTCTCCCCCGCATCCCGCTCGCTATGTTTTTAGCTTAAGTTGCACTTTTGCTTTACTTACAGTTGCTGCTCAGCGTTGGAAGTAATGAGGATCTTGGGAGAGGGCTTGTTTTGCGAGCCACTGCAGGCCTGCGTTTGTCCCCTACAGGGAGTGTTAACTGGCATTAGCCCCCGGCTCGGAGAGGCACTGACTCGCACCCATTGAGATCTAAACCACCATTATTGGAGCCCGCTGTTTATCTGCCTCTTTCCCCTAAAGACACGGCAAATAGGGGATATTACCTGGGTGTGTGTGTGTTTGCAGGGAGGTGCAGGTGTGTGTGCATTTATAGCCTGAGGGTTGTATTAAGAGATGGTGCTGAAGCAGCCCTTTCTCTGTATTCTATGTCAGTCTATTAGTGCTCAACACAGTTACCTCACTTTAGCAAAAATAGCCCTCGCTGCTCCGGGGGGTCGGCTATTTGTAAGAAACAGTTTGGACTTGTGTGTGTGTGTGTGTGTGTGTGTGTGCGTGTGTGTGTGTGTGTGTGTGTGTCCAAGAACCGAGCGGCCACAACATCAAATCCACCAGCGGTGAATAACAGTGATCGTCTCAGTGCCACTCTGCAGGTGGCGGTGCTCACGGGGATGCTTCTCTGACACGTGCACCTTAAAACTGTAGCAGGCCAAGCAGCACCCCCACCCTCCACCCCCAGGTGTAGATGGATGGCAAAAAGCCCAAGCTATTGACTCAGCTCCCAATCCAGTCGAGCATCTGCAGGATGTGCACAAGTCCGATCCACGACAGGACTCTCCGGGTGTGCTCGGGTGCCAGACCGCACCAGTAACCCCCACCTCAAAGGTGCTGCGGGTCTGAGCTCCTTCCTTTTAGTATTACACAGTTTTAATGTCGTGGCTGATTTGTGCACACACATCTGCTAATGCACCGGCTCTTTCTCTGGCAATTATTGAAAGCTTTTTCATTGAATCTCAGGTTGACTTCATTAGCACGCACGCACACACACACATGCAGAATAACTCCTAAGCTTAATATTTCCAGGGCCCCGAAAACAAAACGGAAATATGGCCACAAGTGCTCTCCCTCGGCTTTGAACTTCAGCAGCATTTGCGTTTGAAACCCTGATGAAAAAAGCTTCAAAGCCCACACTCCCTCTCTTCAAAGGAGACTCGGGGTTGCTTCGACAGTCCTCGTGGAAGAGAAATTTAAAACGTGTATTGGGTTTTAGCGAGGAGCATTATCTCCAAAAACGCACTGAACTCCCATTACTCTTGGCTCTGCTGCCTTGTATCATGAGGAAAGAGTCAAAAATGGATGTTTGCTAAGTGGCTTTTTACAGAAAAAGAAAATTACAGTTATTCGACTTTTCCGCCGCATTCCAAAGAGCATCCCCGTGTTAGATTTCTCCTGGTTCTTCCTGCCGCAGGTCCCGTGTTTTCTCCATCGGCACAATCGGCGTGAAATCTTTAAAGCCCCGAGGGTCAGAGTTAAAGACAAACACTGGCGCAGGTGCATTCAGATGTCTTATGAATGAGTCGTGTTTCAAGGCAGGAATCAAAGAAGAGTCTAAAAGAATTAAATTACAGTGAATTAAAGATAAGAGCCCGATCCATCTTTGATACTCTGGACCTTTAAAGTGAATATGTATGGATTTGATAAACAAGCTTTTTTGTATTCATTGGAGCTGATTTCGGGTCTTTGTGACAGATGAGTGGGTGAAAGTGGAGGATGAGAGCAGAGATATTCCTGCACCGCTGTGGCGTCACAGAGCCGTGAGGAGACTGTTGGAGCACGTGCAGATGAACACATGAATCCTGCTCTTCTTCAAAATCACCGTGTCTCCCACCGAAGAGGAAACAACGTTATTAAATCACACGCACGTGTACCAGCATCGCCTGAACTCGGCGTCATTTCTTTATCGTTTCATTACTTTTACATTTTCATCCACAGCTGGGAAGTCTGCGGACACGGAGAAGCTATACTTTGAGCTCCTGCTGACATTTAGCTCGCTCGTCCCTCTCTCGGCAGCACACGGGGAAGAGCTGCACGTCAAAGATTGAGCATATGAATTATTAATGGCGTGGATTAAAAGTGCCAGGACTCGCCGTGGAGCCTGTTTGTTTTATTTGGACGTAATTATTTAATGGCACCTTGTTAAAAATGATGGCGAGGAGGGGAGAGAAGAGAGCCGAGACAGGAAGGGAAGAGGGAAAAAATGTGAGAAGAGAGGAGCTTTGTTTGGACATTAATTGGTAGTGAAATAATTATAAAGTGCACAAAGTTTAGTCTTGGCAGCAGAGCGGGCGGAGCTGAGGCCTCATGTTCAGCAGCTTCCTTTTCTCGGTAATCTTCTTTGTTTTTTCTGTCTTCTTCACACACACACACACACACACACACACACACACACACACACACACACATTTGTCTTTGCATTAATTCATCTCTGGTGACAGTTTACATGAGTATGTGGAGAGAGTAGTGGAGCATGCAGGGCAGCGTTCCCTGGGTCTACCTTGGTAGTGGTGCACACACACACACACACACACACACACACACACACAGAGGCTGCTGCCACCAGCACTCTACCATCCAAACAAACAGAGGCTGACAGCAAAGCTGGTGCCTGGCATGCATCCCTGCGCACACACACACAGAGCGAGGCTGGCCTCCATCGTAGGGTCGACTTCCTTAGTTTAGGGGTTCACTAAACTCCCGCTAGACGACCTCGTCTTCACTACCAGCCAATCTAAAGCGAGGAAACTGGGACCGCAGCTGAATGTGTTCCTCGGGCTCTAAGCGGCCGTGACCCTTCACATTACTACATAAACAGTACACTGATGTACACGAGGAAGTAGAACATGCAGTCTGCTCTGTCTGCACTCCCTTTATTCCAGCCATTATATAAATACAACAGGCAGTGATTTATAGAACAGTATAAATCACCTTGAGATGATGGCGGTCGTGAACTGTCGCTGTATAAAGAAACGTTGTTGTTAGATGCACTTAGATTATGACAGCGTCCTGTTATTGCACTGTTAAAAATAATGCCACTGTAATATTGCACGTAATGACTTCTTTTGCTTACATTTAGCTGTGAATGGAGCGAGTGTTTCTACACTGCTGTTGCCGTTTTCTCTCGTCTTTTTCTGCCGCCACATGAAAGCGTGCAGCCGGTGTTTTTAGCGTTATCTCTGAGTCGCTTCAACACTCGCGGGCTAACTTTTCCCCCTCTCTCCTGCAACACGGTGACAGACTAACTAATCGAATATTCTCCCTTTGAAGCAGCGCCGCTGGATCTATTCATGCGTGAGGCAGGGGGTCTTTGTGTGCGCGTGTGCGCGAACGTTTCACTGCGTACCCTATGTGGCTTTGTGCGCTCACGTGCGTCTCTTTGTGCACTTGATTCTGTTTATTTACACTTGTTTGTGGAAGTATTTCTGTGAGTGTGTGTGTGTGTGTGTGTAGGCGGGGGGTGGATGGAAATGTTGTTTATGTATTTTTATGCAAAGCAATTATGTTGACTTAATTGGGTTTGTTTATGTGGAGAGTGTGTCACCTCCAGTCATGTATTACCGCAGCTATGGACAGACATATAACGCGCACACACACACACACACACACACACACACACACACACACTTGTGGAAAGAGCACTTTTTCTACTGAGTGATTGAATAATGGGAAGTGTTTCCTCTATAATAAGGGATTTATATTCAATGTGAGTTTTCGGGAGCAGCGACAGAATTGTTTGTACTTCGTCATGTGTCATCCTGAGGAAACACTTAGTTTCTGCATATATTCCCACTGAGACGGGTCAGCTCGTACTCTGTAATCTTAAAAACACGCACCGATAGTCATCACAGAACATATGTTTCCCTCATGATTGCACTCGCTGCCTGTCACTCGCTGCACATCCAAGCAGCGAATCCGCAGAAAGACAGAAGCGGCGACTTTCCCCCCGTCATCGTCGCCAGCCTGAATTCGAAGATAAAAGGTTAATTTGCCTTTCTCCTTCCTCTAGGCCAAATCAATCCGCCGTAGTCTCTGTCTGCCATCGTCCTAATCAGACCCTCAACTCGCTATTGGATTTCAATGGAACAGGCGCAGCCCAAAGACCCGCACAACCACCCAATCGATGCTCCTCGAATGGCTCCGGTTTTCTATAGGGGATCGCTGCAGCTTTAATGCTTACACAAGGAAGTGGCACGGCGTCCGATGACTTGATATGTCTCCTGGAAGTGCATTTGTCATTTAGCTGATAGTGAATCACAAACAGCTTCATGTGTAGTAATTGTGCTGAGCCCGCTGTGCGTCTGCAAAGGCTAAATTTGGCATCAGACCCTCTGACCCGATCAATCGCTGCTCAAGAAACAAAGGCAGTCAAAAAATAACCTTCAGCTTGATACGCAGCTCTTATTGTTTTCTGTTTTTATTTGTCAGTCAAGCGGGAGAAAACTTTTTGAGAACTTTGTGCGGCTGAGACAAAAGTGGACCTTCAGGGCTTAATTGTTGCATCGCTTTTCAAGCAGACAGAAAGCAAATATGAATCCGGTTCTGTTTCCTTCATTTTTGTGCAAAAAGTGGAATTTACACCACACTAAACATTTTCTTTGAATGTGAAAGCTTTTCTTAAAACAACAAGGTCACAGCAGGTAATGATGTCACATCCATGTCTGCAGGTTCAGCCATGGCCCCGCAGAGCTCTGGAAACGGACCTGATGGAGGTCACCCGCCAATCACACGCTCACCTATGGCTCAGGAGAGAGGTATGTCTGTGTGTGTTAGCCCCGTGAGTCAGCCTACCAGGGCACAGCTGCCCCAGGCTTACGTTAAAGGACTGGAATCGCTGTTTTAGCCAATGGCGAGTTTAAGGAACCCTGATGAGATGTTTTACAGAAACATTTAGTGGCCAGCACACATGCTCTGTACAGAAATATAGATTACATTACAGAAAATCCACATTGTGCATCAGGCTCAGATGAAGAGCTTGTATACTTACAAAGCAGACGATGAAATAGAAATAATTTCTGTCTTTACATGAAACAGCAGCGAGCGGTGCAGGAGGATTAGAGGCCGTAACAATCAGAAGACAAAAACGATATCTTAGTGCACCACAGACGAAACCAGCGAGTGTAATGAAAGATTTTCTTAGGAAATATGAAGACTTGGAGTTTAAGATGTTAGCAAAGAGATGTAAACAAGTCATTTGACGCAGCTACAAAGAAAGACAAAAGACAGAGAAAGGACTGTGGGAATTTCCCACTCGCCACAGTAGTGAGTGCTCCGGGTTTCTCTCTAAGAAGATCATTCCTTCTGCAGTGATTCATGGTTCTGTTCTAGGACACCTCCTCGCTCTTCCATGGGCATAACTGAGAAGCTGTAGGCAGGTAGAGCAGCAGGAAGACCTCCAGCCCAGACCCGAGCATGCATCGGTGACAACAAGCATCACACTGCATGACACTAAGGTGGTTTGCAAAGCAGCTTGCAGACACTGAGCACAGGAGGCTGGCTCAAGCATATTAAATACAGCTATAACCTTCTATGATAGGCGACAACCATAGGATGGTATCAGCTAAGACAAATGTGAACACGGCCAATCGTCATCTGTCTCCTGAATCCAAACTGGGAGGGGCCTGAAAGTTGAAGGCTCCGCCTCCCATTCTACTTTTAGGCTGCGTCGACACTAATCCGTCTAAAAACGCTCCGCGACCACACTAGCGTTTCCAGCCGTTTCTGAACAGTTGTTCATCCACACTGAAAGACTGAAACGCTACAGTCCTGTGCTGCGCATGCGTGAAACGTAAGACGATTCGACCTGCCTCATTTCTGTCGGCTGCTTATTGACTTTCCGGCTCTTTGAAACGTGGCGGCAAAATGTGGAGGAAAAGCACCGAGTTTTTTAAATGGAGTAACAATGAGGTGGAGTTGTTGCTGCGAGTAACAAAAGTACAAAGTTACAAAAGCGAGTGAGAATTAAAGAATTTGAAGAAAAGCTATCTGGAGCACGTACAGACTGACATTAATCTTTAACAGGGCTGCAGAAAAAACAACTGCAGTATAATGCCCTCCGCTATCTTAGTTTAATTGGTCACATGACTGCATCATATGACTAAAATGCGTCATTGTTTCCGAAAGCCTGCAGTTACGCTGTCCACACTGTGACGCGAAAACGGCGTTTTCAAATGTATCCGCTTTGGAGGCGTTTCCAAAACGCCGTCTCAGTGTGGACGGGAGGCCAAAACGGAGAGAAGGTGTGTTTTCAAACGAAAACGTTAGTGTGGCCTTAAATACTGTAGAAACAACACTGAGCCTGCAGTGTGAGAGTGAAGAGCTCTAATAAGGCGATACGAAACTCTGTGGATTTAACAGAGAGCCAACGAAGAGAAGATAAAGTGGGAGAAAACCTTTGTTCCTCTTTCTAGTCCCTGCTGGTTTATCAGGTTTTTAATAGTATGCAAATAAAACAAAAACATTTTTAAACTAAAGAATTTATGTTTAAAATATTCTGCACTTCATGTAGTTTACACGCACGCAGCATCATGTTTTAACTTCATTGTTATGGTAAAATTGCGGTTGTGTAAAAATGTCACAGTAAACATTCAGATAAGTCTTTCATTCAGACCTGAGTGTGCGCTCTTTTGATGGAGCCACTTCAGCTTTGGCCCCGACTCGCTGCCAAAGGCTCGTAACACGAACGCTCACCCGCAAGCCACATGTGTTGGCCAAACTGCAAAATTGTTTCCAGCAATTATGGCCACTTCTCAACTATTACTAAAAACAGCAAAATTGCTCATGTGAAAAAAAAATCTGCATCCACACAACACTGAAAAAAGCCTGAAAGAGTGGGATGCAACCTTAATGGAATTACTGCGATGCTCCCTCTCTATCACCCACCAAAGAGCAGTTAACATCACAGAGAGACAGAGGGAGTGGATAGATGAAGACGGAGAGAGAGGGAGCGGCACTGTAAAAGGTTATTTCCCAACATGATGAAATCAAATCGGAGATTTAGTGCTGCTCTCTAATGCCTGTAAACCTCGCGCTCTCCCCAGCCCAGTCCAGGAAAACACGGCGAGGTTAACAGGGTTGGCTGTTGTTTTTGCTGTTTTCCTAGCTAGGATTAAACCTCCCACCGCCCCCCCTCGTCCTCCTCTACACGCACGCCCCACTTTGCTCAAGTGGCTGCCTCCCTAAGAGCCTCTCTCCACTCTTCATTTCCATAAATCCGCTGAATGTCCCTTTTTTTCCCCGCTTTCTCTCGCGTGCTCCGCCGCTCGCCTGTTGTTGTCCGGCTGAGAGCTTCATTCACTTTGCCCGAAAGAGAGAAAGGTTTGTGTGCGTGTTGTGTGTTTGTGTGTGAGTGTGGAGAGCGAACGAAGCAGAGAGACAGAAAAATCCTTGAATGTGTTATTTGCTTTTAGCACTGTCTGCACAATGTTCCTCTCCCCATCCATTTTCCAGGCAATTTAAAGTGCGGTATTACACACTGTATTTTTTCTCCTGCTCTCCCAGAATCCCCTTACCCTAATGGAAGCAAAACATTACAATAATGTCCTCGCTCCTTAAACCCAGCACTCGCAGCCTAAGCACTTTCAGGCCCCGATCGCTCTTTCCCTCTGTTACACTGTCTTTCCTCCCACACACACTTTCTCTCTCGCTGCCTCTCTTTCTGTCTTGGCCTTCATCTCTTCGCTGCACACACACACACACACTTTTATTGCTCTCTTTCTCCGTTATCTCCCCCACACACACCGAGAAACACAAACACATGCGTGTGTGCGCACACAGCCATCATGCAGTGAAACTTTCATCTCCCTCCCCTCTCCTCACATTTTCTCATGCTCTCTTAGCAGAAACAAGGAATTATACAAGTGTCAACTTGCACTTTTCCAACTCTATCGTTTTTCCCTAAACCCCAAACTCGCTAAAGAGTCGGCCCGCGCGCCCATTCAGCAAAGCGGATCGCTATCAGAGTTTACAGTCGAGCGGGCCCGATCCATTTACGCCCTAATCTGCAATCCCCTACCGCACGCGCTCGTTTCCACACCCACGCAACCTCTCTTTTCCCTGAATGGCCGCCTGGCGACCTTTCCGCATTCGCGGTGGATCGGGAGACCTTTCTGTGGGTTTAAAAACCAGCGGCGCAGCTTGAAAGAGCGAAGCCCAGGCGAGGAGCTCTCCAAATGTCAATTTGAATGGTGCGGGCGAGTTTGGGCCTGAGAGGCTCTGACACATCTATTGACAAAATGGTTTAGAAAACCATAGTAGCCGCGGTCAAATCGGCGGCTATTCTGTGAAGAGTCGAGCAAACGGTTGGCTTTTTCCAACCCGCTCTTTTCTGTCTGCGCACAGACTCGGCTGCGTGCGTCTTTCAGAACATGCATACACTCGACCCTGTGCTTCTGCCCGTGCTGAAATTCTCTCAGCGAGCGAGCCTGTGTCAGCCTGCCGCTTTCTTTATGCGGCGTCTAACACCTGGACCGCGTGTATTACTGCACAAAGTGTATCTGCGAGTAACAGGAGCCAGCGCTGAGGTAAAAGATTAGGGTCGTTATCAGAACACGGCTCTTTTTACACGAGGAAACTGAATAAATATCCCGCTTTGTTGACTTACACAACCGCTTCAGACAAATCCTCCGCTGGTTCTGCTGCTTTCATGCATGTTTTTGTGTTTCAGGGTTCAACATGCAGAGGAACCAGGCTGCCTCTCAGTTTGCGTCTCCACAGACCGGACCTCCCATGTCCCCCCACCCATCGCCAGGGGGCCCCCTCTACTCTGGAGTGGGCCCGTACTCCCAGGGTGGCCCCGCGGGCCCTTATGGACCGCACGCACCTCAGTATGGACACCAAGGTCGGTGCCTGTTAAAACGTCATCATCAAACATTTAAATGAAAAGAAGATCTTCGAATATTTGTTTGTCCGTTATTATTACAGGAAACATTATTAAATATATGTGTGTAGAGATGGTGATGTGATGACGAGAGCTGTAACAAAACGTTTGTAAGGATCTCATACAGTTTTGTCACAAGGTGAGAAATGGTCAAACAGGATGTAGGACGCCAGCTGTAGTGTAAAAACCCTTGAAATCATAATTGTTTAATGTTTTCTAAAACTGAGGATTTCACGTTACTCTGAGCTCCTAATTTGCTGAAGAGCTGATTCACGAGTCTATATTTAGCACGTGTCATTTTACCAGAAAGTCTGTTAAAACTCGAGCGAGCACGAACGCCTCAAACGTGAGAGTCGAACTTTCAGGCGATAGTTTAAAAAAGCAGAGAAAACTGCGACCGCTGTCAGGCTTCGTGCTGAATTATAATCACCAGAACCATTAACAGGCCCCACGCTGACTTTAACTGACATCACATTTGTGCAGCAGCCTCTGCTTCCTGACTGGTCCGCTGGGAGGACCAGTCCAGCCTATCATCCATTCAGAGGGGTTACGGAGGAGTTTGGCCCCAGATTGGAGAGTCACATTTGTCATTTTTGATTACCGCTGGCCTCGCGCTCACCGTCACACCGGGCTTGACTTCGGTGTCACTGGTGTCAAAGACAGTTTGCTAATGAGGAATACAAAAAGAGTCGTTTTGAAAGACGTTTCCATTCACTGTTTCCTACAGTCTACGACACACACACAGCTGATACAGTCCTCTATCATCCTGTGTGGCAGGTCTCATCGTGGGCATTCAAAGCCAGCGTGACTCAGAATATTCATGAGACACTTGAACCCTGGACACACCTCTTGGCCCTCCTCATGATAAGATTATGAGCTCCAGACTGACGAGGCGGCTGACACGTCACGAGCTTCATCCGCTGAATCATGATCTGGAGAAATATCGGCCTCAAACAAAAACGAGTCATTTTTTAAAAGAATTGAACATAATGAATCTGTTTTAGCAAGAAATGCTTCATTTCTTTCAAATACATACAGTCCAGTGTCGTGTCTGCAGTAGGTTATCAAGCCTCACGTGATCCTTTAGCCTCAACTGTCCAAAACAGGAATCGCTTCCTTCCTACTGATGGGGACCGATGTGTGTTCTGATGAGACACCTCCTGTGCAAAAAATGAACCAGTTCATTCATGTTTACTGGAGATCTTAATTTAGAACGAGCAGGAATGAGTCACAAAAACCAGAGCAAGAAGCTTTTTGGACCAAAATGCACAGCATGCAAACATGAGACAAAATGCATAAAGAGTACGTAAATGTTGGTGTCTGGGTGGCTCGGTTGGTAGCGCTGGTTCTTTCTCCTCTGAGTTCATCTTGGAGTTTGTCTGCAGCATGACATGGATCTTGCTTTTAACCTCGTTTTTTATATATAGATGTTTTTAATAAGCAGATTAAAACCAGCAGGCAACCAGTCGCAGATGGACTCAGACTGGGTGCAGCATGTTGGCAATCTGTCTGAGAGTCACTGGAGTCGGTCTCAGTTGGACCACGATTGTTGCCTCCTACCAGGTGACCTGTGCAATCAATTTGCAACCTGCAGGCAACCAGTAGGTGACGGCAACTACTGTCATCTAATTCAAAAAACTTGCAATCACCAGTTTTTTCCTAGTCAAGCAAAGGTCTGGGACTTACTTTTACTCTTTTCTCTTTTTGTGCTGTGGATGTACATATGTCAGATGGCCCCGCCCCTCCCTGAGCCTGGTTCTGCCGGAGGTTTCTTCCTGTTAAAAGGGAGTTTTTCCTTCCCACTGTCACCAAAGTGCTTGCTCACAGGGGGTCATATGATTGTTGGGTTTTTCTCCGTGTGTATTTTTGTAGGGTCTGCAGTTGTTCCTGATATTACTCATTTGGAGTCATTCGATGTTAACTTTAGTGTAAGATTTAAATGTGTCTGTTTAAAAAGTCAAAGCTTCTCTGAGGTCACATAAATGTGCAGTGATCAGTGCAGGGAAAATGCATCTATCTCTTCATGAGTATTTATTGCTTCTTTGGCCTCTGAGCAGTAATCAGATGGTCCAGCACGTCCTCTCAGCCTGTCTGAGGAGCCTTGTGGAGGGCCAGTTGCACTGACCATCAGTCTAAGCTTTTTCAGATTTTTCTCAGGAGAAAAGAAACTTGGATAAAATCACGAGTCTCAGATTCCAGGAAAACTGGAAAAAAAAAAGTTTGGATCGCTTTGTGTAATTAAACGTTCTGCGCTCGCTTGTTTCTCCAACATGAAACTCCCAGCCAGCCGGCAAACGTCGACATCTGCTGTTGTAGTTCGTTTTCTGCCTTTGGCGCCACACCAGACCAAACATTATGGTATTTTTTTGGTAAATGTGTGTTTTAATGTGTCACCTTGATAAATGCGCCCATCCGCGCGTGTGTTTTTCCAAATTTGCGGCGTCTCCCTCGCATTTGTTAATCTTGATTAATAGCCCTAATGCGTTTGGTATTTGGTCCTCCTTCTCCACCCACTCTTATCTCCTAATGTGACTTTGGCTGCGCTGACAGCCCAGTAAGCAGAGAGGAGAAAGAGAAATGAAGTAAGCAGAGAGCGACGGCGAGGCGGTCTAGCCTGCGAGAAGCTCTGGAGGCAGATGAGCGTGAAATCTCACTTGGACGTCAGGAGAGATGTTCCATCAAAATCAGAAGGAGCAGCTCAGACCTGCACATGTGTATGTGCTTCATGTTCGCGTGCAGATATAACAGACATGCAGGTATCCTGGGTGCCAAATATGGCACCTGTGTTTTCTTTATGCAAACTTGCTGAAGAGCCAAAGCCAACACCCTTAATTCACCCTTGGCCTGTAATTCTTCAGCTTCCCCCTAATTTACTCCTTTTGTGGCCGTCTGTGGTTATTTTTACAGGTAAACAGCCGAGTTCAGATTGCCACTTACGTGCACTTTCACATCATAATGTTTCGTCTAAGGCTTCATATTGACTCCAGGACATAGCCAGGCCCCGGTCCTTAGCAGAGTGAACAGGCCAGACAGCTGCTGGTCATTGTTCTTAATGACAGCTCCATCTGCTTCCCTTCCCTCTCCCGAGCGAACTAGCAAATTAGCCAACACAGAAACTAGCTCCAAGTTCCTGAACTCTGCTCTGCTGTTTCTCTTGGCCTGTCTGTGCTGGGAGAGGTTGTGTTTCTGTGTGTAATGGGTAACAGCATTTTGTCTTTTAGCCATTTCTCACACACACACACACACACACACACACTGAAGCAGTTTGTAGCTCAGCAAAATACATAAAACAGTCTGGTGTCTGTAACTTTAAAGGCTACACGACTGCTTTTTTTATCCGCCGGTAAACGACTGTAGCTGAACTTGTGTAATCAGCTACATAAGCTCCATCCTGTACACAGTTAATGTGATACATGAGTCTGCTGGAGGACACGGCCTCTCTGCAAATAATACTTACATATTTTTTTGCTTTTTGAAGCGATCTTTGATCAGATAACACTAACCAGAGGTTTGCTGTTTGTGACTGTGTGTTAGAGCTGTTGCAGCGAGGCGGTCCAAACACTTAAGCTGCTCCGTGTTTATCGTGGTGCTTTGAAAGGCCTTATATCCCGAGTTTACCTGATCTCAGCTGATATCAGGCTCTCCTCGAGACTCAAATGTCCTCAGCAGCTGTTTCCAAGACCTGCACTTGGACACGGTGCAGAGCAGCATGTTGAGAACAGCGCACACACACACACATGGGGGAGGAGGATATTATGCTATTACAGGAAAAAGATTCAGAGACTGTCTCAGCTCTGCTTTCTCTCCCACCCATCGCATAGTTCCCTCCACCACATACCCCCCTCCGGGGGTTAAGCACTCCACTGGTAATGACCGTGCTTCAGACAGGACTTTTAAGCCTTGGTGCCTTGCCGGAGCCACAGAGTAATTCAGCCAAAAAAAAAAAGAAGAAGAAGAAAGAAAAAGCCATGACTCAAGCCAATGCCTAAGGGAGCGAGTGGATGTTTTTGGAGGAAATTGACAGTGTGTGGAGCTCAGCAGCCCCAAGGCGCACCCCAGCCCGGCTCAGGCTCAGAAACCCTGCCGGGGAAGGTGCTGAGGTGGCTGGTAGAAGATGTGGGGGCCTCGGGCAAGAGGGGATGCTGCAAAAGCACAATATATATCCATCCCACCCAGCTGTACATGAACGCTGCAGTGTAATAGTGAGAAGCAAGGAAAGAATCTGTTTTTCCTGCGTCTGTATTGACCCGTCTGATGTCAAACATTTGAAGTGCTAAAGCTGATTAAACAGCTTTAAAAAGACTTAGTTATTTTATTAAGTAAAGCAGTTTCATAACGATTCGAGGAGGAAACAGAGACATCCTTGCTTCCTAAAATATGATTACCGGCTTGATTATACTTGACACACTCCCCAACTAAGCCCACCTCTCCCAGCTCACTCCCACCACATTCACAGAAAGGAAAAGAGGAAAAATGCTATTGAATTTTTTTATTTGTGTTCAGCCACATGTGCACAGCCTGCCCACGCTCCCGTCCTTGGCAGCTCAAGCATGTAGCCATGTAATCTGCGTTCCACTCCTCACTGATGGAGTTCACAGGTCCAGAGGGTGCACCGGTGCACCATCACACCTCGCTCCGCCGCAGACGGCAGAGCTCCCACCTCGGCCGTTAGCGTCGGCGGGTCCGGCCTGCTGAGGAAGCAGTCGACGGTAATCTGCTCGGTCACGCTCCAGCTCTCCCGCGGGACTGCGGGGATTAAACCCGGCGCAGGATATAGCGTCCAACAAATGCGTGACCGTGCCGGGAATTTCCATGTAATTGTGAACGAAGCACCACGAGCGCTCCTTCTCCTTCTCCTCCCCTCTATCGCGCTATAAATACCACCAAGACTCCCCAAAGGCACAAGTGCTGAGAAGCAGGCGAGAAACCAAGACTGAGCTACAAGGACACGAGAAGGTGCAAATAAGAAATGGCATCCTCCTTGTCCTCCTTTCCTCTTGTCCTTCCTTGGTTAGTTTCCAGAGCAGCAGGAGTAACATTCAGAGAAGGCAGAGTCACTTCTGTTAATGCATTTTAATGCTAACATCGTATGCATGTGCATAATGAAAGCTAACACTGGACATCTTAAACCTGGTTTCTCGTGCATAAAACCAAAATCATGGCTAAGAAAAGATGCACATTTTTATATGAATTTCCTGACAGGAAGTGCTTTTTTTCTGGAAGCATTTGGAAGTTAACACTAAGTTGTACTTTTTTACCCCTGAAGCGTTTTAAATATATCAGCACAGGGAGTCATTATTGCTTCTTTTTTTTCTAAATTGGACAAAATTTTACCTCAGCAATAATCCATCTTCCCGTTTTAATGTAATCTTACAGCACTTCCAAAGTCATTGAAAGCCCGAATGGCTCTTATGAAAACACCTACTGTAGGATTTTGAGGTTGAGCTCTCAGTCATTTTAAAAAGTGGGTTAGCGTGCTATCTGTCCTTGAAGAAGCATTCTGGCTCGGCACCAATCCTTCAGGAAGTGAATCATTCTTGTCAGGACAGAGCAAGGCTCTCATAGGAAAGCTTTACATTAACCCCATCCCGCAGTTACTCTGTCTTTCTGCTGTCAGCCGAGGCGACTGAGCCCACATCACTTTGAATGGTAGTACATCAAAACTGATAAGTTCCCTCAGTGCGGCGTGCCGACTTAATGACACAGTTTTTCAAAACAGATTTAGCTTAGCACCTCACCAAAAAGAAAAAATAGTAAGAAAGCGAGTGAACACGCTGAGATGGAAAATTCCAGACGCTTCCTCGCTTTTGGGACTTCAGAGAGAAGAATTCAGTGTCCAGATGCTATAAACGAACCCCTGGAATAGATGGTGGCCCATGACGTGGGTCCCAACAGCCGTCCAGAGAGGGCTGAGAGAGGCTGCTGACCGGGGCCTTGTTCGTCCAGCTGAGCCGAGAGCAGTCGGGCTGCAGGGCACCGCTCCCAGGATCTTCCACAGCGTCTCCGCCAGTCGCTCATTATGAGTGGAAGAAACGTGGAAATGCGTGTTTCAGTGCTCGCAAGGTCTCCGAAGTATTACACATGCATTCACACAATCAGGCAGAAGCACACACACACACACACACAGAGCGCACCATACATATCCTCCTGTGTTCGTTAGCAGGCATCCTTTCTTCCTGAACGCTTCCCTATTATAGCCCCAAAACCCTTGACAGGTGTCAGCTGTACTCAGCTCACCGACTCACCAGAGCCTCCCCACAAATAATCCGCTTTTTCTTTTCCCATCTCCCACAGTAGATTTCATCACAATTTCTGGACAAATTCAAGCAGAGTTGCTGACTTTTATGGGAAAGACTTTTATTTTGATTCTGTATAAATCCTATCTCGGGGGTTGGCGGGTAGGAGCCTTTCCCCCTCCCTCACCGTCTGTCTGTCTTCCTCTCTTTCCGCCCCCTCGCGCTCCCTCCGTCTCTGTTGGACAAGCGGTCTTATGTCGTGTGGAAAGTGTCTTCGCCGAAGCAGCTCGAGGACACCGTGAAGCCATTACCATATTCAGTATCGCTCTTCCGCCCCCCCGTGTGGAACATTGTCGTCTAACTTTCCCTCGTTTGAGCGCACAGAAAAGCCTTCAGGTTTTAAAGAGACTTGATCCCCTTTTCCAGACATATTCTCAGGGGATTACGCAGCGAGGCCCAACTAAAGCACCCTTAATCAAATCAAAATAAATAGCCCCCTTCACAATGGAAGATGCCACTTTTCTATTTTGCGGGGGATTTGTCCCCTGTGGAAAAATCTCAGTGCCCAAATAGGGAATACGCTGTTATGTGCGCTGCGTGCCGTGGGTGTGGACGGCTCTCACATGTATAGGTGCCTGCTGCTGTGTCTGGTGCATGCGCGTGTTGTCTTTGAGCTGTTATTGAGGCTGGAGTCGAGCGAGGCTTTTAAA
The DNA here is from genome assembly GCF_001858045.2 of Oreochromis niloticus. Lineage (NCBI taxonomy): Eukaryota > Metazoa > Chordata > Actinopteri > Cichliformes > Cichlidae > Oreochromis > Oreochromis niloticus. Next base: position 28,876,111 of record NC_031983.2, read on the forward strand.
GCCAAAATGGAGGGGTTTAAGTGTGCCTTAGGAAAGCTCCTGGCATCGTGGCTGCGTGGCACTCCAGGGCAGCAAGAAAGCATTTACTGCAGATTAGAGCTCCTCTCAAGTGTTTCACAAAGTCAGCCTTAAGCTCGCCAATTGTTCCCAGGGCCACACAGCTCACCGGCCACACCTCAGAGTGGGTCTCCTCACATCCGTGCAGGTTTGCGGAGGCCGTGAATCACGGTGTAATCCTGCTCTTTACGCTCCGCGGCTGTCGCGGCATTATTTTCTTGATGGATGAAATTGCTGTATGTGTCACTGTGGTAGGTATATGAGTACCAGCTGACAAGCACACTCCATTTGTCTCAAATGAGGTGATTCATAAGACCCATCTGCAGCTCCAGTTTGTCACTGAAGCTATTTTGTGCCGTTCTCATAACCAAATCGTGGAATTTAAGAGGACTCTGAAACGACAGCGAGCCATGTTTTATGTTTCAGCGACACCGTCTGTGTAGCTTCTGATTTTCTGTGATCTTAATGAGCTTTTGTTGGCTGATTCACATGTCGTCTTCTTCCAGGCAACTACGCACGGCCCTCCAACTACAGCGGGACAGCCAGCACCGGCTACAGTGGCCCCGGCCCCGGCGTAACCAACAGCCTGGGCATGAACGCTACCAGCCCCATGCACGGCCAGGGGCCCGGCCAGCCCGTGCCCGGAGGACGCGGCCACGGCCCAGGCAGCCAGAACAGGGTGTACCCGGCCATGGGTCCCACTTCTCCCAGCGTACCCCAGCCAGCTGGGCCCGGGATGGGTCCCCCTTCTTTGGGTAGCTCTAACCGCAAGACCCAGGAGGCGGCAGCGGCTGCCGTGCCGGGATCTGCCAACTCAGTGCACAACAGGTAAGAGCGCGGCAAGGGCTCCGGCTGCAAACTCAGCACATTAGTTGTGCATATGCTGCATGTGTGTTAATGAATGTGCATGCGAGCTAACGTATCCCAGCTGTAGCTGTAAGTGGTCTTGATGGTGAAAAATTTTAGTGTGAATTGTGCCGTATGCTCACTGTACGCTAAAATTCTGTGCCGTCGAGCTTCTCTGCCGTGCGTTACCGTCTAACGAGAGACATCGATCTGCCGGGTCGTCTGTGTGCTGAAAAGCACCGCAGAGGCTTTCTGAGCCAAACACTTTCTTTTTCTCTGAGACTCTTTTCAGACGTGCAGGCAAGAGTTGTTCTCAGGGGTTCCACTCTTCTATGAGCCACTTGTGCAACTGTCCCTATTTTCACACATCTCATAAAGTACCTGACATTTTGATATCTGGCTCGGTGCACCGAGTGCCATTTTCTTGCAAAAAGAGATATATTGGCACGAGAGCAGGCAGCGCGGTCTCAACGCAGCACCGTCGAAACATAAAAGAAGAAAAATGCAAACCGCAGGTTTGACTGTAAAAACACCAGAGACCGCAGTGACACCGAGCACCTTAACGCAAATGCACAGCTCTTTGAAGCTCTAACAGCGTGTGAGTTCAGGGGTATTATTTTCCGTCAGGGCGGGAGCTCTGACTGTACGAGCGCTCGCAGTGTTGGAGGCAGAGGGGTTGTTGTGGGATTGTGTGGGCAGTAAACTTTCGCTGAACCCTGCCGAGGGAACTTGTGAAAACATCGCTGTCTTGTGAGAGGAAGGATGGCTTTCTGCATTCGCGCCATTCTGGGTGCGCTTTTCCTAACAAATGCATCATGGGAGCAGCCTCGGCGGCGCTCAGATTAGCGTTTGCCAGCGTTCATCCGTATCCGCTGAAACATGTGGCTTTCTCTTTTCTGTCGGCGGTCTGCAGGACGCCTCTGTACGCGAGGCCCCCAGCCCAGACGCAGCCCACCTCCACCCGCTGGCCCACACCCCACCATTCCTCCACCTGTCCACTGCCTTCACCCCCTCCCCGACCTCATCCTCCATGCATCCATTCGCATCAACATAGGTAGGTCCACGTCCATCACCACGCTTGTGTGTGTGCGTGCCCTCAAATCAGTTTGTGTGTGCATGTCGGTGTGTCATGTGACCGAGCCGTGCTAAAACAATCATGGTGGCATTTCTCGGCGCTGCATCTGACAGCAAAACAAGAGGAGTCATCATCATTACCATTGTAATTGCTATCATCACCTTCATCATCATCATCACTGTAGTCATCAGTATCACAGGCTTCTCTTAGTCACTCTAATGGCAACAACAAGTGAGCGCCCCTAGTATCACACACACACACACACACACACACACACACACACACACACACTCGCAGCAATGCAAATGCTAGCCAAGCCATTAAGAGATGGCTGAGTTGTCAATAAGAAGTGGCATGACATGATCCCCACTGCTGGGACCAATCAGACGGCCTGTCAGTCTCCCCTCAGACAGCAGCGAGGTGTCACTGGCTGTGGCGGGGCTCTCTCGCTCTCTCTCTCTCAGCGTGTTTACAAATCTGCCTGTAAAGTATGTTCACGTCTTCGTCTGTGTCTCGACCTATTTTGATTTATTGTCAGCTGTGCAAGTATCCCCGGGCTCCTTTGTTTGCCGTTTCATCTCCATCTCCGGCATTAAGCTGTTGTTAATGTGTGTTTTTCCTGCTTTCGCCGCACTGCAAAGATCACATTGGAAGCAAAGAGTCCGGTGCAGTGACAGCCGTCTCCTTTTGATTCCGCTCTTTGAAATGTGTGCCGGCTCGCCAGTCGTTAGCGTTTATTTAAACCGCAGCATCAGTTCCACGGCGCTGGAGAAAATAATCGAGCAGACGCCGGATGCTTAGAACAACAAAAGACTTTTATGAACTAGTGTTAAAAAAGAGTAATGTGCCAACAAATGAGACTATTGGTTTCCAAAGCAGATCGGTGTTCACAAATGTGAATAATCTGCCGCCTTCTTTATTTAGAATACCGAGTTGTTCGGATGAAAACGTAAATGAGTCTCCTCTGCTGGCAGAAGTGTGTTTTTGACTTATTTCAGACTCAAATGTGCCAGAATGTTTTGTCGTGATGGACATTTTTGCAGAGCGCCTGCCGCCTGTCTCACCTTCACTGTTGTTCTCGTCTGCTGTCGATCATTCCGATCCTTTCATCCCTCTTCGTCTGCTCCTCTTCCCTCTCCTCCCACCTGTTTCGCTCTTTTTTACCAACTGTATCGCCCTCTTTGTCTCCGTGCAGCTCTGTTATCCTACCCAGACTGTTTTATCTCGCTCAGTCTTTCTTCCTCCCAATTTGCTTTTTCTTCTCCGCTGTCTCCAGCACAGCCTTGTTATGTTTTTCTTCCTCAGATCCCACTTTAGAACATCTGAGGGAGATCAGGAGAAAATTGGCCTCCGAAAAACCTGCAGTTAAAGGCTCCAGCACCCTGTTTGTGCTCCAGATCTCAGTGCAGCATTGTGAAACATTGTCAAACCCGGTTCTTCTCTGTCTGAGAAACAAGTTGTTAGTCGTACCGCGTGTCTAGTTTTGTTCTTTGATGCATTAACCGGGACTGCCACAGTCACCCGCTTCCAACCTTCCAAATCAGGGGCTGGTCGAGCAGTGAGATCATTGACTGGTCTCTGCTTCCTTTCCTCTTTTCCTTTAACACATGCCTTCACTACATCTCCACTAATAATGCTCCACATTTCTGCCTCTCATGCCTCATCTTCGTCCTCTGCTGGCTCTCACACTCTGGCTTCATTACACCGACCGACAGAATTTTGAAGAGAGGAAGGCCGCGTGCAGCTGCAGGTCTGAGCTGAGATCAAATCTTTGCAAAGTGTGCAATAGGGAGCGTTTTTCCCCCCGAGCCTTCCACGAATAAGAAACAAATGTTCCACTTTTGTGGGTCTGAGTCAGAGTCGAGGGATGTTCCTGTTGAACCTCATGATAAAGTTTGGTGACGTGCCTATTTATAGCACCATGCAGTTCAGTGGGTCTCATGGAAAACACTGAGGTGAAAAGTTTGCCTTCAAATAAGGCGAGTGAGGTCGGAGCATGTTTGGAAAAATGCACCAGTACACCTTTTTTTTGGGGGGGGGGGGGATTGATGTTAGGGATTTTTCGTTTTTGGAAAAGAGGCAAACACAAAGTATTAAAAGGTATAAGCTTTTCTTGGCAGCAGCTTCTGAGGACAGAATTGGGTTTTCAAATGACTTTCCAACGCTGCCGGCGACACTCTACAAAAAGTTCCCGGAGCTATAGGAACGGCGAACTGTCGGAAAAATAAGCACTTAGCAGAAGAAGAGCAAAGCTCGGGAAAAAAAAAACGAGCCGTAAATAAAAAGGAAATTGAAGGGAGAAAAATGTTGGAAGAGGGAAGAAGAGAAGAGAGGAGAGTGCTCCCAGGCAAATCCTCGCCAAATAATTCATTTCTGACCTCCTTAGTAAGTAAATTTGCTAAATAAATAAGAGCAGCGCTTGAATGTCAAGAACGGGGGATGCTGCCTGTGGCGCTTTGTCGCTCGCAGTCTTGGCAGCGCTGCGGAGCGCTCTGCTTTCATTAGATGGGTAAAATAAATGGCTTCTCCTCCATCCATCCATCCTGAGCCGTTTGATGTTTGGGAAGGAGGGGCGGGAGAAGGGAAGAGTAGCTTTTTTTTCTGGATTTAATATGTTAAAAGCTGTCCTTTTATTTTTGTTGGGGGTTTATTCTGGTTTACCCTGCGAGTGTGTGTGTGTGTGTGTGTGTGTGTGTGTGTGTGTGGAGTTGAGTCAGGAGTTTGGAGGAGCAATGAGCCCAAGCTGCCCTGAGAACAGATTGGGTCCATATATAATTCATAGCCTCCAGCCGATCCACTCCATCCTTCCATCCAGCAGCCTCTCTCCGGCTCTCTTTCTCTCGCCTCCTTCTGCACACACACTTAAACACGCGGCGAGCTCAGGGATCAATGGAGAGGGCCGCTCAGCCGTCACACGGTCCTGCAGTCCGGCCGCCGCCGCCGCTGTCTCGTCCGGTTAGCCGAGCCGAGAGGCGTCAGCGTGGCCTGTCACTGCGAATGAAGGACAAAGGCGCCGCCACTTCCAGAGAGACACCGTCAGCTGGTTGGCTGGCACCTCGTAACCATGGCATCCCCTTGGCAACGGCACCCACCCGAACACAAGGACACGCTCAAACACACTTCGGCACACACACTCACCCATGGTGTGAAAGTGGCCTTCTCCGATGCCCTTCACACATGTGGACTGAATAGACGAGAGCTCATGTGTGTGCGTGTGTGTGTGTGTGTGCACGTGTGTGTGTGCGTGTGCACGTGTGTGTGTGTGCGTGTGTGTGTGCACGTGTGTGTGTGTGTGTGTGTGTGTAATAAACGGGGGGTTAGTGAAGGACAGTGATGGTAGAGCATGTAGACAGAAAAACAATAGGATTGTTGCCGCTCTTAAAGTGACAGGAGTCATTTTTTAAAATCTGGAGACCCAAACAAAAGCTTCAGTGAAAAATCTGCATTTTCATGCGTGTTCCTTTTAGCACGAGAGCGCTCCAACTTAGCCAGCACTCGTCGAGTGAACTCATAGTTTCCCTTCACTGTTTCACTACTTTTTTCCTCAGGCCACTCCTCGACAACAAACTGCGAGTGCAGTGGACTGATGGTGCTAGGATGGATGTTTCCGTGTGTGCGTTCCCTCAGCTTAGTCTCATGGAACAGCGATTACCTCCAGCTCTGGGGCCCTGAGCTGAAAATACGCCCCCCATCGGTCCACCGGGGACCCACACACACACGCGCACACACACACACACACACACGCGCGCACACACACACACTCGGGCTTCTTCTTCCCTAATTTCCTTCTGCCTCCTTTCTTCTCTCCTTCCTCTCCATCCCTCCTTTCTTCCCCCTCTCGCTCTCTCTGCGGCAACAGGATGCTTTTTTTTTTTACCCGGCACAAAGGTGCCCAAGAGCAAGATGAATGCGCCGTGCTTGCCCCCACCCCCCAACCCCCGATGGCGGCACATGCATATATTAAGTGTGATTAAACGCTGTGCGGTGCCTCCATCAAGTGCTTTCTAATGGGCTTTTTTATGACATGAATTAGTCATAATGGGAGAGCGCCACAGTCGAAAACCACCAACCACTGTTGTTGTTGTTGTTGTTGTTGATTTGGATTTTTCACCGTTCACACGAGATGGCTTAAGTTCTGGTGAGGGCGTTTTTACAGTGTGCGGATAAATGAGGTTCGGAGGCTTTTGGCGCGTTTAAACTCATTTCTCATCGCCTGCTCTGCTTTGTGGGAGTTTGCATGCAGAATACATTTTTGCTTGCTTGAGAAGGTGCAGCGATCAAAAGGTACATTTATTTCTGTGTCTTGACTCACGCGGAGCTTTTTAGGGAACACGTAGGCAGCGAACGAAGGAGTCTATATCCCCGCCGCCGCCCCACCCCATTATAGGGAAATGGGGCCAGATAAGCGTGGATTTGGTGTGCTTGTTTCTTTGCCACGGAGCTCCCCTGTGCACCTCAGCCCCCATAGAGGGATTACATATGTATCATCAGCCGTGCTCTATGACTAATTACATCTGTGAGATGAGATTATGGGGAGGTTTACCAAGCCAATCCCTCCTCTCAGGCAATGTGTATCGGTTCCAACACGAGGTATTACATTATGTGTCTGTGTGGAAGAGAGAAAGATGCCAGTTAAGGGGGACTGAGTGACAGAAATCCACACAAACATTTTTCTTTCTTTACGTTTTGCGGCCTTTTACGTGTGGCTTCCTTCCTTCCTTTCCTCCTCTGCTCACCTCTCTTCCTCCCGTGACTCTTTCTCCCGTGTTTGAGGCCTCTGCCTCTCCTCACCTCACGTCCCTTTTCTCTCTCTTCATGCGGTTGTCCAGGAGATAATCTCGAGTCAGCAGGAGATAGAGCAAATTGTTCCAAACACGGTGTTCCCTTTCAGCCTCTGTGTCACCGGCCTGGCATGCAATGATAGACGCCGCCTTCAATCAAACGCACATGGATGGCTAGTGTTCAGCAGGTTGCAGATAAGCCCCTCTGATGTCACTCGCGACACCATGTGATGAGCGCCCGAGAGAGACGGGGGAGGCTGAGCGGCATTGATTTTTGCTGTCACTATGGCAACAAATAACATGATCCTCTCCAAAAGCACACCTTAATTAGTTAAATTATGACTTGTGGGATGGAGAGGAAGGAAGAGAGGGAGGGAGGGAGGGCTGTGGAGGAGACGGAGGATAGGAGAGTTTTTCCTTTTCTGATGTTCGGTGCTCATCTTCAATCTTTTGGAAGAGCTGTGTGTTTGATCAGGGATCTGTTGCGCTCTTTGCTTTTTATCGCGACTCTCAGATATACATGCAGCTCAGTTTTCACTGCAACAATAAAGCAGCGCAGCAGTGACAGGCTGCCAAATATCATCCCTGTATGATTATGTGACTTCTGTTCCTCTGCAGCTTTCACTGTTACTCGCTTATTTCTCCACATCATGAATCCAGCTGGAGTCATCCCGACTAAATCTCCCAATGTCGTTTTTTTCTTTCTATCGTAGGCAGAGCAACTACCAAGGCCCCGGCATGAGCCAAGCCAGCGCTGTCCCCTACAGTCAGCCAGCGGGCAGCAACGCCGCAGCCACAGGCAACGCACAAGGTCCTGGCTACAACATGCCTCCTTCAGGTATTTCATTAATGCCAGCGTGCTGTAGAGGAAAAAGCTCATAAGCAAAGGCCAACAAACATTGCCATCCCCTGCAGGACATTCTCTTCACCGTCTTCTTTAGGACAGAACACAGCTGAGCTGCAGTTTTGAATCTTTGCATTATTTGCATGCAGTTGTGTTTCTGCAGCATGAAACTTTGAAATCCCCACGTCTCACGTAACGTGTCCCAGGCTTCTGTGCTTTGCTGTTGTGGCCCAAAACATCTAAAATGAGCCTTTTGTATCCACACGAGCCTGTGTGCCCCCCTACAGGCCGCCTTAACACATATCCAAGAGTTGGGGTCGCTCCTTGTTCCCTCCCAGCGAGCTTTACTTTAGCTCGCCCTGTCAGAGCTTAAATAAATTTGATGCTTAGATGAAGTTACATCTGATCTAATCTGGTTTGTCTTGAATCTGCAGAAAACATGTTGATACAATAGAGTCGAACCTTTATGGCAGCATCGATGTGATGTTTCTATCAGCGTACCCACTCAGAGACACCGTGTAGGTCATGTGACAGTCAAAGACTAAAGAGTTTCATTATGACGCTCTGAAGAGTTGGAGAGCGTAACGTGGTGCATCGGTTTTTCTTTCCCGCCCGGCTGCATTGCTGCTAAACACACATCGGAGAGTTTCCAAAATGAAGCCATACATCAGAATGCATGACATTTGTAAAACTTGAGCCAGACTAGAGCACCAAGGTTCCTGAAAACTCATCTGGTTTGCCCCTGGGCGCGTAAAAAGCCTTCGGTTTGCCCACCGCGGCACAGCGTACACCAGAGGAAATACAGAGGGGAGCCTTGCACCCAAGGACCTCTCCTTTCTGCTAATAAGAAATATGCTGCTCGCACTTTGAAAAGTAGTCTTAAGGATCTCAACTCTTCTTCACTTATAAACCTAATGAAGGCACACAAACGCCTTAGAAATCAGAACCACGTCTTGTCAGCCAACATCTCGTCAACGCTAACCTTTACATTCTCTCCGCACTTTGAATATGTGAGAACATGAATGACTTCTTCCAAGCTGACACCGGCTTGCTTTTAGTGGATTCTTATCTTATTCTCTTATACGTTTCTTTGGCCGTCTTCCATTTAGGATGAATGGGCGAACAGGTTTTAGGGAGGCCTTGAGAGCACAAAAGGATAGAAGCTCAGCAGCAGAAAGACATTAAAGCATTTTCCATTGTCTGACTGTGCCTGTGACATTATACAGACCATTGTGCAGCAGCTTTCAGTCCACACAGTGAAGGCACCATTCATTTAAGGAGTTAAAGCCAATTGATTATAGCAGAATACACAAACATGCGTAAAATCTCTCTTTACTCTTTATTCTGTTCGGTCGTGGAATAGCTTTAAAAAAATGTGCTAATTCAGAGCATCTTTTATTTTTGTGAGAAGTTTGGTGCAACTGCTTTGAGTCAACGTTTGCTCTTTGCTGTTGAAGGATCCATGGGAATGTCAGGAGACGGGATAATGAGCCCAGATGCCAAACCGAAAATGGACGTGAAAGATGACAGCGGCCCCGCCAACGAGCCCCACAAACCAAAGGTAACTCCTTGACCGTCCTCCCCGTTCTCCCACTTCCTCTCCCCTCTCTTTCAATCCTTTTGTAAATGTTCTTTTTAATCTTTCTCCGCTAACGAAGCAGACCAGTCCCGATCAGCGTATGCTGCCTCAGCGCAGAGGCCGTCTCGCTGTTGTTTTCTCACCATATTTAATGATTTGTTTAACATTTACCATTCCTAATGTTTTCCTGGCTTTGTTTTTGCCCCCAGCACTCTCTCCTTGCTGATGTTTTGGCAGCCCAGGCTGCACAGAGAGAGGGGGCTTGGCATCTGCAGCACACACATGTACATACATGCAAGCAAACGCAGCGCCGACACACACAGCATGCACGCAAAGACGGAAAACACACACTCTAACTAGCCTTCTCCATCTGTGTCACACACACACTTTCACACAAATGCCCCAACACACACTGCTGACTTCTCATTTTGCCCTACAATAGCAGCTCGGCTCAGCAACAACAGAACTCTGCTCTTTGCTCTTTTCTTCCCCCTCCTCTTGTTTTTGCTTAACAACGTTCCTCCTAGTCACGCACACGCGCACGCACACTCGCCTCCATCACATCCACTACACATCTTTTCCCTCAAAAATCCCTGTCTTTTCTTTTGCTGATTATGGTAGTAGGGTCTTCTGAATTATTTAAGGCAGTCAGAGCAGCCAGAAAGACCCCCAGTGCTCCCGAAAGAGATGATCTGTCTGCCAAGAGAGGGAAAACGAGGGAGAGAGAAAGATAAGGTTTTGCTGACATGAGCATTCTGCACACAGTCCAGAAGCACTTGTCAAGCTGTTGTTCCCTCTTTTACACACTCTCCCCATCACACGCACACACACACACACACACACACACACACACACACACACATATGTTTAAACTGGGGAGACTAAATGCGTGTTAAATTCATTATAGAGTCTTTTACATACAGATGTCTTATACATGCATGAAGCCTTGCTGTCCTTGCACAGATTTATTGTTTCAGTAAAGCAGCTGAGGTCCAGCTTGGGTGTGTGAGATGAGGTTTTGCAGACTGGCCCCGTGTAAACTGTTTGATTGCAGCACCCCTCTCAGAATGAGAAGAATTTCTTTCAGCTCGTTTTTGTGAAATATTTCTGTTTCTGTGGTCCTGCCGTGACCTCATTCCTCTTTTTGGAATTCCAGAGGAACTATTCTTGGAAATTCCAATGATATTTTTCATTAAAAACAACCAATCCCTAATGCAGTTGGAAGCTCAGGGTGTCTTTAAACAGCGTGCTCGGTGCTGTCACAGACTAGCGCTGATATTTCGTTATTCTTCAGGATCAGTTTGGCTGATGTGGCTTCAGGATATGAAACAAACTCGGGGTGATGCAGACTCGTTGCATCTGTGGCATCCTGTTACAGCACCACACTCTGATTCATCCAGTGAGATCGACCTGTTCTTTCACACATGTTTGTAAAGGCTGAATGGCTCGGTGCTTGATTGATGTCTGCAAACAGCTGAATTCAAAGATGGAGAGGTCTGACCCAATGCTTTTGTCCGAGTAGCGTATCTCATAAAGTCAGGAAAACACTCAAAATCAAATTCTCTGATGTTTTAAAGGTCTTCCCTTTAATCAGTGCACCTCTAGCTGTTGTACTAATGAGCTCTCTCTCCTATTTCATAAATATCCTGGAGTATTTTTTATATCCACAGTCCAGAAACCCGGCGGCTATCATCTGACATGGCCTGTGAGGCCTCTGTTCTGTGTGCGAGTCAGTGTGTACAGTCCACTTAGGAATGAGGATTAGTTATAATACAAAGCTAAGCATCGACAGGTGATAGCTGATGGTTTTGAATTGCCTTCTTTTGTTGCCTTCCACAGTGACTGTTATCCTGCATTCAGCCAGTCAGATGTTTCTGTGCAGCGCTGAACAGTGATCCCACTGCTCTCTCTTTTACAGCTCCCGGACGTTTACGTCAACAATAACAGCGGCGGCGGCTCCCAGCAGTGCGTTTCCCAGCCACCCACTCCGGGCGGCGCCCTACCTGTGCCCTCCCCCTCTCACCCAGCCCCGCCAGCCTCTCCTCCTACCACGGAGATGACAGCGACAGCATCAGCAGCCCCCCCTGGCCTCTCAAGACTCCCTCCAGCCCCGTAAGAACCAGACTCCATCCTGCATGGATGCATTTATGCACTAAAAGCACAAAAAAACGTATTTCCGTGTAGTCACTGGAAACCTGCTTGTTAGAGCACGGACATCCTCCTGAAGCAGGATTAAAGTTTGGTGCGATTAACTCCACTGGTTTGAACTTGAATGCTCTGTGCAGGAACTCTGTAAAGGCTCCGGCTGCACACGCTAAACCAAATGCTTTAGAGAAGTATTTATTTTTCCTTGGTCATTCAACCTGCGGCCGACTCAGAATGTGTAAATAAGGAATGAATTTTTAATGATCCCCGTGGGAAGAGTGGCTTACTGTGGAAAAGAATAATATCCTGCAGAACAGAGCATGTACATCACATATATAACATACACTGACTCTGAGTTTCCTAATTAGCACGTCTTTATTAAAATTATGCATCTGCATGAGAAGCCAGAAAAACAACCTGACTTAGTACTTTTATACATTTTGCATTAAAATAAAATGTCACATATTCAGATTCAGAGTTTAATCAGGCACTTTTCTCCTCTGCTTATGTGCATCCCTAGAAAGCCAACCCTAACGCCTCTCCGTTCAGCGGCGAGCGAATCACGCGGCTGTACGAGCTCGGTGGAGAGCCGGAGAGACGAGGCTGGGTGGAGCGTTACCTGAACTTCATGGAGGAGCGGGGCACACCTGTTAGTCAGCTTCCCACTGTGGGCAAGAAGCCGCTGGACCTGTGGAAGCTCTACATGGCTGTTCGGGAAATAGGAGGCCTCGCCATGGTAAGGCGCAGGCAGGGTTAGACACAGACTTGAATGTGGAGGAGCTCGTATTCTCACACAGCCAAATCATTTCGCTCCGCTCGCTCTTTGGCTGTTTAGTATTCTTCATAAATCTCCACGGCATATGGCGAGCTTGTAAATGTTGAGAAATGTTCTCAGGAGAATGAGATACATCAAATTAACCTCAGAGAAAGCTGCCTACGTCCTGAAATGCAGCTCCAAGCATGTCATTCCTCATGTGATAAAAATGTGAAATTAATATACCGGCAAGGTCAGGTTGGGCAGAAAGACGGAAAACAGGAAGCGAAAGTATACGGACACCTGACGGATACTCGTGTTACACGGCGGCCGGCATTTTCTGCTCTTTGATGGACCCGAGAGGCAGATTCTCTGCAGATGTTCCTCACCACAAAATTAGCAACAGGAACATAAAATGTAACATGTTTTTTTCTGTAAGTGCAAATCTGTAGTTGTTTTACACCTAAAACCTGTCAGACAGTCTTCAGATGTGTTCCTGTCAGCTACAATCAGCTTCTCATAGTTTTAGCAGGTTCACCACTTTAGTTAACCAGTAATATTTTTGCCCTTTTGACCTTAACACATCCATTTGAACCACCTTTGCATTCCTCTCTCTTTCTACTGCTTGCGTTCAGTTTGCCTGTTTCATTCTCAGCTAAAATCAGGTCCTTCTGCTTCTTTCTGATTAGTTGAATCTTTCTACACACCGTGAAAAACAGGCTGTGGATTAAAAGTGTGTGGTCAGGTCAGCCCCACATACTCTTCTTTTGTTTAACACAGCGCATTTTTTGCTTTTACATTAAAACCTACAACGTGAAAATTATCTGCAAGTGACCTGCGACTCCTGCAAACACGGAGCGCTGAGCCGCGGGGTTGATTATTCTGATTAGATTAGCAGGATGTGATCTCCCGTACTGCAGGCGAAATTATAAGTGTGCAGCTGATACTACCAGGATGGCGGGCGAGAAATTATCTCAGTTGTTACGATGTGTGCCAATCACTTTGCTTCCTAACATCGTGTTGTTCTCTGACTCAGGTAAACAAGAACAAGAAGTGGCGTGAGCTGTCCAGCACCCTGAACGTGGGTACATCCAGCAGCACCGCCAGCTCGCTCAAGAAGCAGTACATCCAGTATCTGTTTGCCTACGAGTGCAAGATGGAGAGGGGAGAAGACCCGCCAGCGGACAACAGCAGCAGTAGCAGCAGCATGGCTGGAGGGGACAACAGGAAGCAGGTCAAGATCCAGCCGCCTTCACCTGGTAAGTCCTGATAACAGACTGCCTCAGCCTCTCTCTGCACCCTCCCATCTGTCAGCAGCTACCTGACTCAAACCTTCCTCTGTAGCAGTGCTGAAGAACCGTTAAGTGGCAGAAATCTGAAGTATACATTTAGAAGATTGGATGCTTTTATAAGTCTAAGAATCTGACTCCTTAACGACCCTCCGATAGCACATCCAGACAGCCGATATTAGATTACAGTTAGGATTACGTTTAAAATTAGAAATAGCGCTCAACATTACGCCCTGATTACACGTACACAACTGGAACCCCGCAGAGATGAGTGAACATTAACACTGCTTTGGTGAGATGAGTCTTGGTTTAATAGAGGTGAGCGAGATATGATCACCACTTGTGCCTCCACGCGGAGCCTCGCCTTTATTTGATTACCCTGCGTCGGAAGGTTAAGTAATATTGTTTTGGTGCACTAGCACAACACAAAAGGTTGCTTTTTGTTTTTGCGAATTACCTGTCGGAGCCATGTGCCTCTGCGCACAATTACAACGGGAGGACGAGGACGGGAGAGAGAAGGAGTCACGTCTCTAATTTGCAGCGGAGATGAGAAAAGTGACCCTTGCTTTTAAATAGAACACTGGAGCACTTCACCCGCCTGAGACGCCGCAGATTGCTTTTCCTGGTGGGCGGAAAAGAGCACCAGCCATCATTTGCATACACACACACACACACACGCATGCATGCATGCATGCACGTGCGAGGAGTTCACGTAAAAGTTTTACAATTCATAATTCATCGCCTTCTCATCTGTTCGAGGGGATTTAAACACCTCAGTTTTTACACAATCTCATTTTGCCAGCTGAGTCTGTAATGTAAAACACGAAGAGGTCAACGCTCGTGACGTTTAGGCTGGCTTTTGGGTATGCAGCGCTCGACTGTGAACTGCTCACGCTACGACACTCGTGCACCGCCATCAGAGTGACTGGAGAGCAGCATCTGCAGCTAGCACTGCGATTCTGAAGACCAAGAGACGTGTCTGTGCAGGGCTGTGCAGCAGAGTGCCCACAGTGCACTCAGACTACAGTAAAGCATGTGTTTCTAATTTGGGCGAGTTTCACTTTTACGATCGTGTCGTTGAGTCTGATTCTGTCGTTGCGTTTTTTTCTTTCCTCAGTGTTTCCCTGTTTTCCTTCGCCTCTCTCTTTATATCCTTGTTCATCCGTGTTCCTCCTGAATCATCTCCTTCATGCTTAGGATTTGATTTTTATGTTTCATTTTCAGTATTGGTCGTTTGCTCATTTCCTGTTTTACTTTGATAGTCAGTTTTCTTTTGTTCCTGCTTTGTTTTTTTACTTTGACCTAATGTGTTATGAACCAGCTCATAAGCAACAACATAAAACAAAGAGTGACGCCAGAGTTTATGGATACATTGTTTCTAAATATCAAGATGAAAACAGCAGCCAGCAGAGCAAACTGAGCCAACCACAGATGACCTTTAACCCAAACCTGTCAGGTGTAGGTAACGCCCAAAGACTGTTGCACTCCAGCTGGCAGCAGAGAGGCAGAACACATCCAGGACTCAGGACCTCTCATACACCAAGCCAGACTCATACCCCTAAAACTGCAGTGATCAGAGGACCGTGAGATCCACACCCAGGGTAACTACCAAATGCAAAAAAAAACAGACCAGCAAAACGAGCACAGCCACACACTGCAGAGAGTTTGTGAACACCTGACGTCAGCCATTGTTCATCCTCGAAGAAACACCCAGAAAAGAGCCCGGACGAGCCCCCAATTTATGTTAGGACCCAGCTCATATCTGTGTATTTAATGAACAACTTTTTAATTTTTGGAAAGAAAAAAAATGAAAGTAATTTTTTTAGCATTTAATTCTGTTTTTATCTGTTTTATTTCATTACATGTGGCAGTGGGCAAGCTTGCCCTCAGATTAGCTTTATCTTTAAAAAACAGAGTGATCTGCTGTAAACACTAACTTTGCAGCTCGTCTTTGCCCTGCAGGGCTCACTTTGGTTATTTTATGATTAAATATCCACTCAGTGATGCACTCAAGGCGTTTTTCATTTTTCCCTGTTTTGAAAACTATGAATAGAACGAAATGTTTGCAGTTTGTAATATAGACAAAGTTTAATTTAAGTGAAAGAAACTTAATAAATTTAACCATCGTGCAATAATGTTTGATGTTTAAGAAGCAGGCAGACTGAATATGCATAATTACCTTTGTATTTATAAATTTATATAAATATGCAAAAAGACTTTTTAATTACTGCACTTGCACATAAAAAGGGAAAATTGTGTTATGAAAAGAAGTCCGTATCGCACGTGCACACGGCAGGAAAACGTTTTTGTCCTTCGCTCGGTGTTAATGCGCTCACTGCCTCTGTGCGCTTTGAACTGCCCCACTGACTCCCTGCCAGCCTATATATAGACTGACAGCCCAGTGATGTCACTGAGGTAGTGTGTCCAGCAGGGCGGGTGGGGGTGGCGGCGGTGGCGGTGGGGTGTGGGAAGTGATTAATGAGGGCTGGAATGTAGAACGTAAACAAACCCGACCTCGCCGTCACCTTTCATTCACAAAACAGCTCAGCTGACTGACTTTTTTTCCCCCTTCTCCACCCCACCCCCACCCTCCCCTTAACCGCTGCCACCCCTCTGGATTATGTCACCCGCTGACACACAAGCTTTTGTGTGCGCACACATCAAACATCAGCCACACACACTTTTCCCCCTCACGTCTCGCTCTAAAAGACGAGCAGAGGGCACTTAAGTTCACGCTCTCCTCTGCCTCCCCTCCATCCTCATACCACCACCACCCCCACCGCCGCCGCTCTTAAAGAATGGTAAACCTCTTAACCCCGACTGACCCTGCAATTGTTTGCACTTCCCCGCACGTGCTTTCCGTTTGACGCCGGGATATCCCAGGAAGTGAAGAATCCCTGATGCTCGCTGACCCCTCTTTGCCCCCTCTCCTACCTCCTGCTCATAATCATGGGATAACCATCTCTCCCTGTCTCGCTCTCCTTCTCTCCGTCTCCTGTGATGTAGAGGCAGAGGGTATCATTGAATAATTCAGAATTAGCATGAATTTTTAAAGCTTAAGTCTTTCTGTGGAAACGTGTGGTGCAGGGAAAGGCCACTCAGGATCTTCGAGAGAAAGGCTTCTTACACTAAATGCTCATTAGGACGCTTTCATATTCTCTCTGTCTCTGTCTTTGTCATGATTTCACTGGAACGGTCGGCGTCTTCTGTTAAACCTGCTCCTGGGAATTTGGATCCGTTGCTCTTATCGGGCTGGGGGTTCAAATTTCTTCTAATTGCCTCATCATCAGGAGTTTAGGTGTCATAACAAAAGTTCACACTAACCCGCTCTTAACCCCAGTCTGAGTTTCTGTGTGAAAGCTTCCTGAAGCGTTAGCTTGAACATGTCATGACTCCATCACATTGGCTGTTTAATTTTCCATCTGATACATCTGAGGCCTCGAGCTTAGCTCGCCAACTTAAGTCGATGGCACACAAAAACAAAAAAATCCAGCTAAACCGTCTTCAGACAGCTTTCATATTAAGAGCAGGTCTGTGACATCCCTTCCCTCTTCCTCCTGCCTCCTCATCCTCCGCTCGCCTCCTGTAGGCTCACGTCTCATGTAGGGCATCGCTGCGAGTGCTTTGGCCTTAAGCCCAAAGTTGTCTCCCTAATACAGCACATCGCTGCAGTAAAACCAGCTCTAACTCAACTTCCAGATCTGAAGACTTGTGGAAGACCAACAGTGTGAATGTGTCCTTACGATACAGAACTTGTATTAATACTCCTACTTCTGTCTCCCAGCTAATTCAGGCGGCTCCCTCCAGGGCCCACAGACGCCTCAGTCCTCTGCCAGCAGCTCTACAGCAGAGGCAGCGGGGGACCTGAAGCCCCCCACGCCTGCCACCACCCCCCTGGGACAGGTCACACCACTGCCCCCCAACAGGTACACACAGATGCTCCTGGTGCTGCATTTACTGACGTGTGCTGCTGACTCATTTGCTGTTTCTCTAAAATAAGTTGTGTGGCTGTGTGATATCGTTTGTGTGTCAGCACAGTCTGTCTGTTGATGTGTGGTATCCAAAAGTGTGAACATTGTCTCTAAAATTAAACAACAGCGTAGTGGAGCGAGCTTTAAATAAGGGGATGCTCTCAGTGTGCTGCTATGTTTAGGTGAGACTGGGATGTGTGATTTCGCTTCTTTTTGCTCTTTATGTGACGATCTGAGTCGCCCGCCTTCATCTCTGCTGCTTTTAATTATAAACAGCAACAATCACGTTTGCTGAGCCTGAGAGAAACACTGTTTAATCAGTGATGGGATAGTTGGTGTCCGAGCTCTTTACCTGGATGTTACTATTTTATGCTTCATATTTTAGATCAAAGGTTTTACTTTGCACACTGACTGACGGCCTCTAGTCACATTTAAATTTAAGGTTTTTTCGTACACATCACAGCGAGGCTCTCAAACTCCGTTTCATTCAGGGCCACGCTGGGCCACGCTGGGCCACGCTGGGACACGCTGGACAGTTAATTGATGTGTTTTAATCTGGTATAAAAAGCGTGTCCCCCATAGCCTCCTCACAGGCCTCCCAGTCAAGTCAACAAAAGCCAACAAAAAAGTTATCGACTCGATTTATTCACACAAAATAAAACAGTTTTGTTGTTGGACCTGAATTCTCCGATTTCCTGTTTCAGTCCTGAATGTGACACATGGATGGCTGCGTGGGACCTACCTGTCCTTGTTTCCACATTAAAAACCTAAAAAAAAATGACTTAAGTTGCTTAACTCTGACCTCTGAGTCATTCATGCATAAAAAAGCTCTACACATAACAGACAACCTAGCAAAGAGACTATTTTAGTCTTCATGTCACAAAAACACATCATTTGGTCTCATTTTGTTACTGTCCTCGCTTGAGTCTGTGAAAAATACCAAAGATAACACGCTTTGACATAAAATAGTATTTTTGTACCAACAAGGTGATTCCTAAAAAGCTGTGAGCTGAAGAGCTGGCTTATCAGCGTGGTGTGCATTGTGTCCTTAAAAAATTTGAGGAAACTGAACAAAAATAAGAAAAAAAGTAAAGACCTGATTCAGGATCTGAAAGATGTATTTGGACCTTCAGCCGATCCATCTACTGCTCACTGAAGCTTCATCAGAAATGTTCTCAGTGGAGCAGGTCTGTTGGTGTGAGGAGTATAAATTTGAAAAGCTTTGGTTCAAATCACGGTCAGTATGTATGAGGAGGTCAGGAGGAGGTCCAACAGTGAGTCTGCAGCCATCTGTGAAGCACGGTGGAGGTTTGAGCTGCATTTCAGCTGGTGGTGTTGGGATCTTGTCACGAATGCAGAAAAGTACCATCAGATTTTGATCCACCATGCAATAACATGTGGAGAGCATGACAGTGAAGCACACAGGGAAACACCATCAGTGTCGCCAGAGCCCGGACCTCAGCATTACTGAGGCAGCGTGGGATCATCCTGACAGAGAATACAACAAAAGGCAGAACCATCCAAAGAAGAGCTTAGAACATCCTGGAGAACCCACCTGAGAAATCACAGCAATCCGCCTCACAGAGTTGAGTCTGTGCTGAAGGATAAAGGCGCTCACACCAAATGATGACCGTCAGGCTCGTTGGAACTGTGCAAACTGTTTGTGCCTCATATTCTGTATTTCTGTGTGTCTGCACGTTTCAGTAAATCTCTGCACCTTTTTCCATTTTCAAAGGAAAATTAAAAAAAACATGAGGAGTGGCTCAAATAATTAAAATGACCAAATACTATTACCTCTGAAGTATATGTCACGATTAACTCCTGCTATTAAAAAATGAAACTGACAACATTATTGTTTTTGTATCCAAACATTCAGTGTGTTGTGTCGGTGCCTCTCATCCCCCCCCTCACTTCCAGGAGCAGTGTGAGCGTGCAGGACCCCTTCTCAGAGGTGAGCGACCCGGCCTTCCAGAAGCGGACTCCCGCCCTGCCCCCCTCGGCTCCGTACCAGCAGGGCCTCAGCATGCCTGACATGATGATGAGGATGCAGTACGATGCCAAGGACCCCTTTGCCGGGATGAGGAAGAGTGAGTGAGACACATGGAGTAATAAACCTCCACCCAAACCCGATTCTCCATTTTTACTTTCCTTAGTTGAACTCTGAGGGAACAGTGTTGTTCTGAGATTCATTTAATCCACAGGTACGACAAATCAGGGGGGTCGTTTTCAACTTCATCCTTAAACTGTGCAAAAGCTTTGATTTCACTTTGTCAAAGTGAATCATGTTTCCCAAAGACAATGGGCTTTCATCTGTTTCAGTGGTCTAATTTATTATCTTGTCACTGTGTCATCTTACATCAGGACAGGTGTGTGTGTGTGTGTGTGTGTGTGTGTGTGTGTGTGTGTGTGTGTGTGTGTGTGTTTTCCTACTAGAAGTATGAAAAAAGATGAGAACTGTTTGTCGCTTTATCCAAAACACACCAGCTCGTTTTAAGTTCTTGTAGCTTAGTCTTCGTCTCATCCTAACTTTGTTCCTCCTTTTCATCCTCTTGTTTCCAACCTTTCATCCTTCCCCCCGCTGTGAAGCACCTGCTTCGACCAACTCGTGTGGTTTGGTTTTCAGAACAAACAGGAGTTTTAGAAAGAATGGCGGCTCCTCTGAAGGCTGGAGAGAATGGAGTCTGAATGAATAATATGGTGGATGATAGCTGCATAACAACTCAGAACAATAGGTTTAATCATGCAAAGTGGAGAATATTCATGGAGGCATGCTGCCACCTGCTGGTCAGCAGAAACATGGTTCATGCATTCAGAAATGCACATTTAGCTGCTGTTGGATATTTCCAGGAAAATTAAACCATTTCCCCTCCTTGTTCTTTCACTGCTATATCGTCATGCGTTCATATAATTTCAATTATGAGGTCCAGTCTAACGTCTTTGCTTTCCTTCCTCCACAGTGGCAGGAGCCGATCCTTATATTCCAGCCCAGATGCCCGGAAGCGGTATGCAGGACATGTATGGTCGACCCCCATCAGCCCTGAGCATGAGCCAAAGGTCGCAGTACCCGTATGGGCCGGGCTACGACAGGAGGTGGGTATAAAAAACACAAAGTGTGGGAATCAGTTTCCTCTTTTTTATTCTGTCCTGAACGTCGGCCCGTGGTGTCCTGCACAGCATCAGTAAAGCATGTCCTGCTGTCTTTAGACCGGACCATATAATGGGGATGGAGGGGACCATGGGCCCCCCTGGGAGCCAGAACAACATGGGACCTTCCAACAGTGAGGGCAGCATGTACTCACCCAGCAGATACTCCTCACAGCAGAGGTCAGCGCTCTCGTACGTGTCTCCAGCAGAGTGTGCGTGCCTCTCTGGAGGCCTGTGCTCTGTAACAATCAGTGAGTGATACTCTCTTTCCCCTCTGTCCTCTGCTTCAGACACGACGGCTACGGGCAGCAGTATTCCAACATGCCATACGGGATGCATCCATCTGGGATGTACCCACAGCAGCAGGTGAGACAGCTCATCGCGGCGCTCTCAGTCATTCTTCTGGAGTTTTACTGTAATCATACCTGCTGTGAACAAGACATTTGATTAGAGTGTCAAATCTCAGCCCAGAGATAATAAATTAATAAGATAGCAGCACAGTGGGTGGGATGTGTTTTGTGACTGTGGTGTTTCTTGTTGTCGTTATGATCACAATCAATTTCTCCTTTTTTGAACCATCAGAATGAAGTAAAGCAGAGCAATGATTGCTTGTTTTGAGTCGTTCCTAATAATGACCCTCATGAATGGGCCTAATCAATGGTCCTCTCTCGCCGGTGCACGTCATTTGTCAAACTGAAGATTATTAGCGGCGTAATTATGGTGTCGAGTAGAACTGTTTCTCTGTGTCTCGGAGGAAAATAGTGTGAGGTAATTGGCCATTAGGTGACCGCTCTGAGCAGAATCCAGCGCATGTTTTTGCGGCGTCCTGCAGCGTTTCTGCCACACGAGCGTGGTTTCAGATGTAGTTCACAACTCAGAATATTTCAGGTCTTTGATAGATCGGCGGAGCTCCCGGCTGGAGATGTAATGGAGCATTCCAGTAAAATAATTATGATAATGGAAGTACGAGCCGCGCGCCACACCTCTCGCCCACTGACAGGTGGATGTGAAGAAAAAGGATGGATGCTCTCGTGAGCTTCATGTGCACGTCTCGTGGAAGCATGTTTTCATCGTGTGATTGCTTTTTGTTAAGCGTCGTCGCTAATGATCTCCCCCGTTGCTTCAGCAGGGCTACAAACGTCCGCTGGATGGAATGTACGGCCCCCCGCCCAAGAGACACGAGGGCGACATGTACGCCATGCAGTACACCAACCAGCAGCCGGACATGTACAACCACTACGGCAGCGGTTACTCTGAACACAGACCGCTCCAGGGACAGTTCCCCTACCCGTACCCCCGCGACCGTATGGCCCCCTCGGGCCAGAGCCAGCACAGTATGCTGGGCGGGGGCCCCCCTCCTAATCACGCTGCCGACGGGCCCAACATGTGGCCTTCGAGGACAGACCTCGGCTACCCCTACCCCAGCAGGCCGGGATCACAAATGCCCCCGTACGGCTCGATGGGCAGAGACGACATGGACGGGCGGCCCGGGCCGGAGCAGTGGCACCGGCAGTCTCCGTACATGTCATCATCGGGCGGCATGCCCCCCCTGTCCTCACGCCAGCCATCGTCCTATTCCAACTCCCCGTCCATGGCCAACCACCTGCCCAGAGCGCCGAGCCCAGGGGCCTTCCAGCGCTCCATGGACTCTCGACTGTCCCCCAGCAAAGCGCCTTTCATGTCCCCCATGAAGATGCCTAAACCCGGCCTGGCCATGATGGGATCGCAGGGCGGTGGACCCATGGGGCAGTTTCCTCCTAATCTGAGGAGGGACCTTAACTACCCACCGGGTTCAGTGGAGGGCACCCTGCCGATTCTCAAGCCTCGACGCAAGCTAACATCCAAGGACAGTGGTAAGATCGTTTTTTAGGTTCTAAGTAACAACATATTTGCAGCTTGTTTAAACCTGGTTCTTCTCCGGTGGAAGGTTGTAGTTTTCCGTGTTTTCCAGCTTTAAAGAAACTGTGTTTTAGCTCCGCTAGCGCTGCACTGGTACAGCTCATTGTCAGCTAACAGTAGCACAACATGAGGCAAATTTTATCAAAGAAATTACAACCATCTACTTTGGTTAGCGTCCCTCTTATCTTCGGGACGACATTTGATTGCCAGTTTTTTTCTTCCTGGTTCCAAAAATCCCACTCTTTTAATCCCAGGAACGCCTGAGGCCTGGCGCGTGATGATGTCTCTGAAGTCTGGCCTGCTGGCAGAGAGCACGTGGGCGCTAGATACCATCAATATCCTGCTGTACGATGACAGCACAGTGGCCTCCTTTAACCTCTCCCAGGTAAAACTGATTGAATGACCCACAGAAAAGAGCATGCTGTGACAGCACAGAGCCTTTCTTTATCACCATCTTCTAGATCCTGTTTTTCTTTTGCAATAAAACTCCATGAGATTGAAGTCAGTTATGCACTTCTGAGGTTTTGCAGTATTATATCTACTTAAAAATTCTTGGCTCGTATTCATCGTCTGGGACTACTTGATAGCTCGTCTGACTTCTTTCTGCTCAGCGTTGATCACATTTTATTTTTCTCTGTCCAGTTGCCTGGATTCCTCGAGCTCATCGTCGAGTACTTCCGCCGTTGCTTGATTGAGATCTTTGGCATCCTGGAAGAGTTTGAGGTGGGGACTAAGAAACGGTCCTCAAGTCCAGCGTCTGCACAGAAAGAAAGACCTGAGTGGGATTCTGGCTCTCCTGTCCAGCCTGAGCTCTCCAAAGCCGAGGAGACCCAGGTGGAGCATGCCGAGGGCGTCACGGAGGAAGTGACACCTGTCGCTGCAGAGCCGGCCAAGGTGAACGGCGAAACAGAGGAGTCCAACATGAGCGTTAGCAGGGAGGACAAGAGTGGAGAAGATGGTGAAAAGGAGGGAAAAGAAGAAGAAGAGGAGGCAGCAGAGGGTGAAGCAGAGTCCGTGGATCGGCCCGCAGCAGAGGGACAGCCTAAACCCAAACAAGCCAGCAAATACGACAAGTTCCCCATCAAGATTGTTCACAAAGAGGACCTGAGGGACGACATGTCCGGTTACCTCACAGAGTTTACCAGCGGGCTGCGGCATTGGCAGGCGGGTGGAGGCGACTCCACGGCACACATTCAGACACACTTTGAACCCTGGAGTGAAGCGCCCGAGGATGAAGACAGGAGAAACAAGAGCAAACAGGAGAATAAGATGGACCACGAAAAGAAGCAGCCTCTGAAAAACATCACCGCGACTATCGACGACGTTCTGTGCGCCCGCGTTGACGCCCTCGCTTACGGCCACCCCGCGCGCTCCTTGCCCTCTTACCCCTTCAGGGTGCACCCAGATGGGGAGGAGGACCACATCACCTTGCTGGAGGATGAGCCACGCTGCCTGGACGAGGCTCCGCTCACCACCACGTCTGCCTGGCAGGACTCGCTGTCCAAGCGGTGCATCTGCGTCTCCAACATCGTGCGGAGTCTGTCCTTTATCCCTGGGAATGACTTGGACATGTCCCGCCACCCTGCTCTGGTTCTTCTGCTGGGCAGGCTGCTTCTGCTGCACCACGTGCACCCCGAGAGGAACAGGTTACCTCCCAGCTTCCAAAGAGACGAGCACCAGGAGCGGGGGCTGTCGAGCAGTAAGGACGAGTGGTGGTGGGAGTGTCTGAGTCTGCTCAGGGAGAACGCCATGGTCACTCTGGCCAACATCGCTGGCCAGTTGGATCTCTCCACTTACCCAGATACCATCTGCCTTCCCATCCTGGACGGCCTCCTCCACTGGATGGTTTGCCCCTCAGCCGAAGCCCAGGACCCCTTTCCGTCGGCTGGACCCCATTCTCAGCTCACCCCCCAGAGGCTGGTGCTGGAATGCCTCTGCAAGCTGAGCATCCAGGAGGGCAACGTGGACCTCCTGCTGGCAACGCCGCCATTCAGCCGACAGGAGAAACTGTTCACGGTCCTGGTGCGCTACGTGGGTCAGAGGAAGGCCCAGGTGTACAGGGAGATGGCGGTGGCTGTGCTCTCCCACCTGGCACAGGGAGACCCCACAGCGGCGCGTGCCATAGCCATGCAGAAGGGCAGCGTGGGTAACCTGGTAGTTTTCTTGGAGGACGGCGTTAGCATGGCGCAGTATCAGCAGAACCCTCACAGCCTGCTGCACATGGGCCACCCTCCCATGGACCCGCCCAGTATAAACATGATGTGCAGAGCAGCTAAAGGCCTCCTGGCTATGGCCAAACTGCAAGAGAACAAGAAAGAGTTTGTACTGTATGAAAGCAGATTATTAGACATCTCCATCTCCTCGGTGCTCAATGTGGGAGTGGTTGCCATTATTTGCCAAGTCCTGTTTCACTTGGGGAAGTTATGACATGAGGAGAGGCGGGACTGGCGCGGCACACGCTGAGGCTAACCAGATATTTCTGTGGTTTTTCTATTTTTATTTATTAAAATGACAGAAAATGTTTGTGTTTTTTTAAAAGAAGTATCCACATAAACAAAATGTCTCTATCTATATACATATATATATGTATAGCTTCTGGGCAATGTCGGGATTTGAAAGCTCGTTTTAATACAAATATTTAATACCTGCTGGTGTTGGATTGCTGCGTTTGATATTTTGGTTTGGCATTATTTTCTTTTGTTCCTTTGTTTACTTTTTCAGCCAAAGCTGCCACCAGATCTTGGTGCTCAATTCTGTGGTTCCTTTAGAGTCGATGAGATGTTTTTCAGTTTTATAAACGCCAATATGCTCATCAACATTTTGTTAATGGAGAGTATTTATTTAAAATGTGACACTGTACAGTAGTTTGAACTTTTTGCCAACAGCGGTGGAGGAAAAAAACACAAAGAAAACACTGAGTTTTTAAACTGAAACGTCTCCATCGCTGGAACATACGTTGTGCAATAGGACTTGGAGCAAGTTGTCCCTTTGAAAACCAGAGGATGTAAAAGCTTCTGACACCCGCAGTGTGCGCTCAAGGCCACGAGGAGGCAGCATTGCACCAGCCAATCGACATCAGAGAAGAGCATCCGTCAGAGAAGCGTCTAATTTATCAATCATAGCCTCAATGACTTTCACAGATGAACTTTGTGTTTCCTGATCACTTGTGTTATGTCTGTATTTTTTCATCACTGTGTATATAAACTGTTGTACACACGATTCTTTCGGTCTTTATCTAGCATAGCAGGAGACGGGACTTTCTGACTATTATAACAAATGCTTTTATTGTTGGTAAATTTGGTATTGTTATTATACATATTTTGTTAATGGGGTCAAATATTTGAACATGGCAGATGTATCTGATGTTTCACCGTTCAAAAAAAACACACAAAAACAACAAAAAAAGAAGAAAAAAATCCTGTATGCGTTGTATTATAGCTGAGAAAACAATCGCTTTGGTAATGAAACGTGGAAGTGCCAGGGTGAGAGGATGACTGTGGAGACGCCACGCGAGGAAACCGAACATGTTTCTGTTTGTTCCTGTCCTCCGTTCATGTCAGTGGGCATATTTTTGAATCTACACGATGCTCGAAAACAAAACACGTGAAAAGATCCATCAAAACGTCCTGAAAGCTCATTGTAAAAAATGCCTTTTTTCATATGACTCCATGTCTTTTATTCAGTATACACATTTATACTCTGTGCTGCACATGTCACAAATAAATGTACGATGAACATCGTTAAGCACTGGAGACGTTGCATTATGTCCAGACAATCTTAGGCCAATAAAACAAACATCAACTGCTTACGTGGGCTGTCTTTTATTGGTTTCATCCAGATTCTTCGTGGCACAGATTCAAAAAGGTGCTGGAAACATCTGAGAGTTTGGTCTGCAGCAATCTAAAGTTCCTGCAGATTTGTCAGTTGCATCCGTAACGAGAATCCCCTGTTTCACCGCATCCCAAAGGTGCTCTATTGGATCGCGATGGACACTGTGGAGGCCGTTAGAGTACAGTGAACTCAACAAACCAGTTTGAGAGGATTTGAGCTTCATGGCATGGTGGGCAGAAGATGGTAGACTGGTCTAAAGAGACGGACATCACTCGGGTAGGCTGTGGAGCTTTAATGATGCTCAGCTGGTGCTCAGGGGCCCAAACTGTGGCGAGAAACTATCCCCACATTGTCACACCCCCACCATCCTATCCTTGTAATGATCAGCTGTTGGTACGAGGCAGGATGGATCCATGCTTCTGGTTGTTTACACCAAACTCAGACTCTAATCCAAATGTTGCAGCAGAGAAAGACTCATCAGATCACGAAACGTCGTTCCATCGTCTGTTGTCCAGTTTTGGTGAGCCTGTGTGGACTGTAGCTCCAGTTCTCCTCTGACATCAACAAGGATTTTCTCCTGGAGAGCCCCTGCTCGCTGGATTTTTATGTAAACCATAGCTGTTTGGGAAAGTCCAGCAGATCAGCCCGCCTGGCACCAACAACCACACCACATTCAAAACACCTCAGCAGCTCGTCTTCACCACCACCCAAAAGCATCCATTAGTTGCAGACATATGATTGGCTGATTACATATTTGTGTTAATGCAACAATATCCAATGGTGTCCCTAATAAAGTGTATAAGTGAGTACGGTGATAAGTTGCTGTTGGGAAGAGTAAAAAGCAGAATGTGATGATTCTCCTGAAAGCTGACTGTTTCTTGGACAACGTGCTGATTATTGTTACAAAATGTAGATCAGAGCAACTCTCAGGCTGTGTATCTAACGCAGGTCTGGGCATCAGTCCCGCCCTTCAGTTAGAGTCAGATTTTATTGTGTCATGGATCATCTCAGTCTTCAGGCGCTGCAGAAACACCAGCTCTCAGATTCACTGGACTCAAAGCCAGCGCTTTAAAGCCAAACTAATGTCCTCCAAAGAATTCATCTCACAGCCTCGACCTGATAAACATACAAGTAATTATATTACAAGTATTAATATCAAGTAGAAAACATACTACTGGGTGCCATGAGAACAGTTTTATTACTCCGTCTGGAAGTTTCCTCATAGCCGTAGAGAAAAGACAGCTGTTTGTTATCTTCTGTTCTTTTTTCTTTGTTGTGGTTTGTTTGTTTTCCACTACACACACAGTGCTAAGTTATCATATTTGTCCTGGCATTTCTCTGTACGTGCTGTTAATTGTGTTGTTTAGCACAACTGAGGTCCTGGATCAAGGTGTTTCAGCCCAAACAGATCTATCGAGCAGTGTCGCTGCACGGTCACGGAAAATCAGCCCATGCAGGGCTTAGATCAGTTATTTACACCCATTTTCTTAGTTAACTCTGCTAATTGTGATTAAAAATATTCTGTTTTTGTGCTGCACACTTAGATCAATTCCAGATCATGGGAGGTACAGCTACCCCGTCTCTTTGCTGCTGTTTCCCATCTGTTGTACACATTACTCCCTCGCTTTCAGAAAGCCTCCATAATTAATAGTTTCACTCATTTTGGTTTCAATTTTTTTACGGCTCACTTTGGAATTAGTTCATTAAAATGTGCAAAATTAACCAGCACAGTTAAATCAAAGAACTAAGCTGGATTCAGATATGTAGCATCTGAGTCTTTTTAGAGATGGAATTATATTTATTCTAGTCTGCTCTCAGAGGAGGAACACTGAGCTCATAAAACCTTACATATGTGCATGTTATCGTCATAGTTTAGTCAGACAACATAAGCAACAGTCACTCTGTGTTTCCCCCTGTTTTCAGGCTTTTCACGTTAAAACACTCAGTTTGTGTTTGACCTTAGACAACTCGAGCTTTACAAGCTTTTACTGTACGAGTCGACATAAACGTCTCAGTCTTACATCAAAGATGATAATGTTGTGACAAATGATAGAAAGCTCATTTCTTATTCTCTCCAGAAATGCTAATCTGCTGTGTTTCATTCATTATCACAGGTTATAAAGGTTCCTCTGTTAATGAAGACGTGCACATGTGCAAACACGATCATCAGAAGTGCTTTTAGGAGCAGAGACACATGACTGATGCACTCTATGTACCCCCTGACTTTATTGCGTCCTCTAGCAGTGTTTCCAAGAAGGACACAAATACCATCAACCACACTTGAGTTTTTACTGAATAGAGTCTACAGTTTGTTTGGTGTTTTCTCTTTTTTTGTGTCTCCCCAGTGTTGTTACTTCC
Organism: Oreochromis niloticus; assembly: GCF_001858045.2. Lineage (NCBI taxonomy): Eukaryota > Metazoa > Chordata > Actinopteri > Cichliformes > Cichlidae > Oreochromis > Oreochromis niloticus. The sequence continues at coordinate 28,904,684 of NC_031983.2, forward strand.
TCTTTAGTTGGAATTTTGACATCTTTCTCTCGTCTTCCTTTGCCAGGGGAAACATGGGCATGAAATCAAGTCCTATTTTAAGCTGATTTTAATAATAACATTTCTGAGGTTAACAACACAGCCGATAAGTGGTCCCATCACAGGTTTGGCTTCAAAGAATGAGAGCGAGTCTGGCTGCTTGACAGCAGAGAAGTGTGATCACTCATCTTCGTCTTATTTAACTCTCACTGACACTTTAAAATTAATTACAGCCTGCCTGAGACGCGGTTAACAGTTTGATTGATCTCTAACTGAAGCCAGTTTCAGCAGAGAAGGAAATGACTGATATCCTTCTGAGCGCATCTTACAGGTACACACCTGCACATTATAAATAGCGCCCACATACTTCAGAGTGTTTTTGATTTCAGCCCGTCATTCAGAGTTTGGAGGGAAAGTGGGCTGCTGTACTTTTTTGGTGATGGAGGATGCGTTTCACGTAGGCAGCCAAGCGCAGGAGAAAACCTCCCACTCTCCCGTGCCTCTGAAAAGCTGAGTCATTGAGCTCTGACAGGATGGATGTGGTGGCCGGGAGGAAACCGAGCCTGTCATTGGCTACCGCTGGCTGGGGTCCGCTGCCTTGCTGCCTCTCACTGCTCTCGTTGGTAGATTAATGAGCACTGGGTGGAAACAAAACAGACAGGACTGACCTTTCTAGTGATGTGCTACAGTACACGTAAGGCAGCAGTGATGAGTCAGGTTTGACTTCATCCGGTAATTTTGCCTATAGAGAGTATATTAGCCCCCTGATGAGGCTTTGAGCTCGTGTGTTCTTTCATTCAGTCCAGCTTTTTAAACTAAACAATACTGTCTGCACGAGGCCTTGGCAGGATGTCAGTCAAGCCTATGTTGTTCTTGGACTCTGACTCAAAGGGCCTGTCATGTCCACCCGTTTGCCAACACAAACACGGCTCTTGCCGTATGTCATCAGGCTGCTTAACGAGCTCCGCGGTTAAAGAATTAGTCTGGAGGCCTTACAGATCATTAGCAACCATTACAAACATCCACAGCTTTGCAGCAGATCAAGTGTGGCATGTGCCACTTGGTGGATTCACATGGCCAGTGGTGAAAGCTTTGCTCGCCCTCAATCTGCAGATGCATGACGGAAGCATGTCGCAGCAGGGTAAAAGACCACTTCCTCAGAAAGCACACCGTGGCTGCTCGCTCTGCACTCACACGGGGGGGAGCGTGTTAAACCTACAGCCTGAGACCGGGCGCGGCATGGCAAACACGAAACCCAGCTTTCACATAAAAAATGCATTTGCAGGCTAGAAAAGTGCAACGAGAACACACACTTTCCTTCCTTGCATGGTGTTTGATTCTGGCCAATTAAGTCCTCTCACATTACAGGAAAAGCAGCAGGGCTCTTTTCAGAGAAAGTGGATAATTGCAGCCAATGACTGATGATGAGGAGGTGTGTGTGTGTGAGGGGAGCATGGATGACAGAAGAACTGTGGGCTGATGATGAAATCATCTGTACTAATCTAGCTGAACAGGAAATTGCATCACAGCTGAACTGCACTTGGCATCTCAGCAAGCACGAGTTATGTGCAGCATGGCTGCCTGTTTTCAGTAGAAACAGTAAATATGAGCAGTGGTGGCTCCATTTAACAAACAATTTACTCTCAGCAAATGTTTGTTGTATCTGTCTTCAGCGCTCCTCCTTCCTGGTTAACCTGCGTGTTAGGACGTTCCTGAGGACATGCTGAGGGACATTTTTGAAGGTTAATGTTTCTTTGCAGGTGAGGACTATAAAGAGACCTTCAACCTAATATATGGAGTTTGCTGGAGGACACTTAAACCTGTGACACACAATATTTCACTGACTCACTGACCATTTTATTAGAGTTGGCTGAAATCGTCAGTGTGATATGAGAACCTTAATATCAATGGTCTGTGTTATATGCACTGCATATATGAATTATTGTCTCACCCTGGAGCTGCGCAAAAGACCAGTACACATTTAACTGACTGGAACTGGAGCAAAGTAATAATACAGTGAATATGAAGTGACTATATATAAATGCTACTTCAGCTGTGCTGTCATCAGTTTTAAAGGGACAGTCATGATAGAAATCTATGGTGAAACTACTTCATTTTATTTAGTTTCTTTGCTTGTTGCAGTACCACAGCAGGCCACTTGGATCTGCTTCTCTGGGTCCACCTTAAGCTGTGTATACACGCACGCTGCACGTAGTCAGGAACATATATAAACCTGCATTCTTTTCAATGACCACCAAAAACTAAAGAGTCATAAACGATTGTGCTCATTGGCTAACAATGTTCGACTGACACGACATTTGAGTTTATTTCAATGCAATTTTATTTATAAAGTTCCAAACAACTAATGACTAAATGCAAAAAAAGAATCTCATGTCTGAACAGAGACATGAGAGTGAAGGTGAGAGGTGAGTGAAGAGGAAACAGTGCATCATGGGAATCCCCGGCAGCCTACGTCTATTGCAGCATAACTAAGGGAGGAGTCAGGGTCACCTGGTCCAGCCCTAACTATATGCTTTAGCAAAAAGGAAAGTTTGAAGCCTGATCTTAAAAGTAGAGATAGTGTCTGTCTCCTGAATCCAAACTGGAAGCTGGTTCCACAGAAGAGGGGCCTGAAAACTGAAGGCTCTGCCTCCCATTCTACTTTTAAATACTCTAGGAACAACAAGTAAGCCTGCAGTGTGAGAGCGAAGTGCTCTAATAGGGTGATATGGTACTACAAGGTCATTAAGATAAGATGGGGCCTGATTATTTAAGACCTTGTATGTGAGGAGCAGGATTTTGAATTCAATTCTGGATTTAACAGGAAGCCAATGAAGGGAAGCCAAAACAGGAGAAATCTGCTCTCTCTTTCTAGTCCCTGTCAGGACTCTTGCTGCAGCATTTTGGATTAACTGAAGGCTTTCAGGAAGTTTTAGGACACGAGTGTATTGTTTCACAGTCAGATCTCATCATCCAGAAATACTAAGTTTACCTCGAGACTTCATAACAGGACTTCACTAAACAATGGGTAACATCCATATTTCATGCGGTCTATGATTGTGATGTTGCCCACTGTTTTGGGACTTTACATTTGAAACAGTTTGGCCGCTGCCAAATTTGTGTTTTAGAGCCAAAAGTTCCCATCATAGGACAAGAGAGTGGATCGCTACATTAAATTAGCAGGCTCTGTACGGGTGCGTTGCTCAGGCACAGATACTTTCTAATTAGTGCTCAGTAACACAGTCATTTAGAACGAGGCTGGAGGAAGAGAAGTTTTTGGCACTTTGGCTTGGCTTTGGCTTCATTCCTCAGCTGTGGAGTTTGCTGTTTGGGTACTCACTGTGGAAAAAACCCAAACAAACCCTAGTGACACAAGTGAAGGTAAAACATGCAGAACAAAATGTTTGAGATGCCAACAAAGAAGAAAATCTAGTTGAGTTGGTGCAGCAGAAGCTTGTTTGTTCGATATCCGACTCCTATCACAACAGCTGCAAAGGAGCTGCAGCGCAGAAATGAACATCAGAGGAAACAGTCATGCCTCTTGGCCCCGATTCACTGGAGGAACCTGTAAAACCGCTAAAGTCTCACAGTGTGTAGGCACCTTTAATCTGATTTCCTCAGCCCACCTGTGGTTTGTATCCCCATTCAATCCTAGCAATGTACTAATCTTCAAAAATAGATCCTATCTGTCTAATTAGCCATTCAGATATAGTTTTTAAGCAGAGTCTGAATAACTGAGGCTGTCTGTATTCACACCTTCAAAGGAACATTTTTCCCGGTGGCTTTTGGTGCGTTATGGTGGAGCTGTGCACAAAGAAATATAGTTAATGAGGCCTTGGCTAGAGGCAACACAGCCAGTGCTTATTAAAAGGATCAAAACGATAGCTGTCTTTATTTATCTTTTTACTGTAAGGGAAATACAGCAAGCTGTTAAAAGTACAACTTATCCCCAATATTAGGTTGGGTTTTTACAGTCTGGGAACATTTGAGCTATCATCTGATAACAGAAGGAAAACCAGTGTCTGGGTTTGAAAAGTTAAACCTGGATTTTTCTAATGACCAGCAGGGGGCAGCTGTTTGTGTTACAAATTAAAAGTCTGATTCTGTACATGTATATGGGACATCAGCCTGTGCTTCTGTAAGAAGGTTTCCATGATTTCATGGTCTCATTTGCTAGTTTCAGGTGTTGATTTAGTAAATTATGGTTCCCATTAGTATCCAGAAGCAGAATACAGCAGGCTATGCAATCAGATGGATCTACTTCAACAGAACAACAGACAATAACAATTCAATTCAGTTTTATTTATACAGCGGCAAATCACAACATCAGTCACCTCAAAGCACTTTATATTGTAAGGTAGACCGTACAATAATACCTACAGAGAAAAACTCAACAATCATATGACCCCCCTATGAGCAAGCACTTTGGCAACAGTGGGAAGGAAAAACTCCCTTTTAACAGGAAGAAACCTCCGGCAGAACCAGGCTCAGGGAGGGGGCGGGGCCATCTGCTGCGACCGGTCGGGGTGAGAGAAGGAAGACAGGATAAAGACATGCTGTTGAAGAACACTGTTGAACACTAGCAGCTAGCCATAGTTACTGTGATGTAACCCTGAGCTGAGTGTCTTTGCTTTTGCCACGTCTGGTGTTTTGTGATTGGGGAGAGAGGTGAATCGGGTCACTGAGCATAGCCGGAATCATCCTCCTTTCTAATACTTTCAATGATGATAATTTATAGAATAAGCTGTGTTTTTCTGAGCCTTCAGTTCATCAGGAAAATGTTTACAGAAGTGAGGGGCAGGGGGTCATTTTCCCATAGACTTTCATAGAATCTGACTAATTTGCATCCACAAGTATCGCCCCCTGGTGACCACTAAAGAGAATGCAGGGTTGGGTTTTACTGTCCCTGAAGCCAACTCCACCTTTTTATACAGTCTATTGACACAGCGCAACAGTGGAGTTCAAACTGCACCCTATGCACGGTCACCTCGGCTCCACCTCTGGATACACCCCTGCTCCTGGGGATTCATTATTTCCCACCTTTCCCGAAACAACCACCCGGAGGATTCCGGAGCCCGTTTTGGGAAGCCCCACTTCAACGGCTCCTCCTCCCTGTGCGTCTCATCAGTGTGGTGACTCGGGCTCCAGCCTGGGTGGAAGGGGAGGAGCAGGCTGAGTAGCTGTGTGCTCCGCTCCCATGTTGATGTTTGTTGTTTGCGAGGGTGGCAGCGACGTGCGTGGACAGGAACACGATGTGAGCGGAGGGCTGTCGACTGGCCTGGCGGCGCGTTTACCGGGAAAAGCTGCAACTTTTCTTCCCAATCTCTGGCTGGATGTTGACGGTATCCGCGGATGGTTGCTGTAGAAACAGTTGGCCATATGGCTGCTCGGTCCTGCTCGGTCGGTGTTGAGCGCAGGGACTCGTTGAGGATGCTGGAGCTCGTCTGAGAGCACCCCGCCGTGTGTGGAGCCGTGTCTGGATTTCCCTTCGCTTCCACAACCAACTTATTTTTTTTCTTTTCTTAAACCGACGAGCCAAATTAAAAACTCATTTGTTTAAACTTATTTTTTTTAAAGGATGGTGTCATTCGCTTTGTCCTCGGCTCGTAACAAACCCGGGTAACGAGAGGAGAAGCTACGCGACAACACACCGACACGACGACTTTCCCTCGGTGAGTCGGCTCGGCGGCGGGCGGAGCAGACACACACCACCCGGGATGTCTGTGACCGTTAAGCCGAGGAGTGCCCTCAAAGCTTCCCAGGCACCGTGCAGGACAGTTAGGAGTAAAAACATCGAAGTCAGTACTTGTAGGTGTGTGTGGGTGAGATGACTGGCCGGAGGGCTAGTCGTTAATTGCCAGAGTTGGCCAACGTGTATAACGACAACTTATCTCAGCAACTTGCTAGCCATGTTAGCTTCTTAGCGACACTTTGGATTCGGTTGCCGTGTCGTAGCTAGCCAGGTTGCTTGCTAACAGAGGGGCTGTTAACGTTAAGCTGTGGAATGTGAGCGTAAGTTAGCTAACTTTTTTAATGGCTAAATTTGCATTTTTTACGAACCCGGCTCCACAGCCAGGACTTGGGGAGCTACACAGGTGTAAAGTGAACTTTAGCCGAGGTTTTATTAATAACAGGAAGTGTGTGCTGCACCCCTCACAAACTTTTTTTCTTCACCCCCACCCTGTGTTTCTGTGTCGGATAAGTTGCTCTCCTAGCCTGAATGCTAAACTGAACTGGTGTATTTCCTCCACAGAGGCTCCTCTGCCCCGGGATTTGTTCAGCTCTGGGGATTTTAATCAGCCGTTGATGCATCTCGGGGTGTCAGAGTCCATGAGAGAGTGCGAGTACAGCCAGATCAGTACTCGCAGCTCGACACCGATGGAGACCCCGTACAAGAAAAGGACCCCAAAGAAGAGGAAGTGGGAGATCTTCCCGGGGCGGAATAAGTTTTACTGCGATGGCAGGATTATGATGGCCAAGCAGACCGGGGTTTTCTACCTCACCCTTATCCTCATTCTAGTCACTTGTGGACTTTTCTTCACCTTTGAGTAAGTACTGAGCATGTGCGGTCTCCCCTTTGCTCCCATCTGCTTTTTATTTGTGCAAAGCAACATTCAGGATTACATTTCATACGAGCAGGTGCCAATGAAATGTCTAAGACACAATTCAGTTATGTCACCGGCATCTGCGTGGAGTGGGTGTATCAGGAAAATGTTACTATAAACTAGTGGGAGAGGTGGAGGCATCCATGTTTCTTTTTTGATATCTATTTATGTGGGAGGTGTAGTTCGCCAGCGACTGCAGCTGAAAGTACAGGGTGTGGGTTTCCTTGGTCTTCATTTCTTTGCAGGTTATAGTTTACGTGGTTTCGCGTGATGATTTCAGCCTAAAGAGGTGAAAGGCAGTGCTCAGTGTCAGCGTCACCATTGTCATGTAACCCTACAGCTTGAGTTCTTCAGGCTGTTGTGTGCAGGCATTCATTTAGCTAGAATGACCTGAACATCTCAGAGTTGCCTGATAAAATTCCAGTGATAAGTTACCCTTCTTAAAGGTAATTGTGCAAAAAATCAGGTCCCTGCTGTTGTTACTCTTCATTTTAAAATTCCATTATCTACAACACTCCTTCAGCTGTCATTGAAGTGTTTCAGGGTAAATATTTTGAGCTATGGCTCATTATGGACACTCAGGAGGGGAGCTCGGGGTAACAGGTTGAAGTCCCTAAATTGTTTGGACGTCCAGTCTCTGTCAGCAGATTTGGAGACCTGTAGAAACAGTAGTTTTGCAGTTAGAGGACTGATATCTGATTTATGCCAAACTCATAATATTCTTTAAACAGTTCAAATCAGGTGAATGTGTAGTCTGACACCTTTCTGTCAGGAACTTTTTCTGCAGTTTGAGCTACAGCAGCTTATGTGGAGCCAGCCTTGGCTCCCCATGTATGTCAGTGAGGCTTGGCCGCCCATGACGCTGTCGCTGGTTCACTACTGTTTCTTTCTTGCATGACTTTTGATAGATACTGTCCACTTCAAACCCCACAAGAGCTGTGATTCTGGAGAGGCTCTGATCCATTTGTATAGCCATCACAGTTGGACTCTTATCAGAGTCGCTCAGATCCTTAAGTTGCCCCTTTTTCCTGCTTCTAACAGGTCGTCTTTGAGGGTGAAATGTTCGCTTGTTCTCTAACATATCCCACCCACTAACAGGTGCCACGATGATCAGTTTTATCCACTTCACGTGGCACTGGTCATAGTGTTATACCTGACTGGTGTATCATTTGTCATTTGTATACAGCAGCCAAAGATTGTTTTGGAAACAGAACGAGCGGTTATGATAACCAAAATGTTTAAAAACACGTATTTGATGAACTATCAAGGAACGACTCATTATTCAACTTTCGCAGCCTGCGACCTCACCACTGATAGTTTAACTACAGGTGAAGGTTCTCAGTCTAACCGCTAATCGACCGCAGTGTCTGTCTCTAATTACAGCCCCACTATCCTAAAATAAGTCCTCTCTTTTTACTGTTGGTATAAAACTTGTAATCAGCTGTCAGCATATTCTTCATTCAACCCTTCATCTTCACCTCATCACAGACTAAACCCGCTTTGGTGCACAATGCAGCACATAGCTGAGGTCAGTCTGTGTCTATCTGATTAGCCCTTAACAGTCCCTGTGTCATCTGCCATCTCTGAAACCACATCTATGCTAGATAAGAGTCCTGCTCTATCGTTTGCTGTTCAGTACAAAAAAAGTCTTCTTCAGGGTAAAGTGCTTCACAGTTAAAGAATGCTCTATAGGCAAAATGCATCCATAGGTTAATGTTATCTACACTATAGTGTTCCTAATATTCTGTCCTCTTCTGTGTGTGTAAATGGAGTGTTGAAATTTTAAAAACAGTTTTCCCTATAATGCAATCACCACTAATGACGATAAACTCAATTAAAAAAACATAAAGGAAGGATTGCATTAGAGTAAGTAGATTAATTGCAAGACATTTAAAAATATCCCCATCTGCTCCGGAAAACAAGTGTTTTTAAGAACTTATAGTACTAACGATTTAATTGAAAAGCAATTAATCTTATGTGTTGAAAACTGAAGCGACTCTAATTTTCAGCTCTAATATTTGGCTAAACGAATGGTTGAAATGGATTTTTGTGTGTGCCTTTTATTGGAACTCCTTCCCTTGCAGTGCTACACATCTGTAACCTCTGGACCACTTCATCTTTCAATACGTTGTCACTTCAGCAGAGATACAGACTTAACCCAAGACCAAAGGGTAGACAGCTGGAGAGGGGGAGCTCTGGACTTAAAACACCCAGCTCCCTGCACAGTGACACAGTTGATAAAATACCATAATGAGAGGTTAACTCCACGGAGTGTCCGTTTGAACCTGGATTTCCCTCGGGACCCACATGTAGGATGCCAGGTGCTTCCTGATGATACCTCTCCCTCCCATCGAACAGCTTTGTTTCCTACGTGGTGCAGTGAGTGGAGCCGGGCACTGTCCTGTTTGTTATGACGAGAGGGGGCAGTTTTCAGGGACGGTATCAGGGTTTTTCCTGCCTCAAAGTGAGCCTTTGGGGGATGACTAGAGCTGGGTGATATAAGATTTTTTCACATCACGATATGTTTTTTTCATTTCAGGCGATAACGATATAGATCACGATATAAGCCAAATAACTATATTTGTAAGATTTAAATGTGCCGTTGCTCACAAGTAAAATGTGAAATAATCAGCAGCTTGTTTTGATTTAAATATTTATTTCCCATAATAAGTTCAACAGGGCAGATGTACTTAAGGAACATGAGACTTCAGTTTCAGATAAATAAAGGCAAATATTACAAACTACACAAAAGGCAGCCGCTAAAGCGTTCAAGTTTCAAAATAGAACAAACAAAACAGACTAAATTGTCAATTCCACTTAGAAACAAAATATTAATTCTAAAAATAAATCTTAGTTTGTTTTACAGAAGAACAGACAAAATTGACTAACTTTTGTCAATATCAAATAAACTGAGAACTAAAAGGAAATTCTCAATCTCTCCTTGTTGTATAGCTTAGCTTTTCAAACCGTTTTAACAGTTACTTTAGTCTGACAAAAGCCGAATGACGAATTAGCGCTTTCAGTCAGAGATTGAGCATGCACCGCTTTATTGTATTTCCAGACTTGCTTTCGGCACAATTTACAGTGCGCGCTACTCTGTTTTTTGTCAGACTTGAAATAGCCGAAATACCTTCACACTACGGAACTTCTGTGGCCCTTCCGTTCGACAAGCTCTCCGGCATTGGAACCATCATCTGTTTTTTCTTCGGTAACCTTCGCTCACGCTCTCGGTTGATTTTTCTCTAGTCGGCAAACTCATTTCCTTCATTACCCGGGCTGCACGGCTGCAAAAACAAATACACATGTGCGCCTTGGCCCTTGTGCTGCACGTAACAAGTCACGTGATGTGACGCTCCGGCTGTGATTGGTTCGGCTCTGCGCTACTTAATTTGGATTGGCTGTTTTTTTTTGTTGTTGTTTTTTTGTTTTTTTCTTTTTTTTTAAGAGGACGAGAGATGAGGCCTATCGCAATAGTTTAATTTTTCTATCGAGAAAAAGTTATTTGGCAATACATATTGTTATCGTTTTATCGCCCAGCTCTAGGGATGACTACACAGGAAAGTAAGTAGGAAGTGAGTCATTGATTTCAGAATCTGTATTAAATATGAACCGTGCAAGTAAAACGAAAAACATGTTTAGGTCTTTATTTGTAAAGCAGTTTTTAAAACGTACAGTTGCAAAGTGAGTTTTCAGTAAGCTGACCTGATGTAAGGAGGACGCTGCAACTGTGAAGGCTCTGCATTTGAAATAAGCGGGTGGAACATCCGAAAGTCTCTGATCTGACAGGTGAAAAAGTCACAGTAAACTAGAATTAGGGGGAGAATTAAAAGGTGTAATGAGCTGTGAGGTAACGTGTATATAAGGAAAACAGAAGTGACCCAAGGATTGAAGCCTGAGGGACGCCACATTGGAGCAGCAGATGAGAACATGTACTTAATGCTATCTCTGAAGTTTATGTGGGATAAGTATGAAAACCATTCAAGAGCAGTGCCAGAGATACCAACCCAGTTCAATAATCTGTCGGTTAGAATGACTTGGTTAATAGGAGCGGCGCCTCGATTTGGTAGGCTCTTCAGTTTAGTCCAAAACGTAACAGTTCATACTCATTTGATGTGTCAGAAAATCAACGCTCAGTGCACTCCTGCAAAAACATTGTTAATCTCACGAGTTTCACTTCCATAAAACGATGAATGAATAAATAAATAAAAATGAGCAAAGCAATCAAATGTTTCAGTTTCACCAAAAAAACCAAACTTCAGTGTGTAACCACGAGGCCACGTTGAGCTTCACACTGTCCACCCTGTTTAACTGTCCCTGCCTGCAGGCCGGCCGAGTCCTCCTGCCTCCCCTCCTCCAGCCTTCTCCCATCAGCTGAAAGGAGACATTTATCAGACAGGGCGATAGTCAGCAGACCTGCACATTGGCTTCTGTTGTCATTAACTGTAATGCATTTCGATTAGTTGTGTTTTCCTTCCCTCGCTCCCCGGTTGTCAGCATAGAGAGGAACATCTACTTACTTTCTTTCTAGTGGCTTTTGCTGTCTTTGTTGCTTCGTGTGCTATTAGTTCTTTCTTGTTTTTTCATTTTAGCCTTGGGTTTGATAACATGGGCTTTACATGTATTTAAAGACGTTCTTATTTTGGGGCCCCAGAAAGAGTCAGCAGATGGTCAGTGAGGGCTGCAGACGTGTACACTACATTAAACCTATTTCTTTTTTCTGCTTGTTTTCTTAGTGTCTGTCTGAGGGGTGCTCAGCCATGCACAATAAACCCTGTTAGTTACCGGCAGACTTTGCTCTGTTTATTATTCCGTTGCTGGCTCCCCCAGACGTACATGTGGGCTGTTGTTGCACATGCTGCCTTCTCTCCTTTATGTCTCGTAAAAGTTCACTCAGGCAGATGTTTGAAGGGTTGTTCTGAAGCACAGTTTGAGACTTTAAAAAAGGACAAGAAGTTGGCTTCAGCACTGTTTGCAGCTGACAAACTATAGACTGTGTTGCAATGTAGGTACTAACACAGGACTGGGTTGTGACACTGAGCAATGTGTTGATTACTGAATGACCTTTAAAGATAAATCCATTATGTAGTTGCTGTGCACGAGGAATCAAACCAACCTCTCTGTGGCAGCAGGACAGCTGCTTAACTTTCTGAGCCACCAGGAAACAAGTGTTGGTGACATTAGAGCTAAAAATCTAACGGGCAATTCTACAACAGCAAAGGTGGCTATTGTCCTCCCTCTGCTCCAAAGAACCAATCAAAGCACTGAAGTCATTTGTGTTGGTCACAGGCATATCTGCTGTTATCATAGTACACATGTAGAGTCCGTATTGTTATTGCCGTTGTAGTGTAACAGTGCGAAAATCGTTTAAAAATATTGAGGTCCAAAGTCACAAAAATAATGTTGTTGTTGTTGTTGTTGTTTTAAAATCAGATGTAATGTTACAGCTCTGCTTCCATTCATTCAGAAAGAAATCATTCTGAACAATGACGCCAAGTTGGCGAGTTATTTCAAGACAGATTACAGTTTGAAGCAGATGGTGATTAAAAAGACAAATCAGAAACATCCACATTGGACAGACTTTAAAAAAATCCTTTGCAAACAATAAAGCGTGACAGAAATTTGTTGCCTCTGTATTTATATTAGTGCTGAATGATGGTCATTTATATGCACTGGAAGCTTTTTACAACCCTTAAAGCTAATGCCCACTATTGTATGTTTGAATGGTCTTTTCCTGGACTCTTTATAAGGCTGTTCTTGTGTTGCACCCATCTGAATTATTGATTTGCATTTGTCTGTAACGTATGGGAAGTTCCTGTCGTCAGTACCGAGGCCCTCTGTCTGTCTTGAAACTCGTGCTGATTTTGGTGAAAGAGTCAGGTTGTTTTTGTGCTCTGCTCTTTATCACCTGGCCATCAGGTATGATGGTTAAATAAATGTAGGTACTGTGTTAGTACCTATAAGCAGTAAGGCTGAGGCCTACCAGCTTCACCAGAGATGAAAATGATTTAGTGAAAATCACTGAAACAGTTTAGGATTTTGTTATTTGCATAGCAAAGTTTGCATAGCAGTGTTTGTGAGTTCCAAGCTGCTGTTGTCTGATTTCCATACATTCAAACTGACTTTGTAATTTCACTGTAAGCAAAACAATGTGGAAAACGGCTTTCCCCATTACTCTTCGTGTACCCGTCTTCTTTAATCCTTCCTTTAGAGTGGTGTTATTGCTGTCTTATAGTGAGAACATGGGACACGGCTCACTTGTTACCATGGGGAAATGCTTAGGAAAAAGACAAGTATGTGGTCAGGAAAATACGGCAGCACATTTACTTGATATTGGCATATGCAGGCTGCTGCTCTTTACATTGATACAACTATTTGTTTGGCTTTGGTTTAACTGTTTGACATGTTTAGTCACATCTAATTTAGATCTTGAAGAAAAGAGTGGATGCTCTCAGGGAAGCAAAAAATTACAGTGTGCAGCAGGAGTGCTGTATAACTCTACTCAGGTCAGACACGTCAACATACAAGAACTAAATCCCTGGATCCAGATGGATTGGTTTGATTTTTAAATGTTTTCCCCCTGAACATCACGACGTCTCTGAATTTTCCGTTTCATTTAATGTGTGTTTTTAAAGGTCGAGGTGAAACATCTTATTCTGCCCGATCTTGTAATTGTAAAGAATCCTTTTCAAAACTCCTGGATTGACTCCAAAGTTGAGCCAAGCCACACCTCAAATTTCATGTAAATTCATCATTAAAGTGAGTCAGCTAAGAAATCCAAAAACAAACAGGTAAACTGAGCCAGTCACATGACCTGTGGAAGAAGCAAGTCCAGCTGCCTTTGAGAAGTCGTCCAGCCTGCTTCGTGGCTGTCACAGCATCTTACTCACAGAAATCCTTATTTTATTTACAACTAAGCACTACTTCACTATAAACTATACACTGTAACAGTAATGTTAGCTGAGCACCAGCCTGCAGACCTGTTGTCAGATGAATCTGTGGTACTGGACCAAAATTACAATCTTAGATTAGCAAAGGTTTATTTATAGCTGGTACTGAAACACACAGCTCTTATTGTTGTCATTAAAATACTCTTTAAGAAAAGAATCCAAGGAGACAAAAACATTGATTCTCAAATACACACACGTGTGTACGGGACACAAATATGTCCTCTGGTGGCACGTACTTGGGATCTTGTACAGAGACCTCAAACATTTAATCCAAAATAATCGTGTCTCTCTTAATGGGTTTATACAACGACCTGTTAAGAACTGGACAAACACACAGGCTGGGATCTGGTTCCTTTGGGTCATTTCTGCCATTATATGAATACACCAGTGCTTGTATGACTGCTTACACATATATACACATCAGACTTGTTAGCAAAAGCCATGTTTGTGCCCTGTAGCTACAAATTTAATGTGGTGAAAACGATGAAATGCTAACAGTGTGTCTCCTACGCTGTTGATTCTGAGTAATACCCTAGAAGAATAGTAAGTGTTTGCTGCATTCTGGGCCATAATGAAAAGTCATTTTTTTGGAGTGTCACAAGACGAGCTGTTGCACAACAGTCTTTGTCCACAGTCACACCCAGTGTAGACATGCTTTCCCAGGAAAAGCATTCCTCAAACTGAGCTGTCAGCAGTGCGCTGCCATTCTAGATTTACCCTCCCTGGCTTCCAGTCAGCTCATTGGCAGAAATGAAGCGGTTCACTTGACGGCATGACACTCTGGTTTTACGACACAGACACTGGCCAGGTCGTACTGGACTGTTTTAGTGATGAGTAAAACTTTTTCCATCTTAGCCCCGATTCAGATACCTCGTCCTCAGGCGTCTGCCAGTGCTGAATATTGATTTGATACCAGTGTTAAATGAATCAGCTGGATTCATCAGTGTTTGGAAGAGACTGGGAATCGTGCTTTATGTTTAAGGCAAATGAAATGTGACAAACAGCGGGACAAAAATACATTAGAAACAAAAATCATATTCAGGTTATTTCTTTGGGTTGTTTCTGGTTTCAGCTCAGTGTGAGAATGCAGAGTTTATGCAGCGAGGCGACCTGATGGGCAACACAAAGAGAGGCCAAGCTTGTGTTTCAACTTTAGCTCAAAATTTAGTTGAGACTTCATTGTAAAAACTTATCAGCTGGGACTCTCATGACACCACCAAAAAAGGGAGGAGCTCTCTGAAACTATTGAGTGCGGCTGGAGAAAATGGTAAGTTCATGCAAGTAAACTGCTCCTCTTAAACTCTGTGGATATCACTAAGAAACCTGTTTGGTTGCACAGACAGCAATTTTCCGCTCCCCACCCGCATGGAGAATGCACATCTTTCTCTGGTGACCTGTGGTTGCCAGATAATCGCTAACCTGTCTCTAGTCCTGTGTGCCTAGTGTTTCAGCTCTCTTGCTAACAACGCTGCTGCTGCTGATGTATGGTGTAGTAAATGGATCAGCAATAGTTCGGCTCATTGACATGGATCAGCTGCTCCAGCTTTTAGAGCCAGGATGGGAGCAATATCCGATCCAGTTATCAGGTTGGCGCTGCCCAATGAAAAACTTGACAGTCTGATGTGGGTCATT
Source organism: Oreochromis niloticus (assembly GCF_001858045.2). Classification (NCBI taxonomy): domain Eukaryota; kingdom Metazoa; phylum Chordata; class Actinopteri; order Cichliformes; family Cichlidae; genus Oreochromis; species Oreochromis niloticus. Next base: position 28,919,886 of record NC_031983.2, read on the forward strand.
TAGAAGTAAATGTGTTCTGCATACGTTTTATTCACAGCTGTCTGTTTTGCCTTTCTCCTGTGCTCAAACCAACATGTCTGTCCAGGCTTTGCAGGCTTTTTTTGTTTTCTTCCTGAATTCTGTCAAGCCTTTAATCGTCCCTGCACCCACTGTTTGTCATCCCACTCTTCTGAGCTGGCACCAGCTCCCTGTGCCAGAGGTAACTGATGGGACCTCTGGCACACGTTTAAAGGTTATTCTTGTAGATGTGGAGAGTTTCTCTAAAGCACGACTGACCGAAGCTGTCCCGCTCACTGCTGACATTTTTCTGGCGTGTAGCAGGAAGTGGTGAATGCACCAAGCAGTCTGGGGGAAAATGTAAGCATTTGCAGAAGCTTGTCATGTTCAGTTGTTTCATTGACAAATGACTTGGCCTGCAGCTAAGTGGAGGTTCATGTTCTGCCCTTGCCTCCATCAAAAGCAATCAAAATGTAATAAAAAACAAAGCTGACAAAGCCTTGTATCCATGTAGCCCAGATGAGTAATGAGACTTTAGAATGAAAGGCCACAAAGCCAAGTGCTTCAAGTGCATTATTAACACAGTGTTAAGCACATTTTTGAACACTTTGGTGCTGCGATATCATGGAGGATATCTCGGGGCACAATAGTACCATATAATACATCTCCTCTCAAGAAAATCACAGATTAATAATAAAAAAAGTCCAGCTATCGTATGTTTGAGGATATCCGTGTTTGATAGCTGTTTGTCTTTTTAAATAGATCACAGGATATTGATTTCCTTCAAAGCTGTATGACAGAAGAAGAAATAAAAAAGGGGTTTATCTCAGGTGACAGTGAAAGGACAGCCAGGGAACAGCACTGAGTCACATGGTCACATCAAGCAGAGATGAAAGTCCCCCAAGCTTAACTCCCAGCTGAGTTTAGAAAAACTGGTCGGCATCATAAGAGGATTTAATGGGAAATGTGATAACGGTAAATCTGGATTGGATTATTGTTAAGATTAGTACACCCATTGAGAGGCAAATGAGTAGAAAAACCTCAGGAAACCCTGTTGAGGTACAAAGGCCCAAAAGTATTTGGACAGTTTTCCTTTTCCTTTTTTTTTTTTTTTTTTTTTGTGCGAGTACACGAGCACAGCGTTTCTAAATCCCATCAGTTAAAATGAGATTGAAGTGCAGACTTTCAGCTTGAATTCCTGGGGTTTAATGAAAGTACTGCATAAATTGTTTAGGGATCCCCTGTAGTTTGTGGTTAACACGTGAAAGAGCCCCAGTTGGAAACTGGGAGGAGGCATACATCTCTGGGAGGGCATCAGTAAAATCTGGCAAATCAAACATGCAGATCCATCTGCTGTGGTAACCCCTCGCAATTAAGGGAGCAGCTGTGAAAAGCTATTAACTGTTTAGGAATTACAGCCCCAACTTTCAGGGATCAGGAGGAGCACAGATCATTTTAAATAGAATGGCAGTTTTTAATACTTGGATGAAAAACTGTTGCAGACTCTGCTGATCGTTGAAGAATATCCCATTTCTTTTCGGCGAGAAACTTTTGGGTTGTTTTTGCAGTTTGCTCTGGGTCATTATCCATCTGCACTGTGGAGCTGTGTCTGAATCTGAGCACAGACCTGCTCCACTGGCAGCCATTGTGTCCCTCATGTTTTACATGTGGTGTGCTTCATATACCTGATTGTATCTTTGGCATACTGTGGAAATAGTAATTGCACAGAGGAGCCTTTAATTCGGTCGTGCTACACAGAGCATCGCAGCTAAAATGTGAGCTGTCTGTTTGCAGACCAACTGTTTGTTTAGTTTGGAGAAATCTTATAATTGTATGAATCTGACAGCAGCTGTTGGCTCTCTAAAAGTGATGTTTGCAGCATGCAGAGCTGAGTTTTAGCTGTTAATCATGATTTATTAATTATTTATTGTCAATACAAAAAATATGCTGCATCATAGATTAAACTGGGAATATTTAAAGTAATCAGTTAACTTATTTTCCCCGTCCTTCACATGTATGTATGTGAAGGATAACATGAGAGCATTTTAGGGGACAAAGGTCCAAAAGTTAAAGTTGACCCAGCTATGAGGGGAGTGGCGCTGTACTTTTGACTGCGACGCCCTGCCAGTAGAATGAGCAGACAGTGGTGTACTGTTAGCATCCGTGTTTAATGTGAAACAGATATCGTATTATAATCTTCTGATTCAACTCATTACTTGTTACTGTGTAATGTGGTCGTTTGCCTAAAAGTGACATGCCCTCATATCTCTTGCATGTCATGTCATTACAGTGTTTGCCTGAGGAGTCACCTGTTAGTTTTATTGCAGGCAAAATATAGAGATTGAGAAATCAAGCTGTACACTCACTCACCAAGAGTCCCTATAAATAATTATCTGTATGAGCTGGAAAGAGAGCAGTCATCTGTCACCTTTGCAGTTGGTGCGTAGGCTGTATCTAAACCACCGTGACATCACCCGGTGGTTTGTCAAGTCCTCTTTTGAGGTCCTAACTTCCACGTTTTGGCCATCATATTCACGGCTCAGTCACAGTGAAGTAAAGCTTCCCTGCATTTATTATCTAGTTTATTTTTAAAAGGAAGTATAACTAACAAAATGAACATCATTTTATTGAGTGAGCTCTCAGTAGAGGGATTGCTGGAGATCAGTGACGTGTAGGATTTTCAAATACACTTTGTGCGGTGAGAGGATTTACTCCCTGCTGCCCATTAGAAGGAACACACTGCTCTTACTTCAGTGATGTTAGTAAATTAGAAATGAGCTTCAGGAAGACTGTTTTTCTTTCCCTATATTTTTACCTCCGCCTATTTGGTTTCATGTACATGAATTGCTGGACGGGTCTGCAGAAATGTTAGCGGTGCTCTAGCAGCTGCTGAACCGCAGTGGAACCGACTGGGTCGCATCATTTGTTGTTAAAAGTTATAATTTCTACCTTCTTATGACTGACGACACTGATGTGTCACAGTGGACAGAACCATGCAAACTCGCTGTAAACAGGAGCTGAAACTGAGCTTTGATTTTTACATTCAAATAGGAAAAATTACTGTAGAGTTCACCAGACGCCAGCTTACAAAGGTCCTCTTTGGTGTGGAAACCTTTTAAATGTTTAAACAAACAGTGCAGCTGTTCATTTTTGCTCACGTTTAATAGTGAAAGTTTAATTTTTTCCCCCCCAAATACAGCTCACTGTGTTTTATCAGGATGAGTCTTTTTAGTAAAGATGACAAACAAGAGGAAATGAACAGGTTTTGCTAAATAACCCAACAGACTCACTGCGAGCCGAGTGAACTCACAGCATTGAGTTCACTCTGCTCGTAAACTTCGTCAAAGGCCCATAAACTCGTAGGTTGTAATAAATAACAGGCATTTTTTCTGTTTCACTGTCACTGCGATGATTCCAACATCAGATAAGTCACTGTTTGTTCTTATTTAGTCACATGTGTTCAGGTTTCCCCTGTGGTCTTTGTGGATCACATCAACAGCAGTTCTTTGTCTTTATTAACCAAACGATTTCTTGAGAAATCTAAAAGGGGCTGCATCGAATGCCATCGTGCTGTCTCGTCTGATTTTTTATGTTTTTTTTTTTTTCCTTGTTCCTTGGAAGCTTCAGCCTTACTCCTGTGGCTGTTTCCAGGGTAACCACATCCCCCTTCGAAATTTACCACGTCTGACATTGGATACTGTCCGTCTCCATGGCAACAAAGGCCCAGTTAAATATAAGATTTTGTGTCAAGTAAAGAGAAGTAAAGATGCTAATTTGCATTTCCTTGTGAAAGCTTAAAGGCAGCGAGAGTGGCCTGTAGTCTTTACGGTTCATGTTCAGTGGCTGATAAAGGTTTTTTGTAAAGACTTTGTCAGGAAGATCTTAAACCAGGCGAGATGTTGGTTGCTTAGAGCATGTCCATGTTTTTCTATCGATCCATGTGGATAGAAGAGGCAGGCTTCATGTCGCTCCTGTCCTGCTCCTCTAATGGCTTTAGTGCTTAATCTCTGCCCAGCTCTACCCACCTGTCACTTTCTATCACACATGACTGCCTTTTCATTATGTTCCCCATGTCTGACACATTGAGACACAGCACCTGAGGACACAGGCAGCAGGTTTTCGCTCTGCTCTCAGACTTCTCCGTAGGCATTCCCTGGATGACAAGTTTTGAAATGAAAGAAATGTTTTCTTTTGCAACAGAGCGCACATTCACGTGCACTTTGTTGGTCAGCAGAAAGAGAACATCCCCCGCAGTCCTTCATGTATTCATTTGAATTTGATTACTTCAGAATTGTGCAGATCTCAGCTTTGGGTTAATTGTTACAGATGCAGCACCCTCACACGAGGTCTGCCAAGCTTTTTACAACTGTAATGATTTCCCATTAGCACTTCTAATTAGTGGATTCATTAATGTGGTGTGTGACCAATCATAGAGAATAGAGGCAAGATTGAGCAGGCGGATGAAAAGATGCTCTATAATGACACAAGACTTTGAAATTGTGTGTTTTCATGGGACAGATGCAGACTGACAGAGGCAGGCTGTGGGTCTCTGTCAGCTGCTGTGATTCACCCTCCAGCATCAAGCTGCAGGCTCATTTATTAATGGCTAAAAAAATTCCCCTTTGTGCTATGCTATTGTTTTATTAGCTTAACTTATTGCTTATTGAAGTCATACAGACAGAATATCAGCTGTTCCTTCTTTATGGTTTTACTTGCCTTAGTAGCAGCCAGACAATCAGATGCCCTTGATTATCTTATCATTAAGTGTGAGCAGATCTTTTAGCAGTCTGCAGATCTGGAAGATTCAGGTGTGTGACGTCCACTCCTGGGAGGATGTCACCTCAGAGTCTGCAATGCTCAGAGAAATGCAAAAAAGACTGTGCTAAGTTAGCATGTTAAAGGCTAAAATTCATGACAGTGCAGTTGTTTACAAGCATGAACAAGTATGGCTGGTTTGGAGGGGAAAGCCTTCATGGCTTCTGGAAGCATGTTCTTTGGAAAGAAGAACCCAAAGTGGAGATGTTTGTCCAGAATGCACAGCAGCACGTTTGGAGAAAACCAAACGCCTCATACCAGCTGTCAGCACGGTGGTGGAGGGCTGATGATTTAAGCACCTTGCAGTCACTGAGTAGACCATGAACTCCTCTCTCAGATGTGAGGCCAGCTGTCTGGCAGCTGAAGCTCGGCCTAGACTGGGTCATACTGGGCGTTGCACTGACCCAGTAAGAGTGCAGACCCGACTGAAATGCTGCGGTGGGACTTAGGTTAAGTTTATTTATACAGCACATTACCAACAGTCCATGCTGTACAACCATGTAAAATGCCACTAAAATAAATAAAATGCACAACAATAATGCAGTAAAATATTGAAATAAGTCAACAACAACAACGACTGTTAAAACCAAAATGTTTAGGTGTGTTTAAAGCCAGACCATAAAAATGTGTCTTTAGTAACAATTTAAAATGTTTGAGCGTTTGTGCACATCTGATATTCAGAGGAAGATTATTCCAGAGTCTGGGACTGCCGCAGAGAGGGCCATGAGGATTCAGTTTAGACCAGGAATAGTTAAGGTTAGTTTGACCTAAAGAGAGCTGTGTGTAAGTAAATGTAAATGAAGTGAGAAACACTGGGTCGCCTCCGCAGTTATATGAGAGTGATAAAGTCACTGTCTGCTCCAGCTTCCTGCTGCTACTGAATTACGGGATGTACATGGCTTAGAGTCCTGAATAAACTGCCATTATTTGATTGAAATGACCTGAGATTAGATTAGATTAGATTTGATTAGATCGCTACTATGTGCATTTTAGGTTAAAGAAAGTGGAAAAAGTTACTTAGACACCACAAAGTTAAACAACCCATCGAGAGCAAAGAGCAGTTTGGACGGCATGGGAAAGTTATGAATGTCAACACGAGAATGAGCTCGATGGAAACATTTTTTTTATGTTTAATGTTCTTTGCTAAAAATGTGTTTCTGGCACCAGAACAGTCCTCTCGGTACAGCTTGATTTGTTTCCAGTCTTGCAGCTGCAAGACAGCTAAGTTTCTAAAAACACACATATTGCAACTTCTTAGCAGTAGAGCAACTTAGAGCAGTTTCCCAGTCAGTTTGTGTCTCCCAGCTCACAGAGGGATCAATGGCAGGGCCGGCCGATCGGCTCCATAGTCCAGTTCTCCTGTCCCCGTCCCTCACGCACCCCTGTGTGATTGCCGATGGCAGATAACGCTGATCGCTGCTGAGGTGGAGGATGGGATTAATGTGCACCTTTTAAGTAGTGCGAGCCGCCCTGTATGTGCACACTGTGTGGCCCAAACACAGAGAACACACAACATGATTACAAATCTGATTCACTCACATCTCTGAATGATTGAGCCTCCTATTGATCACTTATTGATTTATTTTTACATTCCGTTTACTCACTCAGCGTTTACAGCTGAGAGGTCACACTAGAGCGTCAGTGACCCGGACCAGTAAAAACCCCTTTCTGTCAGTTTAGCTGCACATTTGATCAGCGCGCTGCTCAATATAAGAAAAAGAATTTAACTGCACGTCTCACTTTTACTATACGAGGAAATAACGCTGCTCGATTTAATGAAGGAAATCTGTCGGCACAACTCTGAGCTTACACTGTAAAAGGATCCGTAGATGTACAGGAAACGTTCTCAATGCTCATTTTTCACTGTCCTGGAATTATAAAGCAGAAAGGTTTCGTTAATTCACCAAAAAAATCCTATTTTTATTTACACTCATGTATTTTACTGTGGACATGCTATTTAAAAAAAAAACCAAAAAACAAACCAAAACATAAATTTCTATTTGGGGGGCGGGGAGGGGGCTTCAATAACTTCTGTCATTTGTTTTTCTGTTACTTGGTGTGGTGTGAAAGACTGTGGGGAGGTCCTCATCAGCAGGACAAGCAGTAAAACAGTTAGAAGACCAAAGTTTATGGCCTCCTTCAGGTGTTCCAGAGATGTCCTGTTGGGCCTCTTTGCTGGGGCAACTGGGGCCCCCGGGCCTTATGTTTAACACCCCGAATTTACAGCATAGGCCCTTGTTGGGTTTTTATGGAAACAAATATTATACTACTCATACATATCTCATACACATCTATGTGATAAATACTCTTATATTGCTCATTGTGCTGTATTTAAACACTAAAACATATTTGGAGGTGAAGAGCAGCCAGATTTAATATTTACAGTTGAGTTGGTGATGATTTCCCCCCCCAGATTTGTATAAATAAAAGTGGGCTGCACTGCTGCCTCGTCGAGTGACGAGAACATGCTCTGTTTGATTACAGTGTTAGAGGATGATATCTCTCCTGTGGTGTGTAGAAGCAGGAGGCGTGAAGCACAGAGGGTCTCCACACCCTAAAAAGAGAAAGCAGTGTTTTTAGATCATTTAAAACTTATATTGACGTAAAAGAGGTGAGATTCAAATTCGAAGCAAACACTAATGAATTACCAAGGAGAGCAGGAGAAACGCCTTCCTGCTGGGAGCTGTGCCGTCTGCAGCCTCCCGCTGACAGTCGAGAGTTTTCTGCTGAGCTCGGTGTCGCTGCAGATGCAGAGAGCAGCAGGACTGGACTGTCTGCACTCAGCCAGGGTACAGCTCAGGTCAGCTTCAGTCTTCCTGAATCATAAAATCTTTTACTTGGTATTCATCTCACAGAGCCTCTTATGTAGATTTTATTTTTAACTTCACACCAAAACGAACTGATGGCGGCAGGATGTGTAAATTCTACACTCGGGTGCTTTTCTTATGAGAGGACAGAAGATACTGGATCCCAGTTCAAATGTACGTCCACTCAGACCACTATCGTTAGAAGAACCCAGCATGGCAGGTCTAAATATGGCGCAGTTCAGCAGATTACCTGCTGTTGGCACATATCAGAGGATGCATCTACCCCTAAGGTGCCTCCATCTGAAGACCAGCATGATAAAACCAACCTGAGCTGAAAAAAGAAGCCGATGCTAAACATCTGCACTTCCTCTGCAGGCCACTCGAGGCTGGTCGAGCTGCATAGTACAGCATGAAAAACTGTGTTTGCTGATTCGCTGGTGTGTGTGCTTACTTATTGGCCCATGAAGTTTATGGGTACAGCTCAGTTACCCAAAAATGTGTTCAAAATACAGAGCATAACACTGGTCAGTGACATCACACGGTGAGTAAAACATCATCACGAGGGAAAAAGCATGCATGCTGCATGGTTTGGAGTTTCCATAAATTGCGTAACATGTCAGCGGCATGTGCTCAGTCCTGCCGGTGTGGCAGTGCTGCTCTGCACTCCTCAGGAACATCCCTCACAGCATACGGCTGCCACATGTTCCTTCGGCTGTCCGTGTCTGGAGTAGTTCCTCTTTGCAGACCTCAAATCTGATCCAGCAGACCACGGCCTAACAGATGAAATGGGATGCAGCAGCCTGTGCCCTGCCTCTGTGGGACCTAAATGTGATTACTGTAATAACCACCTGCGCTGTTGGATGTTTAATGGGATTATGTGAGTTTGTCTCATTAAAGCAGATTAAAACACGGGGGACTGACTCTTACATGTGCGTCGGTCTATTAAGCGGTCATATCCACTTACTGGTCATTAAGCAGCGAGACTTTGGTGTCTCCACTTCATCAGCTTCCGCGCTCGTCTCCGCTGGTGTCCGTTATGTGCTAATGATTAAATCGAGCCCGGCAGTCTGCCGGCGTTTGTCCAGTGTTGCACCAAAACTGCGTTTCTGCTGTCATTGTTGCTCATCTTTTCCTCGTTGCCTCTTCTTGTCCTACAGTTGTCCGTTCCTGGCACAGCAGTTGACTCCAGTCATCCCGGTCATAGGAGGTGTGCTGTTTCTGTTTGTGCTGGGGACGCTCCTGAGAACGAGCTTCAGTGACCCCGGAGTGCTGCCCAGGGCCACCCAAGACGAGGCCGCCGACCTGGAGCGGCAGATAGGTAAGAGACAAAAAACGCTGGGATCCAAACCTGTTACTGAACTAAAGTTTGCATTTTTGTGCTACTCTCTGCATACGGGAGGCCTTCATTGTTCACATCACACTGTTTAGTTATTATTTGATTAGATTACAGGTATATGAGCACATGGCTAATTAGCATTCTGTGTGTATTTAGCACCTGTGTTGTGTTTATCGTTTGTTTTTGGGAATCCAGCTCCGACTGACTGTAACAGCACTTTGCATCCAGGATGAGATGAGTTCTTGGCGCTACTTTAACCAAATGGCCATTGATGTAATACTTACTATACTAAATTATCTTTTGATAAGTTCCAAATCTAATTTGTCATGTGAAAGATAAGACTGTTGATGCATTAGGAGATACTTGATATGAGGTAAGTGAATTACTGGCAGCAGAGCACAAGCACAAGTCAAAAAACAGCCAAGATTATTTTGAGATGTGGATCTGTTAATGAAGTTTGTTGCTGTGTCACTGAGTGTTTTTTCTGCTGTGTTTGATTCTATTTTGTTACCAAAGCGAGCTGCAAAATCAGCCGATATGCAGAAAAGAAAAAATGCGTGCGTGATGTCGTATCGGTGCACAGATACTGAGGCATTACTACAAGCAAATAGTACTAGGAGGCTGCTGGCAGTGTTGAGAAATGTGGGCAGCGGTTGAAAATGAAGGCTCACTTTCCTGTGAGCACACCTAAAAGTGCTGCTTCTCCCATCTGAGAGACTTGGTGGCAGTAGCAAACGTTTGATTCCACATCAAAGGTGATGGCAAGCTCTGAAGTCGTCGAAATTAATTCTTTTTATTTGAATTAGAGCTGCTGAAGTTGAGCTTTGTAGCTTGATCCAAGCAAAATGTAAAAAAAGGCAACTGACCTGATCAGAAGTGAATTAGACAAAGATTGATGGAAGTCACTAAACTTGTCCAGTGATGGTGGGAGTGTAGTCTGCTTCCTGAGGCCTCTTTCAGAGAAGGAAAGGAAACAATCAAGGGTGCTCCAGACTGGAATTTGCACTGGAAAATGTATCAATTTTAGTTACTGACTCACTGATCTGTAAATGTGTCCAGCTGCTCTGTAGCTAAATGGATTACCACCACTTAACTGATGGTTTAACTTTGCAAAGCCTATTTTTTAAAGCCTTCTTTAAAGTTCTGCTGTTTTTCTTTTCCTTTTTTTTTTGTATTTGGAATGCAAAGCTCCCATTTCCCAGCCATGGGTCTTTTTCCGTGCTTCAGGCCACTAGGGCCTCATTAAACAAACTCTGGACCGGCTTAATTAATCTCATTAGGAGACTTAAAAGCTTTTGGAGGGAAGGTACAGTACAGAGAGCTCGGAGCGGCGGGGCTGAGAAAGCGCTGTGCAGAAGTATGTTATGTTGGTATTCCAGAGGATAAACAAATGAAAGGCCGAAAATGTGAAAAATGTTGACCCAAATACCTCTTTACCCCCTCTACCCCCACCAAACTGGCTTTTGTGCTGTGCATGTCCAAGCAGGCTGTCTCCAAACTGGAACCTCTTACTCACAGACTGATGATTGGTGTCTGGCTGATTCTTTGTGCACAGGCTGTGAAATGATTAGAGGCATTAAGCATGCCGATTTTTGTTTTGGTGTTCATTCTTATTCATATTTAACTCTTCTTTGTAACCTGTAGATGCAGGATTTGCATGAATTAGGATAGATTCAAACAATATTAGAGTCAACCCTCTACACGGGTCCCAAGTGAAAAAATGACAGGGACATGACAATCATTAGCCGAAATGCCATTCACTGAGGTAACCACAGGGTGTATATCAGCACCGCTGTGCCACAGGAGTGTTCACCTTAATTTTTACATTCCAGGATTGTAGTCTATCCCATCCAATCCTCTACATGCCAGTAGATTAATAGGCTGCCTAATTATTGGTACCATTGTAGATCTTATTATGTGCAATTTGAAAGAACCTCAGCTGTAATGGCATGAGGATCTCACACACATGCACACGCTTCATACGTGGTAAAAACTTGGTTCAAATGTATTTTCCATAGAGCTCCTGTCTCTTCTCACACCTCCTGTTACTTTTTCCATTCAAACACTGTCTCCTACTCCTCTTCCTCCTCCTCTTCCTCATCCTCCTCCTCCTTTTTTTTCCTGGGTGCACGCTCTCACAGTTCTTTTTTTGGTTCTAGCGATGGCGTGGAAGCTTGATATGCAAGACATTAGCAGCACATGTGTTAGCTCTTAACTTGATCATCCATTTCAAGTCCCAGCAACAACTAGCCCAGCATGTGCCCGTCTCTTTCAGGCACTCTCTTCTTCACTGCTGGGATTTAAAAGAGAGATTTAAAAAGCAAAAAAAAACAATTTTTGTCTAGTTTTCAGGTATCAGTGAATTTGCACAGCCATGCTTTTGTCGTCCGCTCCTTCTTCAGTTCCTCCTTTCTTATCTGCAACACGACTCACTCCTGGCAGCCTTATCTTCTGATTCAGACGGCTCTCATCTCTCTCTTTTTTTAATTTCAAACCTAATATGTTCTTATGTAACTGTGCAGATATTCATAATCGCAAAGCAGCTTTGCGAGCTTGGGGAACTTCTTCACATGCGCTGCCATAATGTAATGTCTCTGCTCCGCTCCAGGCCTGTTTCCCATGTGCTCAGTTGCTGCTTTTGTTTCTTTTTCCTATAGCATTACTACACCCAACTCTACATCCACCCTTATTTCTTTTTAAACCATGCAGCTTTACTATATTTATGTCCAGTATCCACAGTACTACGCTGCTTTAGGATACCTGAAATCAAACCTGTGTAAGCAGCGCTGACACCGTTTTATGAATGAGCAGAAATTGCGATGTTTTTGGAAATGCATGTATATTGACAGAGTCCTACACCTGTGTGTGTGTGTGTGTGAATCCCAGGTAAAACAAGGTGATAGTGTTGTTGAGCACTAAGGAAACAAAAGCTAAAACGAAGTGTGGAAAAAAGAAAAAACGTAGTTAACAGAAATATAAATCAAAACTAGATATTTCAGGGTATTTCGAATGCATGTGTTTTATGTGTTCTGAGTGCATATAGCGCCATAAAGCCTTTACCTCATACATAAATAATGATGTTTTCAGGTTAAAGTACTGCAAGGCTCAAAAATGACACCACTCTTATTGATCGGTTGGCTCAACACCAGAGGAGCAGATGTCTGTACAGTACGAGACATCGAGGCCTCTCAGCATCCCTGCATTCACGATGCTGATGCTCGACCTCTGATGCCATCATCGTGAGCGGATATTCAGAGTGGTCAGCCTGGAGTTTTGCCTACCTTCTTGAATCAAATATACAGCATGTTTGGACAGGCAGAAATTTGAGAGTTACGAGATAAAACGCAGTTTTTGTGATCCACATTCTCGCTTCCTGTCACTGTACTTAGTGCAGTTAATCATTGCAGGAGGACGTCTGGGGTCAGGAAAGGCAGCACAGCTTGTTGTTTATCTCAACTTGAACTCGAGACAAGAGCTGATTTCTCTTCAGTTTGCTACATTTGACGTGTGTGCATGTCTGCCTGCCTGCCCAATATGTCAGGACTAGACAGGCTGGCATCAGTTCAGCTATCACATGCCAAATCCGAAAGACTCTCTGAAGCATTAATCAGAGGGAAAGATGGTCAGAGCTGCCTGTTTCCTTTTTCCCACTTAATGTGGTCCAGGCCAGTTGGTGAATGTCAGGACAGCCTCGCTGTTTTTCCAAAGCCACCAGCCAGACTCAAGGCCAGCAGAGGAAATAGATTTTGGAAGGCTTAGAGCGTGGACTGCTGGAGGAAGGACGGGGACATCAGTAGGGGATACGGCCACATTTAGGCTTTTCATCACTGGGTGTTTGAAGGTAGAACTACATTACATTATTTTCCCCTCCTTATCGTTGTATATTTATATCTGTGTTTAGTCCAGTTCCTTGTGTCTGATTGACTAGTTGGTTATACAGGAGAAGACAAAAGTTTGAAAGCACTCAGAAAACGGAATTGTGCTCAGTTTAATGGATAAAGTTAAATGTTGCATAAATGCAGGAGGTGTATTTAAGAGCCATTTTTTTAAAAAAATGTTTATTTATAAGATTTTAAGTTCGAAGTTACATAAAATCACACCAGACAACAGTGTTGGTCAAGTTACTTGAAAAAAGTAATCAGTAACTAATTACTGATTATTTCCCCCCAAAAGTAATCCCGTTACTTTACTGATTACTTATTTTCAAAAGTAATTAATTACTTAGTTACTTGGTTACTTTATAAAAACACGATTTACAACCTGAATAGATAAAGTGATAGATCTTTCAGCCCAATTCTACTTTTTCTGCATAATCCATCATACAAAATGTAATCAAATGGAAACGTCACTTTTTAAAACTTGTTTTATTAGTTTTAATATTTTAACTTTATGCATCAAGCAAAAATTAAATTATATGCAACATTCTCTGACTGGAAGAAATTTGTTTAACATTTAAACCTATTTTCTGCACATTCCAGCACATAAAATAAAATATTTTTTGGTGTTTACACTCACTCTTTCAAATACATGCAAGTAAAACACAGCAGAAAATAAATAAAATCAAAGACTAGCGGTCCTGTTGCTCTATTTTCACCTGTAAAGCAGGACTGGGGTAGGCGGAGGTTTACCCTGGTGCAGGTGTGCCGCAGCGGTCAGTGGAAGAATCCGCGAGTTTCTCTGTGAAGTTCCCGTTACAGTCGTAGCGCACTCGGCGCTTGCTTGGAAGTTTAGGGGGGTTTTTTCGCTGTAAAAAGAAGTTTTCTTCCCACGCACAACGGACACTAATGTTTTTGTCACTTTTTATGGACCTTACTTTACTCAAAGTAAGGTCAGTACTTCCACGCTTTAAACGCTGCACGCTCATACTCTCTCCGCACTCGATCCATTGTTGATCTGCAGACAGCTGTTGTCACGAACGTCGCACTCGCTTACGTCACTGTCATGAGACACTCTTGCAAAAAAATCACGGTTTTAGTAACTCAGTAATGCAGCGTTCCTACGGGAAAGTAACGGTAATCTAATTACCGTTTTTGCAATAGTAATCCCTTACATTACTCGTTACTTGAAAAAAGTAATCAGAATACAGTAAAGCGTTACTGCCCATCTCTGCCAGACAAAGGACATAAGATTCAAAAACGATAACATTCAAGCACAGAAAAAAAGAAAAACAAACAAACACACAAACACAGAAACAAACAGGAAAGAAAAGAAAAAATATACCGGTTAGCCAGTACAAATCAAAAGTTCAAAAGAAATACCAGTGTCCAAAGAAGATGATCTTCTGTGTGAGGTTAGACAGGGCAACAGAAAGTTCACCAAGTCCAGAAGATGTGGGGAACAAGTCCAGGAAGGAATCAGGGTCCGGCAGAAGTGCAGTCAAATGGGTTAAAGTTCATGTTGAATCCCCGTTAATATGGTTGAGAAAAGGGCCTCAGATTTCGACAAACTTAAAATGAGTGTCAGCCAGACGATAACGAACTTCTTCAATATACAAACATGCAATCATCTCACATAGCCAAACCCTAAACAATGGAGGAGATTAAGAGCCATTTGAAACTGAAATCGTTCGTTAGTGCTATAAGATCAAATTAAATAGATCTTTTTTTTTAAGTCCTTGGAATGTGTAGACTCGTGTTTTGTTTATTATTGTTATTATTGATATTATTTATATTTATAAACAGAAACTGAACTAATCCAACAATGTCATGAGTTTAAACATTACTTACTATTATTGATCCTTTAGATCATGAACGAGACTGCCGTTAATTGGAAAAATGTAATCTGGAACGTAAATGTGCTGAAGGAGATTCAAGTCAACGAGTAAATCAAAGTAAACACTTGATTTTCAGCTCGTCTGTCGCTCAGACTTGTGGGAAGTTTGGGAAGTCGCAGATGATTATCACACAAACTGAGCCTCAGTGATGTTGAGTTTGGGAACGGCTAGTCTAGTCATTCACTCTTCACTTTATCGCAAGCTTCCACTAAAGGCGGGATCCCTCAAGGGTCCATTATAGGTCCTCTTTTGTTCTTGATACACATTTCACACCTCGTTTTATCCTTCAGTAGTCAGTGCCGCTGTTATGCAGATGACACCGTTTTATCCACCTGCAAACATTCATAACCTTCAATTGTTGCTTCTATTTTTAGACTTTATGTTCTTAATGCTAGCTTTAATCTTTGAGGTTGACTGCACACAACCTGTAGTAGTCCACTATGACTGTTTATAATAGCATAACAGGCCTGGAGTGTTCGGCAGTTATTAAACACATTTCCTGTAATCTTATCACCAAACCCACATTATACTCTGCTCTCAAGTCTCTTTTCTGACTTGCACCCTGTTTTTAATTACTGTGTTTATTCTTTGCCTGCGCCTTTGGCAAAACCTTGATTTAGATGGCAAGCTCAAACACACCCCATTACCAGAGAGAGACTAGCTTGAGCCGTTCTCTATGAAGTGAGCCAGCTTAATCACATTAGATACAGCTTCCTTTGCCTGCAGCGATAAGACACTGCAAACATGCTTGTTGGATTTTTAACACCTTGTAGGTCTACTCACAGCATTTCATGTATTTTGGCTGGGGGCAAATTTCGAGACTGCACAACAAATAAGAGCTTTTATCCTTGAAACGATTTTTATGATCACGAGCTGCTTCTTGAGCATCATAAGATGTCTGACACGGCTCGTCTCTTCCCTTCTGGCGTATTTGGCCCTTCAATCCCGGCCATTAAATGCCACTAAAAGCTGGCACCGATTTGAATTCGTTTGGTCATAGATGGAGTCCACAGAGCCGTGTCGATGCTGGCCCAGTCTTGACCGCCAACTCTCCAAATGTAAAAGCAGGGATAAATGAGCCAGAATACACCAGAGGCTTTAAGAAGAGATCAGAGATGCTCTCGCAGTGACCTGCTGTATCGGGAGCTAGTTTAATTCATCCTGGAGCCTGGTTGGCTCTTTGAATTTCAAAATACCCCACGTCTGCCCCGTCTCAGGGATGAATGAATAATACCTTGTTTTAAATTACAATCTTCTCATCGTTCACGCTCACACTTAAACCGCCGCACGCTTCACCTTCCTCTGCTCATTGGTGGCGAGCGCCTTCGATCACATTTGTGTTTGACTTCATTGTTATCGGCTTCATAATAAGTAATAAGGTTTGCAGCTAGTGGAAAGAGGCTCTGTTACAAAGCTTCACTTTAGCATCTGTGAATTTCTTTTACATGGATCTCCTGATAAAGGAGGGACGTCAATAAAGAAAGAAAAGCTCAACAGGGTTCATCATCACACCGAGACAGAGAGAAACTGTTCAGAGGCACGAGAAGCTAATTGGGAAGAAACATACAGAACTGACCAAAGGTGTGAGCCACAGGTGCTGCCTGTGTTTAAACCTTGTCTGAAGTGACGGTTTCTACATCTGGCATCTGCGTGCAAAGCTCCAAAGACACAGAGCAGTGTTATGTAACAAACACACAGGTTCATCCAAACCCTTGACAGTTTGTGTCATGATCAAGTGTGCTGTGGAGTCGTTTTACTGCGGCTAATGTAAAACAGCCATCTTCTCTAGTCTTTGTCTCTTCTGTGTCGAGGCTGCTGATGGCTCGTTCGCAGATCTACAGTGACGTGGACGTGAAGAGAAAGAGATGAGTCGATGACAGAGCTGCAGGGGACACTAACAAAGGAATGCACAGAAATAGAGCCGTCACTGTAGAGCTGTTTCACTGAAGCTCACAGGAGAAAAGAGAAATAACAGACAGTGACAAACAAACTTGGCGTGGAGCCGTTACACTGGCCTGGATTGACCCTGTCCCCTTATATACACGGTGCAGGCAGGACCACGTGGCTAAGAATGACTTTAGCGCCAGTCTTTGCTGCTTTTGCCTTGGCCTGGTCTTTCGCGGTGGTCTCGTTGTTCTCGGTTAACCGGTCAGGAGTCCTCCGTGAAGCAGCAGCTGTCTCCTTCCGAGTTGTCATATCTCACTCAGGCAGAGGTCACATCTCTGCTAAATCGAGTCTTCATGGTCTTTCTTAGTTTACCTCTGAGACAAAGTACAGAGTCTAGAAGACTAACAGTCTTGGACCCACACAGGTATGTTCTCCATGGGTCTGTGTAGGTGGTCTCTGTTCCTCCCAGATTAGCTAAAATATCATAGGTGTGATTGTGAATGTGAAAGGCTGCATGCACGTCTCACATCAAGCTCTCATTCTGGCAAACAGTTTAGATTGTTCTAGGCTGAGCTTTGACGGAAGAATCTGCTCTGAAATGTTGTTAAATAACTTCGATTTAGATAAGTTCAGTCCCCTGAACAGAGACCACAGCAGACAGGAACACTGTGCGTTGCATTACACACACATATGAAGCCTGAGTAAAAGCAGATTGGTGTGGCAAACAAAAATAAACAAATGTTCCAGGAACAGCTGGATGTTAGGTTTGAAAGGCACTCGACAAACTTTGTATCATTTTGTCAGTCCTGAACTGAAGCTTTGTTGCTTTGGATAAAGGTGGAAAGTGTAATTATTAAATTTGTATTTTTTAATGATTAAGAATTCTGTTCTGTGAGGCTGTTTTTAAAGGATTTCATTTTGAAAAATATCCACTCTGTTTTAACTGTCTGACATGGATTTTGTTGTTAGCCAGATTGACTCGATGTGCAGAAGGTGAACTTAACAAAGTCCAGAGTAGCTGCACTGAAGAGTCTTTTTATAACTGACTGAAGTACAGAGACTGTGAAAATAAATCATCATCAAAGCTTCATAAAAGCAAAAATGTCAAACTTGGATATTACATAAACAAAAAATCCTAACTGTTACTATTATTATCATTATTTACCTTGATAAAGTCAAGCCAGGATCACCACAGCGTGCTTTAATGTTCCAGAACTGCTTTTTGGTTAAATGGAAACAAAGTGCTGGTCCTGCCTCGGTGAACTCGGTGACCACAACAGTGGCAGCGTCCATGATACCAGCAGCTGTTTCATAATAAAATCAAGTGTTAGGCTGTACAGTTAGACCAAATATTTAACACCAGCTGATACTGATCCTTTACAAACTGATGACAGACTCTGTTCTGCACTGGATTGTTGTTTTGCTGTAAAACTCACAGCAAACAGATGCAAATGTTTTTAAAAAGAGTTTTGTGTTTGTTTTTTTTTTAATATTGCTAACACAAGCCTGTATTTGGTATTTAAATGGGTTATATATCATTGTTTTATTTGCACCTTTGTATTTCTTAGTTCTGTGCTGCACTCTGGGTTTAGTTTTAAATTTTGGCTTTCAGTTAAAGGTCAGTGTGTGTGTGTGTGTGTGTGTGTGTGTGTGTGTGTGTGTGTGTGTGCTTGTGTGTGTGTTTTGTACCGGAGTTGTTTTCCAGCAGACCTTGTGCAGATTTCTCTTGCGTGTACACAACACGATGGCGATTAGATTCTCTTTATACCTCAGCAGGCAGCATCAAGCCCAGTTTGGCTGACATTGAATCCTCATTTAACTTTGAGTGTGAGGGTGTAAGTGGGCACACACTGTGTACGTGTGCATGCTTGTGTGTTCTGTTACATCACTTTCCAGTCTGCCTTATTATCTCGCTTCAAGCTCTTGGACCCGGCCTATCTCTCTGAGGGATCTCCCACCAGACACTGATGTAAGGCTAAGCTTCGGCCGCCCCGTCGGCTGAGTGTTCGAATGGCTTTGTTCAGCAGAAAAGCTGCTTTGAGTGTAGCGTGCACTGAATGTTGATGGGCTGCTTAAGGTGTGCATGCTGCCGATTTGCAGTAATAGTGGCGATTAAGGCCTGGCTGTGAGTAGATGGGAATCTGCGTGAAAACATGAAGAAGGATAAAACTTTATTTTATGGCACTTTTCAAAACTGTCACAGACTGTTTTACAGAGCACAGGAAATCACATCAGGAAACCTGAGCAATAAAATAATTAAAGAAAAAATTGTAACACTTCGAGTATTTCCTAGTGCCTGATGTTCCAGGTTCAGGGGTCAGAATAAGGACTAGATTTTGCCGGTGTTTGTGGACCGCTGAGCTAGGTGTTGTAATAGGTGTGTGGTGGCAGTTAACATACTCTCCAACCTGGCTCTATGGTGAAGAGCAGGCGACTAGCGCCCGATGCCCAAGGTGTTAGCTCGCTCGAGTGGACCGTCAAGCTAGCACACAGGTTAGCAGTCAGGAGAGACGAGGTTTCTAAGAAGTGAGAAGAGGAATTTGAATGACGGGCGATGCTGCGTTGCACACTTTATAGGAAGGAGGGTGGCCCCTCTGTGACACAAGCATCACGACTGCCGATGCCGGGCTGGAGTGATGATGTAGAAGCTTCAGAGGACGACGCTGAGAGAGAGTGTTCCCTGTAGTGAGACACCGAAGCAAATGTTTGAAAGAGAACTCAATAATATTTGCACATCTGATTTAGAAACGTGTGCTCGACTTTCTGATTCTGCCTCTCTGCTGCTAAAAATTGCTGTATGACGTGACACGAGTCTGTCAGTATGTGCCTTTCCCTTCTTTCCAGCATTACACAGATCAGAGAATGTGCTTGACAAAGATTTACTCTGATGCTTCAGAAACACCCTCCACTTGTCATCGTTCTTTATTTGGCTTGATAGGAGCTAATTTAAATATAGATTTTACTGTGCAAAGAATACCTAAACGATGCAGCATTAACACCGTGGAAGGTGAACAGAGCTCTGAATAGTTCTCACCCTCATTTGTTTGAGACGGCAGAGAAACGGGATGAGTGCGAGTATGAGACTGGGATGGCGCTCTGTAGGCAGCGACCACAATGAGACAAATTCAATAGAAGAGAACTTTGTGGCTGCATTTCCTCTGCTCTCCTTTAGAAATGTCAAACACCCACATAAGCCTCTCAGCCCGTACCCCCTGCCATCCCCCTGCTCACACACACACACACACACACACACACACACACACACACACACACACACACACACACACACACACACACACACACACACCCCACTCTGTTGGCAATGCTACACGCTTCTGTGTAAATGATCTCAAAATTATCTTCCCACACACACCATCTCCTGCTCTCAGCATGTGTGAGAGTGCTCAAAACAAGCAGAGCAATAATGGGATCCAGTCTATACCTTTTCACGACCGTCATCGCTCTCATCTTTACCGTTTAGCCCGTCATCGCCGCTGTCTTCCGCCACCAGAAGCCACTGAGGGCAGCTTGGCAGCGGTTTTCTTTTCATAATGTAGTCTGAGCATTGTTGTGTTAATTCCACTTAGTAGTGCCTGACCTGGGTGCAGTTTTACAGTCGGGTTCGTTAGTATTTGGACAGCGACACACGGTGTGTAATTTTGCGTCTGTTCACCACACAGGATTTTTTTATTACGCAATCAAGATGTGATTGAAGCTTTAACTGTTTAGGAATTACAGCCATTTTCATCCATAGTCACTCATATTCAGGCACTCAAAAGCAAACTGGATCATTTTAAATGTAAAGACCAGGATTAATGGATTTATCAGTTTAGTAGTTGCACAGGATCACCTTTCATAACGTGCAGCCTGCATTAGATTTTCTATCAAATGTTGAGTTAAGTTGTGGCACTTTAGTAGTAACCCTGTGAGAAGTATTCTCCTTGTTTTTAATCTGGTTGCACCCTGCCAGTGCAGTAGTGATAACACGCCCACAGCAATAATGCCACGTGCACGCTGCAGCGTGTGTGGGAGCTTTGACATCAGGTGTCTTTTCTCTTTGATCTTTATGTCTCTCTCTTGTTTTTCTCTCCTTTATTTTCCCCAAGATGTGGCTAACGGCGGTACCGGCTACAGGCCCCCTCCCAGGACTAAGGAGGTGGTCATCAACGGCCAGACAGTCAAACTGAAGTATTGCTTCACCTGCAAAATCTTCAGACCACCGCGTGCCTCTCATTGCAGCCTCTGTGACAACTGTGTGGGTAAGTGGCAGTTATGCTGTCTGCAGATTACGAATTTGGGATTTGGAGAGTCGAGACAAACCCCGGAGCATCTATTCGTTCTCTGTCCACTTCCTGGGTTATATGTATTTTAATTAAAGGTCAGTGAGGTAAGAAGCAAGCTTTTACTCATCCAAAAACTCTTATGTTAAAGCAGCCAAAACATAAAATCCAGGGATGGTCAATAAACAAATTCAGGATCACAAAATAAGCTCAAATCTAAATATGTTCCAATAAGAAGCTTAATAATTAGGATTTATTAAAATAAAAATATTAAAACATAATAGCAGAACAGATCAGCAACATAGGCTGTATAAAAAATGGGGAGAGCCAATAAGACGTCACCCACTGGTTCACGAAGTGTTGTTAATGAAACTTTGAGGTGGGTGCTGTCAGTAACTCCACCCATCACTGGATGTGATGAGTGAGGGGCGGAGCTTACTGTCTAACCGCACTCATACCCTGCAAATGTAACTTATAATGACTAAATTCTAGAAAAAGAACTGAAGCTTGTTGTTGTTGGTTCCCCCCCACCACCGGCATGCCCCCTGGTGGCTATTAGTAGGAATGTAGGTTTAAAGTCAGATGTGGAAGTTCGCTGTCTCCGGGCAGCAATGTGTGAAAAGGTCAAATCATCACTTTAAAAAAAAATAAATGTTATTACCCCAACAAAAAGTGTTTTTGGGAGTTTTACAACCTGCAGAGAAGAAATAATAGTTCCAGAATGGACACGAAGGTAAAGATGTTTCATTAAAGCCCAAGTGCTTCATCAGAGAGCTGTAAAACAGGCTGTTCTGTGCTGTGTGCCTGCTCCCTGTGTGAAATTGAAAGCAATAGGTCTTTGTTATATTCTTTTAAATTTAGCTCCTCAAGTCACTTCCAACTGCCTTTTCTCTCACGTCATTACAGACGGTACTTAGAAGCAGTGGAAGTCCTGTTCTTCCTTTGGTTTGTTGTTTTAGTGTTTTTGTCCCTGATCCTCATTTTTTCTCCCTGTATAGAAAACCAGGCTGTTTTAGCTCCTGATGAACTGAAGAGCCACAGAAAGATGAAAAAGGACAGACTTAGCACACGAGGATAAAAGCAAACTGTTCAGCTTTTGCTGTCCTCTGATTCAGACCCAAACCTGTTTTTTTTCCAATTGGAAACTATATCCTGGAAATTGTTTGGGTCAAAATGATTTTACAGTTTGCATCTGTATATATGAACATGTATGAACCTGTATACATAAATGTTTAGCTAGTGATGCGGGCCTTCTGGGAATATACAGCAGATACTGTGTGGTTGGAGGTGTTTGGCATCCACGGAGTAGACTGGAATTAGAAACCAACAGGCTGAAACAGTTTTGCTGCTCTATAAAACCACATCCTCCGTCTCCTGAGAGAACCGAGACACAGCAAGGTAATTAGTAAAAGATGGAGACAGAGATGCGGAGACCTTTGTGTCGGTATCTGTCTCATCTGGGTTTCTGTGCTCCTCACTCTTCAGAGACAGCTCAGCCTTTGAATTGTCTGTTTCCTTGTCAGAAGAGGAACTGAAAACCTGGGAGACAAAGATGAGGAAGTAGTAAACACAGGAAGATGTGGCGGTAAGCAGATGTGACAGATGCACGCTGACAGGAAGGAAGACAGACTGGAAGCTGAGCGCAGAGATAAAAGGGCAGGTATCCTGGCAAACAGAGGGGCACGTTTTAATGAATTTGTGCACTTTATATGCACGCGATCAAATTGTGAAATGTAGCGGGAAAGGCCCATTTCATACGTTTCCCCAAAAACACACAGCAAAGTAAATGATTGGAAAAAGTGAATCAAAAAGCTTTCCCCAAACCAAACATGGTCACAGAGCAGTGCGGCTCATAAAGACCCTTGGTTATGAATTCTAAACACGCTGTTTAGATTCCAGCTGTGAGATGTGAGTCACAGATGGAGGGAAACGGGACAAAGAGTTGGGCTCCACGCTGCAGGTGGGTGCGGGTGATAAACTCTACTCTCCAGGCTGCTCTCTAAGCTCTCGGCCTCCACCCGACTAATGATGAAAAATGGTTTGGGAGCTGGATGACTTACATTCACGGGTCTGATAAGACTTTTTCTGGGACCTCTTCTCTCGACTGGCGTTTATTCTTAAACTGTAAATGGGGATTACTCTGGCAATGTTTCCCTGCCTCTCGACTCTCTCGCTCCCCGCCGCTGCTGCTCTAAAAGCCAGGGGGATAACAAGCTCTTAAATAAGTAAGGAGCCAGAATGGATAGGCCCTCCCTGGTGCAAGCGGAGGATAGGAGGATGGTAGAGTCACTTCCTTTTAAGAGGGTTATCCCCTCGGGAGTCATAGAAGAAGCTTATAAAAGTGCAGAATTATGAAGCACACAGATGCCACCTCCTTTTCCCTGCAGTCGTATTCTGTTGTTTTCTTTACAGTGTGTACAGTGGGGTCTGTGTTTGTGTTCCAGCTGTGAGTGGACGCTGTGGAAGGTGGACTTCAGGGTCGTTTGCTGTGATGCATTTTTTTCTGATACTTATTTTGTTAGAAGAAGTTTTAATGACCCCATTGGGGAAATGACATTACTACGTAACCAAAACAAACAAGAAAAGGAATGTATTGAATCATTGTATTAAAACTGCGAGGGCAATACATTTAAGTTTTAATTATGGGTTAATATCACTGCAGTCTTATCTTGTGTTAGCCGTCTCCACCTGATCCATAAAGTATAGAGGTAACGAGATGAAACAGGATCTATTTTACGCTTCATCCTTCAATCGCTGCAGAATATTGTTCCGTGCGCTGAGATCTGCACGGCATTTCTGCAGTCTTTGAATTTGTAAGTTCTAAATTTGATTTTCAAACTCCAAGATGATAAAGTCAAGTCATGTATCAAGGGTGGAGGAGTTTGTTCATGTCTGAGGGAGAGTGGAGACAGGCTGGTGTGGCATCAGCAGGGATGTGGACGCCATGCCGGTCTGTTGTGGTGAAGATCAAGCGGCTGATTTTTACCGATTGCTTTACTATGTCCCGCCTCTCACCTGTGACCTTTGGGTAGGAGGAGCTTTGGTGGAGTCACCTGGAGGAGAGCCGGGTCTGAGCATCACTGCTTGGACTGCTCCGGGTCACAGGGACCCTGACAAACAGTCTGATAAGATGGGTCAACACAAGTTTGTACAACCTCAAGAAGAAAGGAACAGGAAGTGACTTGAGGAAGACGCTGGAATGTAGAAATAAAAAAGGTTCAGTCAAAGTCATCCAAGTGAACATGTAAAGTGGTTTATTCTGCTGTCTTTGGTTTTGTTCTGTAGGAATGATATTTAGCTTTTGTTTTTACTTTATTTAGGTCTGAAAAAACTCTTTCAAAGCAGGGTCGCGACCCTGTGGTATCCCTCGAGCCAAAGAGCGCACGATTACCAAATAAAACATGTTTTTTCCTTCTTCCACTATCATTGGTCACCTAACGGTAACCATAGGGGGCGCACTTTGTGATCGTCAGCTTTTACTGTTAGTGTTTACAGTGTTTGTCTAAAGGGAGGCACCGGTTCAACCAGGCGGTGATTCATGGAGACAAAATGAGGTCATGTCATCTCACTAAACCAATAATGGCTCTGATTAATTAGTTAAGGGGCTACCACTGTGCACAGCTAGTGTTCCACACTCAGAGATGGGACTGTGGAGTGAGGCTGATGAAGTAACAGCTCTAACAGCAATCAGTGAGATGATTGGTGCCCTGGAGCTGCTTTCAGTTTGGCTGAATAAAATGTCACCGGCTGACTTTTACTGGTAAGGATTTCACAAGCAGCTGAAGGTTTCAAACTACATCAAGAATTACAGCGGAGTTTATCAAAAATTACCGGCAATTTTATTCAAGCGGTCGATTTCAAACATTCTTGGATTTAAGCTGGTCCCACCGTGGCAGGGAGTGTTTTACTCAGTCATGTAAGAAAGCCCATCATTTCTCTATTAGCTCGCTATATAAATAGGAAGATTGTTCTTTGTGAAAATGTTTTATATTATTATGCCAAGACCCAGAGGGACACTTCCCCTTTCTCCCAGTTTCCCACAGTTCTGGATTTGTGCTGTTTATCTGCACTGAAGTGACCTGGTTCTGTTTGTGAACATCTGTGCTTTATGAGAAACGTGATGTTTCAGCCAGTTTTACTGAGGCGTTGGAGGGACGCCACGTTAGGTGCGCTTGTCCTTGAAACCAGAATAAACTTGTGCGTCTCTCCCTCTCCACACAGAGCGCTTCGACCACCACTGTCCCTGGGTGGGGAACTGCGTGGGGAGGAGGAACTACCGCTTCTTCTACATGTTCATCCTCTCGCTCTCCTTCCTCACCATCTTCATCTTCGCCTTTGTCATCACGCACATCATTTTAAGTAAGTAGCCACAAGGACGCGTGCTCTCCGGCGTAGTGCAGACGCACAGTCCTCCGGGCTGTTTCCAGTCAGCAGGTTGTAAGTGGGCGTCGTGAAAAGCTGCAGCTTTCTGGCTCGTTACCATATTTCCAGCTGGGAGCAGGCAGCGGGGTGTGTGTGTGTGTGTGTTTTTCTCTCATTACTCATGTTGTGGGGAGCGAGACATATCAGAGAGCCTTTCTTATGGGGACAAAAAAAACAAATTATTGCATCCTTTGCAGTTTTGGTCTCAGGTATTCGACAGAACCTGCAAGTTGTTTTCTTTTACCAAAATGTGGATGTTAAGTAGGATCGTAGAGGTGTAGTCGAGCTTCTCATACAGCTAATCCTACCAAATTATCAAAGTTTTTTGTTTTCATCTCTTGTAATCAGGTGGATAAAATCATGTCTTACTGACAGAAAACGATACATATTAGCAGGAAAACAATAATATAGTTGGCGCACCTCAAGGTTCAGGTGTAGGTCCTCTGATGTTCAGTTAATAAATGACTGATGTCCACATACTGGAACTTTGCTCTCTTTTAAAACACAAGTTAGAAATTTGTGTCAAATTTTTTTGAGCAAATTTTAGACATTAGTAACTTTGTAACTAGTGAGGCCTAAAAAGGTGCACATCAACACTGTCTCACCAGCTGGATGCAGTTTGGATAACATTACAATCAACAGACTGAATCTCTAACAGATTCATGTTAGTGTAAAATTATAACTGAATGTGTTTCTTAATCTGGGAAACTACTGTTTGAGTTTTCATATCGTGGCATCCACCTGCTCTAGATCAGTTTGTTAAAGCGAATCACAACACGCCCACATCTACCAGACAGGACTGTAAAATAGATTTGAGAAAAATACTGAACCCACACAGCTGAGAACATAATATCTCTGACATCTTTCTCCTAGACTGTCAAACAATAGAGGAAAATTAAATCTGTCGTAATGTGAAACAGCATCCTGTAAGTCACTGTTTTTACAGATCATCTGTGGTTTAGTGATCGTGTCTTTGTGTTATTCGTATGATTCTGACCTCATCAGCCTTCAGGGACTGCAGATGTAAATGAGGCAGCAAATTTACAAAATGGACCTACGTGCTCATGTTGATGAATGTGCAATCTCCCTTTTATTTAAAAAGGTACATGAAGTTAGCTTAAGGTTGAGTTATAGTTAGAGGAAGTTTGGACCAAGTCCTCTGAAGCCAAGGATACATGACTGCGAGTGCTGGGAACAGCGGTGTGGGTCAGGATTAGCTTGTAGGGATGATTAAAACTCTTCTTGCAGACCATGTTAGACACTGTGAATGTTCCTGGCTCAAAGTGGGTATACAGGTGGCTGCAGTCCTTCATAGATACTGATTGTAACCTTTAATCCACTTTGTAAGTGAGAATGAATGAAGAGCACAGTAAGTACAGATGCCTCCTATAACCACTTATTGGTGCCGCTTCTCTACACTCTTGGAAGCTAAATTGGAAAGCCAATTAAAGCGGCACGCTCAGCTGAACTCAGTTCTTCTTGTCAACTCTTAACCTTTACTCAGGACAGTGTTTGCAGCAGGTAATGGCGTAGCGCTCAGTATCCCGTACAAGTCCCACATTCATTGTTTATTGCTGATATTCTGTGTATGTAACCGCAAACACGAGCTGCGTGCTGCTCTAACAGAAACTGTTTTTCCTGTTTCACAGGCTCTCATCAAAACGGGTTCCTCAGCGCGCTTAAAGACAGCCCTGCCAGATATCCTTTCACTGTTCCACGTCGGTGCCCACTTAAACCTGGATATTTCTTTAAGCATTCACATTAATCACACATGTGTCATTGCTGTCCTTCATCTCGTCAGTGTTGTTAAAAATAGCAACATCTGCCTGAGTGATGCTGGAGAACTGCTGGATTATTATCAGCTGGGTTATTGTAATTCATTATCATCAGACTAGAAAAACCTTCATGTGATCCTAAACACTAACTGGGACTAGAGAACATGAGACATCATATTTATCCCAAATTAGCTTCTGTGCATTGGCTGAATTTACTTGAATAATCAGGCCCCTCATAGCTTTAGGACCTCAGTAACTCGTAGCTGTTATGCTAACAGAGCACTCTCACACTGCAGGTTTACTTGCTGTTCCTAGAGTATTTAAAAGTAGAATGGGAGGCAGAGGCTTCAGTTTTCAGGCCCCTCTTCTGTGGACCCAGCTCCCAGTGTGGATTCAGGAGACAGACACCATCTCTACTTTTAACATTAAAACAGTTTTTTAAAGCTTATGGTTACGGCTGGATCAGGTGACTCCGTTGGTTGTCTTTCTCAGGCTCAGGGTCCCCTGGGACTTCCCAGGATGCCGAGCGCTGCTCTGGTTGTTGGATCTGTACTATATAAAATTCCTTCAGGTGAACGTTGTGGTGAACTGGCTCAATCTGAATTTCGGCCAGCGTTCTCACAAACATCTATATTCCCAATGATTACTTTGATGTTACACATGCAGATTATTCCATAGGTCAGATTTATTTGCATGTCATGCCTTCCATCGCTCTGTTATTTTCTCCAGCTGTGCTTCTTGCATGACTTACATGCATCTGATTAGTCTTGTACTGCGGGGCTTAGGCAGCACGCAGGACAGCGCCGCTCTGGTTGATTTTTATCTGGCTCTGACTCGTCTGCGTCGCTCTTCAGCTGTGTCATGTGACTCAG
The DNA here is from genome assembly GCF_001858045.2 of Oreochromis niloticus. Classification (NCBI taxonomy): domain Eukaryota; kingdom Metazoa; phylum Chordata; class Actinopteri; order Cichliformes; family Cichlidae; genus Oreochromis; species Oreochromis niloticus. The sequence goes on from NC_031983.2 coordinate 28,947,850, forward strand.
ACGGTGTATGCGGGTGTTGTTACAATTATTGTGTTTATTGTAATCACGTCTGGACTGTTGTAAATCAGATAAAGTCGAGCAAAGAGGTTCGTCTCAGCCTTTCAGCTGTGAACTGTTCACATGATGATTTAGTGTTAATGTGGCCTCTGCTGCAGAAGGTTAGATAAAGGCAGCAGAGTCTCCTTTTATTTTACCTCTTAATCACAAAGAATCATTAAACAGCTCAGGAATATTTTGTCAGCCCTTTAAATGTATTTTCTTCTGCTTTAAACATTTTGATGTCTTCTCTCACTTAAATACGGCGTGGAGTCGTGCGAGGTCAGGACTGATAAGCCCGTTCAGAGGTAAAAATAAAGAGCAGCTCTAAATGATCCCGGTGCTCGGTGTACAACACAAATCCGGTTCAGAGCACGGGCTGCCACGCCGCCGCTCGCTCGCCGCCCTTCTCTCTGTGGCTGAGTGCGATAACTTTGTGAGGCAGAGAAATGTGCCAAGCCATGCTGATAAAGTCTGCTGTCCTACAGGGCTTTAATAAAGCTGAATTGCAGTCGATACTATCGCAGCAAGCCTTTGTGCTCAAAGAATGATGACATGTTTTGTCCTTGCTGAGGAGGAAGAGATTGGAGGAGAGAGAAGAAGAGCGTGAGGGCATTATGTGAAGTTTCTGAGAGGATGCAGTATGATGCTAACCTACTGAGTATTTTCCAGCAGCCCTTCAGGCACTTAGTTATGGTGTCTGGGTATTTGTATGTGTCATCCTTGGAGGCAGTGCACATTAAGGGTCAGCGGTGTTTGTTTGTGTAGAGGATTCATCTCGAACAGTGTGTGTATGTGGGGCAGAGAAAATGAGCAGCATTCTGCAGTACGAGCCAAACAAACTGGTTACTGGGAAGTGTTGGCGAGAGGAGGACGGCCCCCAGACTGATGGTCAATGTGCTCGCTGCTACAGCAGCACCTCAGTGTCCGGGCTGGCTCCGTGGTTCCTACAAACTTTCATATTATCATCTGTCACTGCATGAAAACCACAGCAGAGTTATTCCTTGACTTCTTCGTGTCACTGTGCTGGAAGTAGTGGTGTGTTTCTTCTCTGTGTGGTCCATTGTGGGCCTCTCAGGCTTCCATACCTACCTGATCAGCTCCAACCAGACCACCAATGAAGATGTGAGTATGGACACGAAGTGCATTACACCACACATGCTGCAGAAATGAGGCACAATCTTCCATATGTGCTGTGTGCTTACAGACTCCATTGAAAGGGCAGGTGCGCCGGAGAATGTTATTTTCTAATCATTTAAAATGAAACGGCACTAAAACCTTTTGATATTTTTATTGGTTCATTCACTCATTTTAAATTCGGTGCCAGCAACAGACTGGAATGTAGCAGGCACACGACACGGGAAGAGTTGTGTGATACTAAAACGACACACCTGCCGCAGCGTCGAACTGCTCGTTAGTTTTAATATTAACGTGATTAGACTCAGTGGGGGAACGGCTCCCCACAGGAGCCCCGAGGCAGCGGATCAGAGTTTTACTGGCCCGAGAGACAAAGACGAGCTCATATTTAAATTACACATGTGATCGCATTCACTGCCGCTGTGCTGTTAGTCTTTTCACTGTGGAGAAACGGAAGCCAAGTCTTTGAAAAGTTGTTATTCACAGAGCACGTTTCTATTTTTTGTCACAAATGTGAGGGAAACGCTCGTTCTCACATTCTGCAGCACGCGCGTCGCCTTCCTGCAGTTTTCCTCAACACTAAGCAAAGTTTCGTTGTTTCATTTTCCTGAAACAGTTTCAATTTTAAATTCTGATAGAAATGATCAAAAACATCGATGAGTTGTTTAAGCCTGTTTGCTTCACACGTAAATGCATAACTGTGGTAGCTGTAAATGGTCACCCAAAATTATCATTATTATTATTATTCTTTTACGCTGGCCCTGAGCCATGAGGTCACTGAGGTCACTGAGGTCACTGACCTCTGGACCAGATATTTATGGGTAACAAAAATTGGACAATTTGGGGTTGTTTCCTGTGGAGGAAAGAGGAGAGAGAACAGTTCAACAGCCGACACAGGAGCCGGACATCGTGAGTGTGTGTTGGTGCAGCTTGAATAAAATGTGTAAAGGCCTCATTAATGCTGAAGTGTGTGGGTGTGTGTGGGTGGGTGGGGCGTATTTCTGCACGTGCATTCTGTCATGTGTCTGGACACACGACCAATGAAGTATTTCAACCGAATTAATGAAATAATGATGTGGTTATTTATAATGTTTGAAACAACGTAAACATGTCCGTGTCCCAACTCTTTTTGGAAGCATATTCCCGTCATAAAATTCAAAATTAGCTTCTAAAATTCCAGCTCATCACATTTAGTTGTTTTTTAATTGTTTCAATCAGAGATTCTGATTTGTGACTGTTTTGTAAAACCAGCTTTAAAGTTCAGTGTTCTCAGTGACGTTGGTGCTCCTTGCTCGCCTGAAAATCTGGAAACTGCAAACACACTGATCTGTGCATTTGAATCCTTTTACAAGAAGTGTTTTTAATATTATTTCTGCTTATTTGCTCATCTGTATGGTGTGTGTTCATAAGCTGCACAGAAGCATGGACTCACAGCTGGAGCTCTAACTTCCTTTCTCAGTCAGACTGTGAGTGAGTGGTGCTTGAGCTTCGTCGGTGAGCTCAGCTGGTTCAAGAATGGCGCTGATAATTTTCAAGGTCACAGGACAGAAGTGCGCACGGCCCGCTTGAGCTCCAGACTAGACACAAACAGCGGTGTCTGTTTATCTGTGACACTTTGGATATTTATCTGTCTCACTGAAGCTTTGCATCTCTGCAGATAAAAGGTTCATGGTCATCTAAAAGAGGGAAGGACAACTATAACCCCTACAGCTATGGCAACATATTCACCAACTGCTGCGCAGCGCTGTGTGGACCCCTGCCACCGAGGTAGGCTGGGTGTGGGTGTTTCTGTGAGGCGATGTACCCATTCCTCGATGGTCAGATGAGGACAAAAGGCCTATCGTTCCCTGCTCTGGGGGGGAAAAGCCATCACTGTGTCATCGTAGTTTTCCGTTTTCTCCAAAGGCAAAAATAAAACTGTTACTCAGAAGTGTTTGATGTGAGGAGCTGCTGTGAAATGAGCCTGCCTGCCGCCTTTTCTCTAAACATAGCAAAGATACTGCAAAGCATTTCAGGCCTATTTCAACCAAATCCGAGATCAAAGTTTCCCACATTGATTAGATTTTTATACTTTTCTGCCCATGTGATCGAACAAAAACACAGAGCAGCTGTCAGCTCGTGTCTGTGCGACTGCACTTTCCCCCCCGGCATCGTTCTTATGTGCTAGGGTAGATTTCAGTTCCCCATCTGTATATGTCGACATACTGCTCCTCCTTATGCCTGCACATGTGGACAACCTTTAAAACTTATCACATGAAGGAACAACACAGGAAGTCATTACTTTAGTTTTCCATCGTACAACTCCACATTCTGTCAAACACATCATCCATGTTCCTTACTTTGTAGATTAGATATTGTACTTCTCATATTTTTCCACTAAAGGAGAGTGAAAGGTCTCCCCACAATACCACATTCCACCTTTAAATACCGAACCTTAGAAAAGCTTAAAGACAAAGAAGTCCTGAAGGCAAACTGTACTTTACATGACTAAAGATTATGTAGGTAAGAAAACTCTGTCTGAAACAAGGAATCAGTAGTTTCATGAATTCTGTTTCCATTCCTCATTTCTTTTTCTTCCAGTTTCAGCTTCCTCGTTCTTATTGCAGTTTCTTTTCTCTGCTGCAGGTTTTACAGAGATTCAAAGTTTTCTCTGTGGTTGGTTTTAATGTTTCAGAAGATGGTGATTATTCTGCAAATTCATTTGATTCTGTTTCCCCGTCAGCGCTAATTCTCATTACTCATCCAAGAACCCGAAGTTGCAGTTTCCTCTGATTTCGTGGTTAGAAATGAGGCGCCACCTCTGATCGACTGTCAGAGCAGCACAAATATCTTTTTATCCTGAGGAATTTGCAGCTTTTAACGTTGCATTTAAGTACCTGCAGAGTTCCTCAGTATATCCACATGTATAAGAACAGCAGTGATGTGTCAGTGTGTTTGGCTGTTCTGTGCTTTTGCCGTCACAAGCTGTACATCTCCCATAACGGCTGCAGCGGGTGGCAAAGGAGAGTCCTCGGCGCACAGGTGGCTGCCGTGTGTGTGTGTGTGTGTGTGTTCGTGTGTGTGGCCACAGGCGTCGCACAGCTGGCCTCACCGGACTCTCGGACTGAGTGAGCTCAGACCCACAGAGACAAAAGCCTTTTGTTTTAATCCCTGCACAGATTCTCACACTTTCAAATGCATCAAACTGCAGGTTTCTGCTTAATTCCAGCTCAGTCCTGCTGGAACTCGCCGTCAACACTTTGTGTTAAATTATTATCGAGCTTGATGCCTCAGCTGTGTCCGATCAGCCTGTGTTTGGCTGATAAATAGCCCCTATCATCGCACAGAGCCATCACTGTGCACAGTTCAGCAGGTTGTTCTCTAACCAGCTATGTCAGAGCTGTGCAGCATTAACCTTGGGTTGGAAATGATGGTTCGCTCCACAGATGAACGACTGTGCAGTCACAGTGAAAAGAAAGTACGCCCTCATTTACCTCCAAGGTGCTGCATATCAGGGCATTATAAGATTAGCTGCTCTTAAAATGAGGCAAATACAACCTCAGGTGACATAGTACAGTCTCAGTGATTATTTAACAAAAACTAAGACCTTTCTTTAAGTAACAGCCAGCAGTGCGAGCACTTCTATAAAGCACAAGTTTTGGTAGTTTGCTGGTCTGAAGCATCCGAGCATGACCGACTGTCAGCAGGCTGGCAGAGGGCAATGTGCCCAGAGCCACAGGGTGTGGGCACGAGGTCATCAACAGGACAGTGATCCCACACACAGCAGCGACGGTCCAGTGAAAGTCCAACCTCAACCCTGACTGAATACTGTAGTGGCACCTTCAGAGAGCTGTGCATAAAACATGTCTGCACAACTGAATGAGAGCAACGCTGCAAAGAAAGAGGACAACACTGTCACAGAAAGTCATTACTTTAAATTACTGCAGCCAAAGGTGTCGCTACAAGCTACTGAATCATGGGGCGGGCTCAGTTTTTCACAGGGCTGTTTGTTAAATGATGACACGCTGGAACGGGTCATGTGTTGTTCATCTGAGACTGTATTTAAATCATTTTAGAAGCTGGTATTTCCTGACCTCCAGCAGGGGTATCAGAAAACAGTTCACACCACACACAGTAGTTATCTTTGCTTTTTATCGTCAACAGTGAAACCTCAGGGTCAGAGTTTAATAAAAGTCACTCTGTTAGAGTGACAAAGCTCTTTTGTTCATTCCCCCAAAATCAGTTTCATTCCTTTCCTTTGTTTGGTCGTCTGCTGACCCGCAGCGAGATCAGCTCGACCTTTTCCTTCCTTCTTGGTTAAAGCGGGTCGGACCTGTCGGAGCGTTGTGCTGTCTTATTGTGCTGCTGAGTGACCTTTGCTGTGTAATGTTTGCTGACGGTAACCATGCTCTCGGCTTTTCTCTCATTAGTCTCATCGACAGACGCGGCTTCGTCGAGGCAGACGTGCCACAGTTGGCACCACCAACCAATGGTATCACTATGTATGGCTCCACCCAGTCTCAGCAGAGCCACATGGTAAGACTGTCAACCGACCACCGACTCCACCACCGTCCCCCTCCCCCTCCCTCTCCCCTCCAAATGCAGCTTTATGCAGCATATATCACTGTGTCAGAAATGGCACAGAACAGTGTTTCATCTCTTTTCATGGCGAAACCATAACCAAATAAACTAAACCACGAAATCCATTTTTCTCTCAGTCATGTTGTTGATGAGACGTGTGCAGCTCACTCCTGCTGGACATGACAGATGTTTGGTTCTGCCCTTTATATACGTTTAAACGAACGAGCACAAATCTGTTTCTGTAACTGCTTCACAATAAGAGCCACCCTGTGCAAAGAGAGGATAATAAAGACCGCAGTATTTCAGTAACTAGAAGCTAAAATACTTTAAAGAGTTGAGTTTCATTTTAATCGTCAAGCTGCTTCCTAACTTTAGAGAGTTTACATAAAGTTGCAGTGAGTGTATAATCTGCACCTGATTTGTTCTACATGTGCGAAAAGGCCTTCTTCCTGTTCCTTTCACAGTAAAAGCCCTTGACATTTTTGCTGTAAGATGAAATGGCTTGTGTTTAAGCATTACATAAAATTTTGATTTTACTGGTTATGAAATAGAACATTTATTTTTGTTATAAATTTTTAAAAAAATTACTTTTTCTTGCTTTGGTTCTTATATATGGAACTAATTAAACAGAAATTAAATTAAAACTTTTCAAGTGAACTTTTTGATCCATGTACACAAATTGTGAAGTTTATTGTTATTATTATTATTGTAGCAAAGACTGTGTCTTTAAACATTATTATATCAGTATGTGTGGCTGAAGAATTAGACCAATGAAGATCAAATGTTTATTAAATGTGAAACGTCCTAATCTAATAAACTGACTCAGAGAGGGGAGACGTGCTTCAGTGTTAAAAAGTTACAGCTGTCAGGTAGAAACAGTTTAATAGTTTTAATCCGACTCCTACATGGTTTTTACGAGTTAATTATTGCTGTCATTTCAGCATTGACAGGAAGTACGTCTGTTTTCGCGCACGTGTGGAACAAATCTGGTTCCGGCGTGGATCAGGTTGTCCTGGCCGGTCCTCGTGCGGCTGTCGTGAACAATGCCGACGGTCGACCCTCTAATGATGATGTCAGATTGAGGAATATTGAGGCATCCCGTGCTGGCCGGATAACTCTGCCCAGGCACGGAGGCTGGACGCCCTGAATCACACACACCGCTTGTTTTTTTTTCTGGTCGGGGAAAGTAAATCCAGCTAGTGTTTCTCATCGCTAGATTGAAATGGATGAATCTGCTCTGGATTACAGCGGGCGAGTTCTCAGAGTCTGCATGAACCACGTCATGTTTCTTTAAGTCAGGTCAGCAGAAACCGTGAAGGTTTTGGTGATGTGGTGGCGTGCAGTCTCTGATTTCTGGTCAGCTGCTCATCGTCAGGATGTTTAAGACGCTCACTTTGAAATCTTATGGAAACTCCTGGAATCGGCACATTTGGAGGATGTTTGTTCAACTTTTTCAATTCGCAGATTAGCTTTGTGCACAAACTAAAACGAAATACTGTCAGTATTGACAACAAACACAGAGCCAAGATTACAGAGGGGCGGACGCTGTCTTTGGATGTTCCTTTGCACAAAATATAGAGAAGAAAATATTTAAATCAAGTGTTTAAACTGAGTTACAAAGTTTGAGATGCAGTTTACTGCTAATTGCACCAACAGGACAAGAAGCATGTCTTATTTTTTTGTGCTTGATATTGACATGGAGCTCGTCTGTGTTTAGAAAACTGCAACTGTTGTATGTCACCCAAACTAACCTCACCTAACTGACCCCGCTGAGTAAATCTGGCCCTTGATATGAAACATTACATCATCAGGGAACAAACAAACATTATTTTGGCTCTGCAGACTTTTCATATTCAGATTTGTGCAGATAGAAATGAAAACAACAAATTTATTCCAACATTATTTTTCTTCTCCTGCCCAAAAAAAGAAAAGTGTTGAATGTGTTTGAGGCTGAATGAACATCATCCAAATGTGTCTGTCACTGCAGCAGGCCTATGAAAAGGTGAGAATGGAGATCACACCGCAGGCCGTGAACAGGTTTTCCTGCAGTGTCAGGCTGAGTCCCGCCTCACTCGTAGGGTCCAGTTTACCTCCTCCACACATCTACTGAACATCTTCCCCTCTGTCGTGTCCTTGTTGGCACCCAGGCTCGACCTCGTCCTGGTTATTCTCTGAGATGTTAAACACTGACGTCATCAGTCATGATCTCTTGAATGGACCGTTGTGTTGGGCTGAAAGCCACGGGAACATTCCCCAACGTTAGCACGTCCACAAATAACCACCATCTGTCTTCTGTAGGGGTCATGATGAGCGGCCACAGCCGTCCTGGCTGTTTGTCTGGACGCCGTCAGCTGTGGGACCAGTGTGTACAACGATGTTTTTCAGTGCATTTAAATCAGATTTTTGATTAAAAGCAAAGAGTCAGTGTTGGCAGGTTGGAGCGCGCACACGAAGCACGTCTTTGTGTGTGTTGTTTTGTTGTTGGTGTGTGTCGCACGTTAAGCCGGCCATTTTTAGCTCCGTGTTGGCAAACGCGCGTTTGTTTCTTTGTGATGCAGCTTTAAATTGACAGAGGAGACTTTTTAAGCTGTTGCCACGGTAACTGCGTGTTGAAACGATGTCATTGCGCTTTGATAAACAAACCCTGCTTTCTGGATTTGACTCAGTAAAGGGAGAGAGACTGACTGCAGTCGTCACAGGCCTCCCACTTTAATCTGGGACTAAGTCCTGCAGGAGGGAAGATCTCGCAAAGCATCTCGGACCTTCAGAGAGCTCGGGTCAGACGTTCCAATGTCCCAGACCACTGTCTGACTCATGATCAGTTAATGTTGTCGGGAATAACACGTGTGACTAATCTCTGAACATCGAGCAGGACTCACCTGCTGAATCTCCAGTCCTCTTCAGATTTGTTTAAATATGAAACACAAGTAGAATCGGCTTTGTACAACACGCTGAGCACGCTGCGAGAGCTGAGCTCCAAGTAGAATCAGTAAATCTGACGAAGAACAAACGACGGCATGTTGGTCGACACAAAATCTGTTTACCTGGCTGTACTCGACACGTGACCGCAAATAAAACTGTCCTAAATACAAACAGAAACGCTGCTGTGCTCTCTGCTCCTACAGCTGAGCGTCTGGTTTGATCGAACCATGCATCAGTGTCTGAGTCACTCTGAGAGAGGCTCGCACATTAGTGTAAAGGTCAGATTTCGTGACCCCACAAGATTACTCTCAGGTTTCGTGCTCTATGGTTCAGAGAAAATAAAGTGCTGCGTCTCCTTCTACTGAGGCCAAACCAGAGTAAGGTGTAAATGTGGGCTTCATGTTGGGATTACAGGAATGTGAACACGGCCTGCGGTCAGCAGCCTGTCTACATATTGTTTCTGCCTTCCTGCCAACGATGAGTCAGTCAGTGTTCACAAAGCCTGACAGCACTCTATTTTTATTTTCCATCAAATGCCGATGACGTAGCGTGGCGCTAACGTGGAGGTGAGCGTGTTTTCTGTCGTTGCAGTGCAACAACCTGAGCCTAGCTTCCGTAAGTCGATACGTGGAGGACGGATAGCACTTAAAAGCACCTCTGTTCTGCTGTCAAAGGTCGCCCGGCCTGTGTTTACATCATGTCTGTAATCTGCTCTTTTCAGGTCAGTGAGATTGAGGCAGAAAGGTGAGATATGGAGGACGAACCTGTGTGCTTCACATTTCCTCTCTGTGAGGCTTCGGGAGCGGCACGGGGCTCGTCCTGATTATTATGCTTTTAATTTCGGGTACCTCTCACACCCTGTGGGCTTTTCATCTGCAGCCGGTCTGTAACATTGATGACTTTGTGGTGACAAACGGCTCTCGGGGTTAAAGCTCATCTCTCTGTGGCTGATGTGTGTTATCGCCGACTCTCGGCGTCCTAACCCAGTTACCGCTCGTTATTGACACATCCACAGCGAGGCGATGACGATCAATAGGCCATGAAGCAGGGACTTAATAGCAGCTCTGTGTATTGACCTGAGCGGCTGTTTGTGTGGCTCTGCATCCTAACGGGGCACTAACACCTTCTCTTTCTTTCTCTCCCTTCCCTCCTTTGTCGTCTTCACGCCTTCCTTTCGTTGGTGTTTTCTTCTTTGCCTCTGTGCAATTTTCAAACTCTGCATCACTGCCATCCCCCCCCCCATGTCTGTTGCTTTGACCTGCACTCCCCCTCCCTCATCTCCCTTCTCCTCGTTGGCGCTTTCTCTCAGTGTGACCAAGACCAGTGCATTCAGAGCACCAAATTCGTTTTGCAGGCCGCCGCCACCCCGCTACTCCAGCACCAGAGCAGCGAGCCCGTCATCCTAACCACATCCCCGGAAAACGGAGGGACGCTAACTGGCCGCGCCTCTCTCGCCCTGACGGGGCCTTGCACCTCGCTGCCCCTCGGCCAGCCCACCCCTCCGAACTCCACCTCCAGCTTAAGCTGCCACGAGGCCACTGACAAGCTGCCGGTCCACGGACACACTCTCACACACAACCACAGCAACCCCCTGCAGGAGTCGGTGTTCCAGCACCACTTCCTTACGCCAGAGGAAGTGCCGTCGCCGCCCGGCATGCTTCACTGCGGCAGCCCGATGGGCCACAGCCACACGGCGCAGGCCGGCTTCTACGACCCGGCCAGCCAGGACTCGCTGCACGAGGACTCTGTCAGAGGGCTGGTGAAGCTCAGCTCCGTCTGACGCCCTAATGAAAACACTGAGATCACTGAAATCAGCTGACCCCCACCCGTGCTCACAGGTGGTGGTTTAAACTCAGCTGCTGGAACCTGTGGACCTAAATCAGATTTGTCTCAGACGTTTTTCTTCCCAAACGTCTCAGCTGGAACCGGAAGATCATTCCTGTTATTTTTGTTTGAAACTCCGGGGAAGTTTAATCCGTTAACTCTTTGGAAACTTCACAGGAGACGTTTCAGGTTTTTGTTCCATTTCAAGCAAAAAAAAATTCCAAAATAAAAGTTTGGGTGAGAAGGCTGAGTGTCGCAGCTCTGACGCACTCCTTTTCTAAAGCTTTCTCCTGTGTGCCCGTTGCTGATTGGACGGTGTCTTCTTGCCTTTTTTTCTTGGACATTGTCAGCAGTGCGATGGTTGATGTCTTCATGTTGCATATCATCAAGCTTTTCTATGTAAAAGAGACTGTTGTACTGTACCATGGTTATTACAATTTACAGATTATATTTCCTGTGGATATTAATAAAACCATCTTTTTATCACATTCGACTGTGTTTCTGTTGAAGGCGTGATGTGAGTCGTGGCGGTGAAAGCCGCCTTCAGTGAGACGCATTCAAATCAAGTTTCAACATTTATGGATGATTTTCAGGAGCTCTGTGAGCCGGACGCACAGAAAAGACCTGAAGCAGACGAGCTGTGGGTCCGCACACCTCAGAAGGTCAGTCAGTATGTGGCCAAAGAAAAGACGATTGGTTGGTAGAAGGCCCGAGCTGACACTCCCACTTTAATCCTCTTCCACCCCCTTGTGGTCGAGCAGAAACACTGCAGCTGAGATTGAATTTTTTAATTTACGTTCTTTTATTAAACAAACAGGAAATGATGTCAGTGCGTCTCATGTTTACTAGCATTGGTGTGATGTTGGTCACACCAGCTATAAGCTGACTTTAAAGGCTCAAAGACGGCGGGATGACTCGCACAGTTCTTTGTTGGTCTGCAGTTACGAGCAAAAATCACATTATTATTTAAGGATCCCTGAAGTTCATATCTGAGCCTCGTGATGAGTCTTTGACCCCATGTGACCCCTCTGCAGTGGGACCATGTTTGTGTTTGTGAAGTTAAAGAACTCCAAACACAATTCCTGAAAGTTGGGAGGAAGTAAAATATAAATAATAACAAGGATATGCTTCTTAAACCCATAATTTATTCATAATAGAACGTAAACAAAAACCATTAAATATTTAAACTGAGAAGATGAAGCGCATTAAGAAAAATGGGCTAATTTTGAATTTGAGGGCAGCAACATGTTTTTAAAGGCTGCACAGGTTTGAAATCTTCACATTTCTGTGCCGAGGAACATGATATTTTCTGTTCTATTATGAATGAAATTCAGGTTTATTTTGTTTTTATTAACATGTTTTATTACCAAAGACGGGGACACAGATATGGAGGAAAACGTATTCATCAGCATGTGTGGGAATACTTTTAAATCTTTGCTATGGGCGGTCTAAATCCAGAGGCCGGCGAACATGTGAGGCTATCGTATTAAAAAAGGCTCCCAGTGATGGACGTGGGCTGTGATTGGTGCATCAGCTGCACACTCTTAAAATCTAAGGAGGTGAAGAATCGCTGAAGGCTTCTGGTCATCCTCAGGTTAGAATGATAACAGAATGATAACAGCAACACTTTTATTTGTCATTAAATAATGTGTGGTACATACAGCGTGATTTGGTTACATTTTTAACCACAGGCGATCGTAAAGGAGATGAGAGGGAGCTTTAGCTTTTAAATAGTCGCTGCTCTGACTATTTAAATATTATTATCCCATGCTGCACCCACTGCTGCGTGTCAGGTGTGTGGGACATTTTCATAAGTTGCAAATATTATTTTAAAATTATATAAACAAATGGAAATGAAAGCTGTGACCGCAATGATGCAGTAAAAACTGCACTTCCTGGATTTTTTTTGTATATGATCTGTACAGAAGAATGTAGTCCTTATATTTATTTCACTGTTTTGCTGACCGTCTTATAATTAACATGTAAGCAGAGCCAGGTGTTGAGAGCTTCTTAACATTCACATTTATTTCCTGGTTTAGTTACACAGGCTGTATCACAGCAGAGATGCACTAGAGACAAGAGAAGAAACGGTCCAGGGACACCACAGTCTGCAGCACGGCTTACCGTCATGCACCATCCAGTCTCATCTGGAAACCGTTCATTTAGGACCCGTCCACGGCCTCCGTGCCAGACTAGCTTAAAACCATCGCCCAGGCCGCTGTGGCTAAGCTAATTTAGCACGATAACCAGAACCGAGAAGCGTCGGTGACGCCGGTTTCCGTGTGAGTCACCACAGCTTGATGTCGCTGAGCTCCAGGTCTCCCATGATCTCCAGCTGGTCGATGCTGCTCAGGTCCTGCACCCGGTGTCTGAACTCGAACAGGTGCGAGCCGTTCACCGCCAGCTTGAACTGATGGGGCTGACAGAGGAGAAGGATCTGAGGAAGAAATTTAAAATCGAGTCTCAGACGAACCAGAAGGCCTTAAAAATGCTGAGAAGCTGCAGGTGGTCCTTACCTCAAAGTATTCTCCTGAGGAGAATGGAAAGAAGGGCAGCTCCCGCTCCTCCTGACCCCAGGACTCACCCAGGTACGAGTTCCTGATGAACACGCCGGACTTCATGCGGGGGTTCAGGTGGAGAGCGATGTTCTCCGTCCGGCTGTTCCGGAGGTTCACGGTAAAACTGGAGCAACGTATGAGCGTGCATCACTGTGAGATGGTCGGTCCTGGATAGCTCGCACACAGATTCATATACGTGTCTGAATGTTTACCTGTGAGGATACATGCTGACCTGCCCTTTTATTGTGATGTGCTGTCCTGGGCTCAGGCCTTTGAGGATGCTGCCTTTGTAAGGGAGGCTCTGAAACAGCAGTGAAACCTTCTAAACGTCTGATAAGAGTTTGGACATGTGATCGAGTTTTAGCAGTTTAAAGGTAAAAACTCACCAGGTCACCTGATTCAGAGTATATTGCCTGAGAGGGAGAAACCGCACATTTAGACCAGAGCGGGAAAAAACCTAAAATATGAGACTGATATGTACTCACTGAGTTTGGGATGTAGCCGATAGCGTGCACCCTGACTTTCCCACAGATGGAGAAGGTGTCGACCCTGTTCAGAGGAATTCTGTGCTTGTATTCCAGCAGGTGAGCTCCATTTACCGCCACCTGCAGGTGAACACGGAGCATTATCTTTCGGTTCCACACGCGGGCTTACCTTCATCTCTACCAGCTCGGGCTCACCGACCTTGAAGACGTCTTCGTGCACCAGGATGATCGTCTCAAAGGGGGCGCCGCGCTTGTAGGGCAGCTGGTGGAGCGTCTCCTCTCTGCCCCAGCTCTCCTGCAGCAGGGAGTTGCACACCACGCAGGGCGAGCCTTTGAAGCGAGGGCTGAAGTGGAGGGCGACGTCAGAGCGCGGTTTGGTGCTGCAGCCGCTCGACAGGTTGATCTGAAACCTGCACAAAGGATGCCACAGTTTGACTGCCGATTATTAAATGATGCCGTGCTGTCGTGCATCAACGTTTAACCTAAACAAACTCCACGTGGATGGAGGTGTGATGGTAACTCCATCCTTTTATCCTGAACCCAGTTGGAAGAACAGGTGTGATTAAAGAAAAAGAGACTTTGAGTGGCCTGACTGTAGCAGAGCTGGGAGCGATGCATGATCACTGAAGAGAATAACAAGCTCATTTATGTCAGCTGTTTACTTTTCCATCAAACTGCATAAAATTCATCCAAACTGATCCTGGACCTGTTCTCTGCAACTGGAACTGAATGTGCACAGATCAGCACATCCAGGGTAACTTCTCATCGTCTCAGCGATCCCAGTAAACCCAGCTGGAGGGGGGGTTTGCAGCATCTGACCAATCAGAAACACGGACAGGTTTACTGACAGTGAAGTGGCTCAGTGTACAGACGAAGATAAAACTGTAAGATTAGAAACTCTGACGAGTTAAACACAGACTGTGTGTGTGAGCTTCCAGAGCTTTGCTCTGTCAGGCTGTGTCCATAAAGTTTATTTGAATCTGGAAGAAAAGAGTTGGCAGTGATCTGATCTTCATTAAAGGAAGGTTTAGATGTGAGTGAGACATTCGATTCAGCCGCAGCGTCGGGGCCGTTTAAGGAAAGAAGTATAAAAACTGCATTTTAGGGCAACATCCATATTTAAAGATCACAGAACAATGTGTTGCTATGGAAAATTACAGGAAATAAATCAGGAATGAAGTTTCTATATTTCTTACTGATGCTCAAAACATAAAGACTTTGGATGCTAAAAACCTCCAGACCCTGTGAGGCTCCAGGAACAGTGACACTGTTTTCTGATTGGCCAGCAGACGATGATTTCAAACCTGCTGATCTCTAATCTAGAAACACAAACTGCTCTGGAGCAGGTTAGGTCTGCAGCATGAGTGAGAAGTGAACAGTGAGCCTCTGTGAGAGGCTCCGGGGGTTTTGGGTCCTTGTTGCCACATCGTACCCGAGCAGATACACAACCTCACATTCTCTCGCCCTCACACACACACACACACACACACTGTACACACCAAAAAAATATCACGTAACATCAACAACATCAAAACCACGGACAGCACCTGCAGTCAGACACATTTGTGCTACAAACTCACAGGAGAACAGATTTAAGTTTCATTTTATCAGCAAACAAAACAGCTGTAACATCTGGAAACAACCAACCACAGGTCTCGCTGTGTGTGGTAACAATATTTCAATAAAAACAAACTGTTCACCGCCACAGCCTCGTCTCGCTCTCCTTCCTCTTTTCAGCGTCACTCGTTTGCTTCGCATGTGATGCTGCTGCTCAATGACGCATTTCACCAAAATATGAATTACTGAATATTTCACGTCAGCAGGTTCTCGAGCATTTCGCACACGTGACAGAGAGCAGTGTCGGTAACATATGTGACAGCACACCTGCACAGATACAAACTACCCTGCAATATAAAAATCATCTCAATCAGCAGCAGCTGGAACATTGAAGTTACACAAAGATCAATAACTGTGGTTCAATAATATAATCTATATGATTGTGAAAGGTGCCACAGTTTATAATAAGCACTTTAAATATCTTTGATTATACGACTTGTGAAACTATTAAGCTAAAGTAATAAACTTTTCCATGATTTTTCAAATCAACACAAAATGAAGTTTTTGAATCTGCAGCGAGACACAGAAGCCAAACATGACAGGCTCAGTCTGTGAGCACAGTTTGTGAGGGGCAGCCAATCAGAACAAGGGGGGTTTGTTTCAGGCAGGATGGACTGAGATGCTGCACTTCGTCCCAGAATAATATACAGAAGGATTATTGTGAACTTTAAATCAAGCAAAGCAGGTGCGGAAGAGTTCAGTAATACAGTAAATAAAACAGCGTCATGGGCCAACTTTCATTCTCTTTTAGCTGAAAATGTTTGCAGGGGTGAATTTTTCTTTGGAGGTTTTCCTGCATGAACAGAACAAACTGCTGCTGTTTGATTTGAATCTTTGAATCTTACCTGTCAGCATCCGGGGGGACGGTGCCCTGGATAATGATGATCTCCCCGGGGTGCAGGCCACCAGGTATGGGTCCGGTGTATGGGATCACCTGCAGAGCGGACATGGAAACCTCAGAGAGCCTCGTGTCTTCATTCGAGTGTGGTCAGACAGACAGATGTGGGCAGATGTGTGGGCAGCTCTAGAAGCTGCATGCGTGCAGACAACAGAGCATGCAGCCATCAGAGGGCTGATGGAGATGATGATAATAATAATAATAATCCGCTTACCGGATTCAGAACCGTGTGTTTCGCGTTAGCCACGGACATCGGGCCTCTCGTGTCGGACTGCGGCCTGCAGCTGTGCGGAAAAACGGCAGTTTGCGCAATGTGCGCCAAACGGGAGCGGGCTGGAGCTCTCCTGCGCTACACGGGGATTGAGGCAGTGGGCATCTTCTCTCCATCGGCCATTAACAGCACGCGCATGCGCAAAACCCCACCATGTGATCAGGACCCGAGAACAACAACAACACGGATGAAGCCCACCCACGTGACCGTGAGAACGTCACGTGAACCTGCAGGAAGTACATGACGTCAGTCATAATCCATCCGAGAACAGAACCCACGTGATCTCCGGTGTTTTAATTAAATATCAGGGTTCATTCAAAGCATTTAAAGAGTCTAATTAATTAAATGAACACCTGGCGCTCACCTGCAGGCAAAACGAGCAGCGGGAAGTATTTGAAATAACAACAACAACAACAACAACGATAATGATAATAATGATGATGATGATGATGATGATAACAGGGATGTCCAGGCTCTGCAGTCTTTAAACCAGATATTAAAACAATCCGACTTATTTTCACCAAATGTGAGTGAACCAGGGGCGATTTTAGCCCATTTTTTCCCAATGAATCAAAGCACCCCCAAAGATTTCTTACTTTTTTGACAATATTTGCTGTTTTCGTGACACACTACTAAAAATATAAAAAGCATACAGTACTTGGTTGAGACGTAACATTTCAACAACAAAAGTATAGATAACCCCCCCCCAAAAATGGTTTGTTCCAGCTACGCAGCGGAGCGGAGGTGTGACTGGCTGAAAACAGGACATATTAGCTGCATTTTACCTGCAGTTACTCTTTATATAGTTCGGTAGGAGTCAGACCATGTTTCTTTTTAGCTGAAAAACATTACACCAGGTAACCTGCTGTGTAGAAAACGTGTTTTCCGACGATGTTTGCTACCCTACAATCCGTCCTGCTCTGTAGTAAATTCAGCGACATTTGACCGTCCTGTTGCTCCTACAGCCTATTTAAAATCTAAAACTTAAAATTGTCCGTAGCCTGCTGTTGTTACCACTGTCCTGTTTTTGTAAATGGATACTAACTAGCTAACTGACTGAATGCCCATTAACCTTATAACTCCTGTTGTGTGTGTGTGTGTGTGTGTGTGTGTGTGTGTGTGTGTGTGTGTGTACAGAGAGACAGACAGGTTCATAATGGATATAAGGAAGTCTTTTTTTTAAAAAAAGGAGCCACATTCAGGTAAAAGTGTAAGAACAAATGATCCGTCAATCAAGGATAATGTTGGATCAGTGTTTCAATATTTTATATCTTTTATTAGATGTTCGTGTGGTTTGGTTATTTGCCTTTTGGTTGAAAGTAGACTGAGAGAGGACTTTTTGTTAGTGATCTTAATAGTATTTTTTCATATTAATGTAATTTTTTCATCTATTTGAATACAATCTATTTGTGTATGATTGTCAGTCCAAAGAGGGAGAGAGGAAAGAGGGAACGTGAGGAGAAAGTAGAAGGTCAGGAAGAAGCAGGTAAGAAAACAGACAGGGAACAGTGACAGGCACAACAGAAACTGTTAAACTGACAAAGACAAAAAAAATGATTTTACTCACACAATCAGGAAGTTGTGTCTCCCTATATTAAAGCTGCTATACAGAATCTGCAAAACAAACTTGGTTGAAACATTTTTGACCCTCTTTAACAACATTCCAACATAACATTATCATTGATTGGGGAGATTAAAATTAATGATATATTTTTATGTGGTTCAGCCACAACTCTACTAAAACCTCAGCCAGTAATAGGTAGGCCAACCTTTGGACCGTCCAGTTGTCTGTATGACTGCCGCAGTACGTGCACCACATTTGCACACTATCAGAAAGTGCCAAACAGCCCTGGTGGAGTGAGGAGCTGTAAAGAGAAGCAGATGCTCTGTTTATGTTCTAAAAATGTTTTAAGCTTGTTTCAAAGATTCTGTACTGCAGCTTTAAATGTTTTCCAAAAGCACACATACACTTATCAGTGTTTCTCAAACTTTTTACAGTGTGTACCACCTGAGAAAAAATGTCAAGCTCTCCCAAGCACCACTATGAAAGCATGAAACTCATAAATCTTACAACACAAAATTAGTATTATTAAATTAGTAAAATTAGTATCTGCAGTAAAGATTTTTACATACATTGTATACATTCTACCACAGGCAAAGTTGCCTCCGTTTTTATATTTTTTTATTAATATTTTGTAATAATTTATTTGTAATAATTTATTCTGTTTTGGGAGTGTTTTTTATGTATCTGTATTATATTATACATACACATTAAAAGTGAATCTCTGTCCAAAAAATGCACTCAGCTTACTTTTTACTCACTATGAGCATCATTCATTATTCTCCCAGTAATTAAGGTTAGGATATGTATTTTTTTATTCCAATCCATTCTTCTTTTGCAGCATTTAAATAAACTTTATCAGATTTATGATTTTGTTACAGACTTTAAAAAAAGTGTTTTGCTTTTCTTTCACAGATGTGGGGATTAAATTGTGTTAAAATGTACAAAACAGTGATGTCATGTTTTGTGACGAGGACCCAGGCTCAGAGAGACTTGATGCATTTAAGAATCTTATGATTTAATAAAGAAATTTGCAGACTTGCACAGAGATGGTAAAATTATGATGACTGATAACGGAGACGAAGACAACAGATGATGAGGACAGGGAGGAACAGGGGTTTAAATGCACCAAGGAGACAGTCAGAGAGAACTCGGGACAACTGGAGACATTTAAGGATGCAGGGACTGACAGAGACGGGGAAGAAGTCTCATCGTGACGTGTAAAGTTTATCTTGCCTGGCTGGGCAGCTCTCTGGGTGCTCAGCACCCCCAAAGCTCTGATCCTAGAATCGCCCCTGGAGTGAACATTAGTACAACAAACCTTCATTAATAATTTTCTAACTTTTATTAGTTTAAAAAATATTAACTTGATGCTTGAACATATTTAAACTAAAGCAGATTCTGTATTTTTATTCTGTCTGTGTGAAGCTGCCGGTTTGTGCTTCGTCCCGAAGAAATCTGGAAGCAAAACTACGGCATCCCGTTGCATAGTTGCCTTATGCAATTAGAGAATTGGCTTCTATTCATAATTTTAAAAGTCACCTAAAAGCCTATTTAGGCAGTTTTAATTTTAGTTGTAAATATTGTAAGAGGGTAATGTCACTTGTAATGGAAATTGTGTATTTTGTTTGAGTGTTTTTTATATTTATATGCTTATATTTTCAGAATTGTAAAACCTTACTGTGCATGTAAGAGCCAAATTATGTGGATATTTTGCATCCACTTCATTGTGTAACATTTAATTCGATGGTATTTGATGGTTTGGGCCCCAGGAAGACTAGCAACCACTGTTGTGGAAGCTAATGGGGTTCCTTATAAATAAACAAATAAACAAATCCCGGCGGGATCATGCGTGAAGCGTTCACACGTTTGCCGCAGTAACAGCAAGTGACCGGTAGAGGGCGCCGTTTATTCATGACAGGTCATAATATAATATAATATAATATAAAGCGACATTCCTGTTCCTGCAGATCTACGATTGGATGATTGTGTGTCAAACAGAAAGAAACATCATCCACCCAAGCAGCTTCTCAGACGTCTAAGGCCAAAATAATATAATTCATAATATTTGTGATAAAATCAACGAGAGAATAAATTTGAAGACACAGCAAAGGAAAACACAACCAAGACTGGAGCCATCAGTGAAGCTCTCATTTCAGTCTTTAAGGAGACAGTGAAGCTGATGCAAAGAGAACCGAGCTGCAGAACAAATGAATGAGTTCCTCAGGCTCTGGTGAAAGAGGAGTGGAGGAGATCTGGTCCCTGAGGCCGATCGCAGCACCAGGTGTGCTGGACGTGGCACATCGTCAGGAGAAACCACCACCTGTGGTCACAGGATTCATCTGTTCTCCCCACACAGAGACTTAGTATGGAACAATAAGGACATCTGATATAAACACCAGGTTCTCCTTTATCACACACTGAAAAAAATGTTTTTTTGGCCCTGTAATTATTATTTCAATTATCTATATAAATTTTACAAAAAAATACAAATTCAGTGCTATTACTTTAAAATAGCAGTTTTTCTTGTAGTGCATTACTTGAGGATTGTTTGTAATTATGTGTCCTCAGTTTTGTATGTAAATTGAATCATTCGATCCAAGTAATATTCACTAAACCAATTCATTGGCTTAATTAGTTGATATTTCCAAGTAAAATGTAATGGAGTGACATCAGTGAATATGGCCACCTTCTCTGCATTCGGAGCATGACGTCAAAGCCCCTCCCCACATTTGAGCGGTCTTTCTTCAGACATACCATGGTCCACATTTCGACGGTTGGCAGACTTGATGGAAACGGGAAGAAGTGGAACCATGAATGTAAGTTTTAAACGGAACAAACTTTGTACGTTCCTGTTGGCTCACCTACTTAAATCAGTTTCTCCGCACTGAAAGCAGCTGCGCTAGCAAATAGTGTATTTTCCGGCTAGACTTGCTGACTAACTTTCCTGGCAGGAGGTATGTCCAGAATTTCCCACAGCACTTTACAGCTTAGATGGCCACCTAAACAACACACGCCTGCTGCCTTAACTAACGTCTTTGTGAATAAAACGACCACGGTCCAGTTTAAAATAATTGCTGCACCGCTGCCATGAGGTGTATTTTGAAAAAAACAAACAAACAAAAAAAAACGATGTACGCACTCGATTTCACTCAAGTCTTCATATTGACCTGTTTTAAATTTGACACCGAGCTGACATATGTAAAAAAAATAAAATAAAATAAAATAATATCAGTGTGCATCCTTGAGTTAGTAGAAATTAGTTGAAAAGCATATAGATAACTTTTTTTTTTTTTTTTTAACAGAACATAGGACCTTCTGACCTTCCAGTGCACCTATGCAGCCATTGTGGAGGTGGGGGTGTGCTACCACAGAAACCAAAAAAGCTCGGGCCAGCAGCATGTGTCCAAATTTCAATCAAAATCGTTCGATTTCATCATAAACTGAAAACAGGGCTTTAAGTGTAAAATACTGAACTTGTCCTTTAATCTGATCAGTGTCTGTGTTGGCTGAAACTGTTCTCCTGATCCTGACACTGTGGCCACAATTAACAATTTATGCACATGATTGTCTCTACAAGTGTATACAAACCTGTCATCTCTCCCTTAATATGCGCTCAAAAGCAGAGAAATTTACAGAATTTTCAAAGTGACCCTCTGAGTGCAGCGAGATCCCTTCCTGCTGCCCATAGACTCCAATACAATTATTTCCCAAAATATTACTCTTGTGTGTGGGAATTCCTGTCCTTGATTGGTTAATATTGTGATAGGAGGTACTGATATGTTGCGAAAAATTCATTTGCATGTCCAGTGATGAGGCAGAAAACTTTCCTCACTGGGCAGAGACAGTTTCTGGACCCACAGATTATGACATGCACTGGACTCTTGTCTTAACACACATTGTTGAGAAATTCATGTTAAGTTGCACACTTCACAACATTAGAATGTAGCTGCAGGCTTACATTCTCCATGGGTAACTTTCTGTTTACATCTGTATGTGCTGTTATGTATGTATGTTACATATGTTATGTTGTGTATTTTCTGCAATAAATTTTCTTTTTGTGTTTAATAGCATCATGTCGATGGCAGAAGGGACATTATCATTCGTTGCTTAGTTGAGTATCTTGGAGAGAGTGGAGAGGAGCTGATCAAAGACTATCAGGTATCTGATGATCATAATGACTGTATTAAAATTATTGTCTAACCTTATAATCTGGTCTTCACTTGTGATGATATATTGAAGGTCAAAGATTCTCTACACTCCTGATGTTTTTTAAAAAAGACTCAAGATTAATATTTTTAATCAGGCTTTTAACTAATTTCTTAAATCTTTATGCTCTTACCCTTTATTTTTTAAATCATATTTAATCTTCATCTTATCTGCCTTAAACTTTAACTTGCCTTTTGTCTGATTTTTTTCTGACTATTTAACGATCACTTATTAACTTTATTTTATGAGCAAAAGAGTATTTAATTTGATTATACCTTTATAACCTATTTTAATGATTTAATGGTTCTGGTCTACCAACACGCGTGCCGTCCCATGGACAGCTGCAGGCTGGATGGCCCCCAAAAGTGATTTTCTTTGTCTCAGGGTCAGCCTCTGTGAAGCACGTTCTGTAACTTTACGTATGAAAAGTGCCATATGAATATTGTTTGATTTGAGTATACTAAATTGAGTATACCTCTTTTTTATTTTTGCATTTTTTTCTCTTAACCTTTTCTTTTACTTGGAATCTATTCTAGTTATTTCTAATTGTGGTTTGTTTGTTTTCACAGGACGTCAGCCAAGAAGCATTGAAAGAGGACTGCAGTAATCACATGATGAAGATCATCGTAATCCATCCCAATGTGGCACAGGAAAACCAAGATCCTGTGAACGTGTCGGTCATCATTGAGGGGACAGAAATTCTGGAGGACTGCTGAAGTGTGACAAACGCTTGCCTCCTGCTCATGGGTGTCATCTATGCTGTCAACTTAAATTACCCACTGAAACTGAAATATACGTTTGAGGTATTTCAGAAGCTGTTTCTTGAGCTTGACACCCTTAAAATGTCACCAAAGGTCCAGTCTCTCCACAAGAAACTTTTAGCGTGAGTGTTCCAGTGTTATTTGTGCTTTTGTCCAGCACAATTAATTTGTTTGCATTTTGTCTGTTTTCTGACAGTAATTTCAAGTGTTGCTCAGTTTTATACAAGTTCTTTCTGTCCTGAACATTCTGAGAATGTCTGCAAAGGTAGTGATTGCAACTGTTAATGGACAGAGTTGATGTATGTGTTCTGAAAGTTGATTAGAAGAAAGGGGACAGTGCACACTGAGTTTTTGAATAGCATGGGGTTTTTTTTGTATATGTGTATATGCTCTGTTTTGAAATTTGCGAGCAAGATGTTCTATGGCCATGTCTTTTTGTGGTTATAATGTTATGTAGATATTTTAAATATATCTGTGCCATTTCAACTGTGAAATAAAAGTGTCCCTTAAGCTGCAAATATTTGTTTTGGAATATTGATTTATTATTTAATAGAATAATAAAAATATTTATTCAATTCGATTAATATTAACTAGTACATTCATAATAAATATTACTTAATAATTACATAGAATATAACAAAGAAAAGATGAGTAAGAAACACAAAGAAATATCAGCAATGTTCACTTGGGTTTTGTAAATGGATGCAATGGTATTCTGAGTAAAAGTTACAATCTATAGATGAGTATTGCCAGTGCAATTTACTTGTGTATTTCACATAAAAAATAGATGGTTCTAGTAAGTAAATTTTACTTAGAAATAGCCCGAGTAAAGATTACAAGCACTTTCTGTGTGGAAAAAGTTGCCTAGCTTTTTTTAAGTAAATGTCACTCCAATTTTTTTTCAGTGCACGTGGTTAGGTGACGGAGATGTGACAGTGGGTCAGGTGTTTAATCAAAATGTTTTTCTGTCTCATGCAGAGAAGTTTGCACCGTGTCTCGTCCTGTCAGGTGTTTCTTATTTAAAGACAGTCATCACTCATCATGTCTTATTGAACCAAACACTTTATTAATGAGCTCAAACAGCACTGAGAAGACCCAACCTGTTCAAATCAAGATAATATGTTCATGACACCCTGTGATTAAAATATGAGACTTTTGTTAAATTATATCCAACTTTTTTTTTTTTTTTTTGCCATGGTTTGTTTTGGAGTAAAAAAAAAAATCTCTCAGAAGCCATCAGGGCCCTGTTTCAGAAAGCCGGTTTAGTGCAAACTCTGAGTAAGTATACCCTGAGTTAACGAAAACTCTGGGTTTTCGGTTTCACAAAGCGAGTTTAGATTAATTCTGAGTGAGTTACTATGACGACACACTCCGTGAAGCTAACCTGCCCCCTAGCAGGTTTACTTCAACTAACCCTGACTTTCTCCGCCTCTTTGTCGGAAACCTGACTGTAGGAAGTGTCAGACATGGCGTGCCCCTTCCTTGAAGAGCCAGTAGATGTTGAAGCCCAAATTCTCCGCAGAGCTCTCCGCCGGGAGAGAGTGATTAGAGCGCGTTTGGACATTTTATCATTTCCTGATGATTTTCTGTGTGAACGTTACCGTTTTTCAGCACAATCTATAATTTATTTGAATAACATCCTCAGGCCTTATATTGCTCATGTGACACATCGCGGACATTCTCTCAGTTCTGTACATATTATTTGTATTGCACTTCGTTTTTTGCAAACGGGAGTTTTCTGTATAATATTGGTGACGCTGAGCACGTTTCCAAGGCTACCGTCTGTCGGGCAGTCAGGAATGTTACAGTTGCACTGAAACGTCTCCTGTACTCGTTTGTGGTGTTCCCCGGTCACAGACCCACAAGATTTATCAAAGAGGGATTCCACAAAATTGCAGGTATCAGGATGAACAAAACTTAATTCATGATGTGGTGATACTTGAACTACTACTTAGATTCTACATTTATTTTCAGGGTTCCCAGGCGTGATTGGCTGTATAGATGGCACTCACATTCCAATCATTGCCCCTTCAGTAAATGAAGGAGACTATGTGAACAGGAAGTCTTTCCACAGCATTAATGTACAGGTACATAGTTCCCTGTAGCATTTCAAACTAACACATTATTTCATTATAGTAATGGAGTATAGTAATTTACCTCTTATGTAGGCACTTGTGTCTTGCGGGGTTATTGACTCTGAGGATGTCCCCGCAGAGATGCCTTCAGCCACAGGGCGCCCACTGTTTTGGCTGAGGGCCAACTGCTCAGCCTCTGTGAGTGGTGGTGTTGGAGGACCCCCACCTGTTTTTCGGCCCTCCGCTTTTTTTCCGTTGGCTATAACGGGTCACATTTGAGCATACAGAGTAAGCAAATATGTACTTGTAATGTGCTCAGATAATTTCAATAAGTGCTTACAGAAAGAAAATTAATGTAGCCTCTAACTGCAATTGATTTACATAGGACAAACAGACCAGGCACTATGGCTCATAATGCAATTACACCTTACCTGTTTGGACTATATTTTTATATTTCATTTTTACTTGCTGCCAGGAACGTTTGGGGCCTGTTGGGTTGCACCTGCGCTCACATCACATCACAAAATAAAATGTATAAAATAAAAAATAAAATGAAATGTAATAAAATAACGTGTTAAATGGGTGAAAATCCCTAGATCAATGTTTAAATTAACACTCACGCATTGACTCTGTCGGCTATGTTTTGCCATGCATGCTCCCTTTCTTTTGCAGCTGAGGCTGTGTTACTTTTTTTCCGCAAAAATTTGCATGTTATCGGCATATGCTGCCATCAGAATTTCGGCCTCAAGCGCTGTAAAATACATTGACCGCGCCTTCTTTCCCTCCGTCTCCATGGTGACTCGCTTAATCTGTGCTCCACTAATCAGGGCTTTATGTATCCTCGTGTGCGCGCTTAACTTAGGGTTAAAGCAACTCCGCGTTGATTGAACTAATTGTTATCAGCCTTTCTGAAACCGAATATTCCGAGTTGGACAGTTCGGGGTTACTCAACCCTGAGTATCATTTTTAACTCTGAGTTTTCTAAACCGGCTTTCTGAAACAGGGCCCTGGGGCCCGTTCTTCGTACCTCGCTAAGTAAGTTAGCCGGATTTGAATGTTGACGATTTCGCGTGATCTTGGATCGTTCGGTTCTCCGAAGCTCATCCGGGACTTGCTGTCATAGCAACAGATCCGTAAGCGTAAACCTGCTCGGGAGCAGGCTTACTTTATGTAAACAGGATTAGATCGCGGCCTCTCAGGTATGTCCGCTGCAGTTATATGAAAGCAAGAGCGATATGTCGCCACTGTTTTACCATAAATAAATATTATCAATGTAACTAAAGATAATGTATTTGATTCTTTTATTGATTTCATACAGATACATACAGGTCATTTCCTAAAAAAAGGGAAATGTACTATTAATCATTCTATTACATGTAGTAGATCATGTCAGATGTAATTCATATTTTAGAGTAGTAATAGTAAATTACTACGTGCAATCAAGATGACAGACCACGGCTAAAAAAGCGAAGGTGGATTTGGGAAGTCTGTCGCAGCCATGTCCTGTCCGTTTGTACGCGAGCAAGGAAGGTGCAAGATTGATAAGGAGAGTTTACTGAATTTAGCGTATATTGCGGGATAGACAGGATCCTTTAGCTCAGCGCGACGGTGTGCTCATAGAGAGATATCGATTCTCCCGTGAGGGTATTATTTACACTCACTCTCTCTCTCTCTCTCTCTCTCTCTCTCTCTCTCTATATATATATATATATATATATACTTACTGTACTGTATATACTTACTCCCGACTTACTGTGCATGCTTCAGTCACCCCTTGCATGGGAACAGGTAAAAGTGATGGAGTGTTATTCAAACTACACACATAAAAACCCACAATGTCAATAAATGTCACAGTACAAAAAGGGGTGTGACGAGTGGGTGCAGGACCACCACCTGTCTTTATTTGCTCTGCCCTTTTCTTGGTTGCTGTTATAAACAAACAAACAGATTATTTCAGGGTCTCTTGTCATAGACTAAAAGCAATATAAGTGATAAATATTACCATTCTGTAGAATATTCTTATATTTCACTTTTACTTTTTCCCATGTTCTAGTGGGTCCTGTTGTGGCTCTAATGTGAAAGAGGATATGATGTAATATAATATAATGTGGAATAAAATAATATCACATGATATAATGTAATATCATGGATCACTTACGAGTTTAATTTGTCAGCAACTTTCTGCCAGCCCTCTCTCCTTGCTTTTGCAGCCTTTGCAGTGTTCCCCTGCGTTTTAATTAAACTCTGAAACTCCTGATATCCCTCAATCAAGAGTTCTTGGTCTGCTGCCGTGAAATACTGAGCGCGCTCCTTCGACATCTTCGCCGACCAATCACAGGGTTGCCGATCAATGTTTCTACTATCGATGCGTAGCCCCTTTTAAGCCACCCAGTGATCTCAGATTACTTCATCCAGCTATACTAATCGTCAACAACAGGTGTGTTCGGAGAACCGGATTAGCGAGCTCAAAGTTGGCGCGATGATTTGATCTTGGATGTAGTAAGCGAGGTACGAAGAACGGGCCCCAGGTGTTAAACATGATCCCGGTCGACTTCATCTCTCTGAGAAGCGACATTTGCTACATCTTGATTGATTGATTTTATTGATTAGCATTTAAATATCTCAGTGAATACAGAATACAAAATAAAGATTACCACAAAGCAAAAAATCATGAGACAAGGCTAATCAAAAGGTATTGGCTGAAGCATTTGCTTATTATGCCAACCCTTTTAACAAAAAATCTTTTGCATGCAGCTCCTGTACACAGGGCTCGAAGCAAAGAATAAAACAAAGCAAAAACAAACAAACAAACAAACACAAAAAAAACTTTCCACCTTAGATAACTACATCAAAGCAAAACAATCAAGAGTTTCAGAATTATTATTTTTGCTCTTTTCATTCTTGATTAATATATTTTTCTAATACTCTATTTTTAAACATGTTTTTAAACAAGGAAAATGAACTACACCTTTTTAAATCACTGTCATAACTATTCCACAGGTTAACTCCTCTAACAGAAACACATGTCTGCTTTATGTTTGTCCTTATCTTGTTTTTTTTAAAGACATCTGTTCCCCTTAAGTCATATTGACTCTCTCTGACTTTAAACAGCTTCTGAATACTGCGGCAAAGCAAGTTATTTTGTGCTTTATACATTATCTGTGCCATTTTATATTCGACTAAATCATAAAATTTTAGGGTATTCAGATTAATAAACAAAATGTTAGTTGGTTCTATATAGTTTGATTGATTTATAATTCTTATAGCTCTTTTTTGTAACTTGAAAATAGGAAGAGTATTTGTTTTATATGCATTACCCCATATCTCCAGACAATAAGTCATATATGGAAGCAACAGAGAACAATAAAGTGTGTATAATGATTTTTTGTTCAGGACATGCTTTGTTTTGTAGAGAATAGCAATGGTTTTTGACATTTTTGTTGTCACATGATTTATATGAGACTTCCAGCTCAGCTTATCATCAATTATCACTCCAAGAAATTTATTTTCATACACTCTTTCAATTTCAATTCCATTAACCCTGATTTTAGATACATTTTTCATTTGTCTAGTGCCAAAAATAATCAATTTTGTTTTCTTTATATTTAACGATAACTTATTTACATCAAACCAGTTTTTTAATATATTTAACTCCTTTTCCGCTGTAGTCAGAAGCTGTTCTAGGTCTTTACCTGAGCAATACAGAGTGGTATCATCAGCGAACAATACACATTTTAACAGTTTGGAAACACTACATATGTCATTTATATATAATATGAATAATTTAGGGCCCAGCACAGAGCCCTGAGGAACACCACAAGTTACCTTCAACTGATTAGATTTTACATTATTGATTTCAACATATTGATATCTGTCATCCAGGTAACTTTTCATCCACTTATATGCTATCCCTCTTATGCCATATCTCTCTAGTTTATTCATTAATATAGAATGATCAATTGTATCAAACGCCTTTTGTAAGTCTATAAAAACACCAACATCCCGTGAACGCAGCAGATAAAGGGGTGTGTCGAGGCGTGGGGGTTATAAAAGGTGGGCTGTGCGCCTCCGGAGTCGTTCACCTTTCCTCCCCCAGCAGAGCAGAGCGCCTCTATCACAGCCGACATGAAGACGCTACGCGTGGTCGTTCTCGCATCGCTGCTGCTGCTTCTCCAGCTCAGCTCACAGGTGAGTCACCTTTTGTCCAAGTGGCGTGGGTGTCGTGTTCGTGCTGAGAATTTGCATTACGTTAAGAAGCTTTAAATCTCGCGTGGAGGGGGAGGCTCCGGGAGAAACTTTTTGTCAAACGTTAAATTTAAACACGAGACTCGGATCAAAGGTGTAGGTGATCTTTGACCTCTCAGCCTCCTCACGGCGCGCAGCCGCACTTCATCAGCTTCTTGGCGTCTCTTGTGTTGCAGGTGGCCTGGGGGCGGGTGTCCACGGCGTCCACGGTCAAGTCGTCTACGGTCAAGGCCTCTACGTTCAGCGCATCCACGTTGTCCACTACGACCGCGGCGTCCACGATGAAGTCGTCTACGGTGAAGGCGTCCACCCTTTCCACGCCGAAGACTACGACCTCTCCAAGAACCAGGCCTCCGACAGGGACCGGCTCCCGGGGTCCCGCCGCCTGCACGCCGCTGCTGGCTCTCCTGGCTCTCCTCCACGGCTGGTCCGGATGACTGGATCCGAATCGGCCTGGACTCCGTGGAAACTTTAGGTCTTCCTAAAGGAGGTTTAATAAAAAGCTGGGTTTCCTCCTGAACTCAGAGAACAGGAGTGACTCGTGGAGGTGATCCTGTTTCTGGTGGCACTGATTATGAAGTTTGTATAAATGCTGTAAAACATTTGGGACTGAAAGGCTGTGCTTCGATGTAAACTGAATAAAACTAAAATCTAAGACCACGTGACTGTTTCCTTCCTGTGCGGGAGAAGTGAAGCTGCATGAGTGAGCTCAGCCCGATGATCTGACCCGCTGTGGATCAGTCAAAACACGTCTGATTATTGGGCTCCTTCAGCCTCTTAATCTGGTTTCAGGTATTTGCATTTTTAATTGGCACCTTAACCCTGAACTGTGTCTGAGGCCTCAAATAAAGATTATCTTTATTACGAGGACCCAGTAAAGACTAATAAAGGTTATCTTATCTTAAAATCTGAGCTTCCTGTAGTAATGGTGCTCTCAACACGGGGCACACCTTCTGCCTCAGATGTGGTGAACTTGGGTTTAAGACTGCAGATTCAGAAGTTTCTGTGTGTACATGCAGAAAAATTTTAATTTGGAACTCATCAAATCTGCAGCTGACATAAATGTGAAACTGCCTCGGGACCAAAACGCGTGACTGCGTCCGTCTTTTATATAAAGTGTGTTTTTAGCATGTACGCTGTAGTCCTGGTTTGGAGCGCTTTTGCCTGCGGGACTGTCTTAATTCTGCTGAAACAGCCGTCAGATGCCACACCGTGGTCATTGATGAGGGTTCAACAGAAACTCACCACACCTTGAGCAACACAGGCTGCTGGTATAAAGCGGGATGGATCCATGCTCACATGTTTACACCAAAATCTAACTCCACTGTCCAAATCACAGGAATCCAGAGTCATCAGCCTCTGTTTCCTGTTTTTAGCTGATGGGAGGGGCACTCCAACCATGTCTCATGTCTCCCTGTGGGTCTCAAACACGAGCTCAGACTCTGCTGCTCATCAATAACAGCTCATAGTTCCACAGATGCTGGAGGTGGAGATCCCTCCATCGCTGTGATTCCCAACAGGACGCCGCCATCAGCTGGAAGCTCTGAGGTCAGAGCGGGAGGTGAAGCTGATGATGTCACGATGTGCTGAAGAGTGCACTTTCCTTTTAAGGGAAGAGCAGGAGGCACATTTGTCACCAACATGTCATGTTTGATGCGCTGCTAAAACACTTTAAAATGTTTTTTTCTGTTAGTCCAGACTGAGATGTCCTCACATATTCTGTCTCTATGACTCAGTGAAGATATGTTTTCAGTTATTCTGCTGCCTCGAGTTGCACAGACACTTTGTGAATTATTAACAACCTTTTGTTTATGCAGATTTTCACATCAGACGTGTTAATACTGGAAACACGTTGGTTAGAAACAAACTACAACAGAAACAGGGCGAGTGAGAAGAAAGAGGGCGTTTATACAAAGTAAGCGATGAAGCCGTGAGCAGAGAGATGTGTGTGTGTGTGTGGGTCTGTGAGGATGATGTAACCTTCCTCAAAATAACACTGCGTATTTCCTTTACTGTTTGAGACCGGTGCTGGTTTCCTCTTTCTCTCAGGGTGTTCACCTGATGGTGCTGCATTCAAAACATCCATAATTCACTCTTTATTTTTCTAAATATGATGCAGAGCTGAGTACTTGTAGTGTCTGGTTGGTAAAGCCTGTTAGTGTTAGTGACCTCTGAGGTTTCTTTATTTCTGCACAATGGACTGAAATTTGGTACAAACACCACGATTCTTCTCAGCCAGTTTAACGGCCTGAATCACTTCTAACAGTTCGGACTCCTGTCGACACAGCCTGCAGGTATGCACGGCCCACCTTATCTCACAAAACACCTTCTGTGGGTCATTGTGTAGAAGCTTCATGCAGGGGATGTTTTTAGTAACAGGAGTCTTACTAGCTTGCAGGTAAACAATCCACATTGATGAGGTAACCTCCAGCTGGCCGTTGCACTGTGAGGTTAAATCAGCAGGCTGGAGGACGGGTTTCCTGCTCGCTGCCCAACAGACAACTCTGGGTCCCCACAGACTCACGCACCAAAACATCCAGCTGCATAGCAGAAATCAGTGTGTTCACAGTCTTTACAGCTCAGTGTGGCTGATGACATGTTAATGATGTCAAAATAACGTTTCCTCAATAGAACAATGAGACATGATCAATATAAAGTCAATAGAAGTCATTCTGTCCCTGTTTTGACTGACAGGCCAATGACAACGAGAATAGCGGAGTGCTGAACCAATCACGTGGCTGGAATAGAGTTCAAGGTTAACACACACACACACACACACACACACACACACACACACACACTCTTCAGAGCAGCATCTGTGAGGCAGCGAGTGGCCGCTAGAGGTCACCATCAGCGGTAAAATCAAAGCCTATAAAAGCCCGACCTGCGCCTCCCGTCCATTCACTGTTCCTCCACCCGGCACAGTAAAGGAGCCTCCATCACCTCCATCACCTCCAGCATGAAGAAGCTGAGCATCGTTTCCCTCGCAGTTCTGCTGCTGGCTCTCTGTCTCACCGCTCAGGTCAGTTTCACCCTTAAATCGTTTGTATTAAAAATCTTTCAGCACCTTTTCTTTTAAAGATGGGCGCGAACTGTTGTAGCAGCGCAGTTTGTTTGCCCCTAATTAAATGCGGACTTAATGAGCTTTAAGGCTTATGTTGAGGAGCATCAGAGGCTGAAGGAGAAACTCGCACAAACTCCGAGTTTAGTGGTGTGGAAATAAAGTTGGGCAGAAATAAAGACCGGCGGGTTTCGTGCTGACACCGAGGAGAAAAAGGAGCGGCCTCCTCCCTGATGAGTTAGAAAAATAACGTCAGTGTTAAAACTGTGGAATGAGTAACATTTATCGTGGGAGCGCAAAGAATCCCGAGTGGAAGATTTCTTCACCAGATTTGAGGGTAGAAGTAAACCTGAGGGGAAATTCTGTTTTTGTGGAATTTTGATGAAATGATTAAAAATGAAGATTTCACGGGATCAGCAGTTTGTCGTGACCCTCCGTGATCAGTTCACTTTTGTGTGTTTCAGAGGGCTGAGGCAAACAGCACCGCCCCCACCACCGTCACCACCACCCCCACCTCCGTCTCCACCAGTGAACCCACTAAGAGTGGCTGCGGGGGTCCCGCCCTCTCCACGCTGCTGCTGTCCCCGCTGCTGCTCGCGGCTCTTCTGTTTCACGCCTGATGTGAGGGAGCGGACACGGCACAGCCGCCACGCGTGGACTGGAGACGCATCTTTAGTTTTATTACAGATTCAGTGTTTTTCTTGTTCTTCTTTTTTTTCTTTGAAGTGAAATAATTTTCAGTGTTGATGGGAAATGTTTTAAAAGGCGCGCGCGCCGCCCCGATTGGCTCCGGTCTTTACGCACCGGCGGGCACACAGGCTGCTTTTCCTGCCTCCTCTCTTCACGCTGTAAACTCGCACAGAGGCCGGGAGGAGCATGACGCCACTCCACCTGTGAAGAAGAAAATCCGTTTAAAGTGATTGTACACGAACGAGTTTTGTACTTTAGACCAGATTTCTCGAATTTTATACAAAGAATAAAACTGTAAATTGTAAGAACACGTGACTGAGCTCTTGTTTTTCCCCGTCGAGTGTTGCAGTATGAAGTATAGATGCTACTGGAAGAGTTGGAGCAGGTGAGCTGAGAACACTGATAATCAGGTCTGGTGTCCGTGTCAGCCGCACAGGCGGATTATCAGGCTCAGCTTAATCTGGTTTCGGGTGACTGTAAATAAACATGTGGCTGATAGAATCGAAAAGCAGCTATTTTAAGCGTGCTCTGCTCTAAATATGTAATTATGCACATTTACGCAGCTGCTTGCATTTATTCTTTTGCATAGAACACTTGGTTGTGCAGTAGAGGTTTGATGGTCAAACATCTCGCTTGAATAAAACTTTTATTTATAATTTGAACCTCATCACAAAAGCTGAATCACTTCTTTACGTTCAGCTTGTTTAACATTTGCAGACCTGCTGAAAGTACCGGTATGAAAACTATGAAGTGAATTCTAACATGTAGACACATCTCCAGGAGCCTTTTGGCCCATCTGACACAAAAAACTGCAGTAACTCTGCCTGGATGTGTCAAAAGCACGGATCACTTTTAAAAGTGGAGCGGATTGTAAAATTATACCAACTTTCTTTATATTATATTTTCAGTATGAGCTCAGAGATCCAAGAGATGAAATAATATTTGCAAAGTGAATCTGTGATAACTTGGAGGGAAAGGACTCAAAAGGGAGACACTCAGAGGAAGAAAAGGGAAAATGCCAGGAGCTGAAGTCAGAATCAGTAAACAAGCTCAAACACAAACAGATGAGAAATAAAAAAGGAAGTGAAAACTGGAAACAGTAGGAACGTTAGAAAGACTGACAAACTGAGGGAGACTATCTAGTAAAGTAGACGGAGTGTATACGCTGTGACAGGATGCAGGGGTGTGGCTGGGGAATAATGGACAGGTGTAGATCACAGGTGAAAGTAAGACCCAATGAGGGAGTGAGGATGAACTGAAAAAATAAAGCAGGTTTTAGTCACAGCGCTGAAAACAGTGTGAGGAGTCTGATAAATGTGACGAGGCTGATTATTTGATATGTGGTCGTGGTTAAAAGGTTTGAGTTCAGTTAAGTAAATAGTTTCACATGAACAACATATTACATGATGTGTCACTATTATTTCACAAACACGAAGCCAAAGTCCAGCCTTGCTTCGTTATGAGGGTAACTATGAGCTAGGTGCTGCTAATCAAACACACTCGATTAACTGATCCTCATCAGGTGTGAGCACCTCTGTCAGACCAGTTAGCAGATCTGCAACATTTAGGTGTGTTGACACAACGTCAGTAGTGATCTTAGAGACCAGAGTCTGTGAAGGCTTTCATAAGAACAAACGATCATCATTCTGCAGTGAGAGATTATTCATGAGTGGAAGACGTTCAAGAGGCTGACAATTTTCCCAGGAAATTCACCTCAAGGTCAGTGTGAGTGTGAGTTTGTGGTGATTAGGGAAAAAGTGGGTTTTATTTACCCCCAAAATGTGGAAATATCCAAAGTAAACTAACAACAGCAGGCCCTGAACTCAAGCCTCCAAACTGACAGAATAACAGCAGCCTAACACACAGGAAATAAAGGAAACTTAAATGTTGGCAGATCACACTGGTTCAACACATGGGGGGGAAATAAAGATTCATAAAATCCTCTGGTAAGTAACATAACCAACAGTTAGTTTAGCATTTCATTAAAATAAATAATAATCAAACCCAAGATGAAGTAAACGAGGAAGTCATAAGTCAAAGAAATGCACTTTTAAGATAAATTGCTAATTATGCCCCGATGATAAGGCCCAACCGGCACTTCCTCTCTCTCTAAAAAGAGTCTTTCTCTTCTCTGTAAAAACTGAGAAGAGAAAGAAATCTGTCCTTTTACAAAGTGGAGACGTTTGCCCGGAATGCAGAGCGCAGTTTCAAGAAAACCAAACTCGACATATCGACACAAACACCTGCACAGCTGATGATGTGCGCACCTTGCAGTCATTGAGTGGCCCGTGAGCTCCTGTGTACTAAAGTGTTAGCCGTCTGTCCCGCAGCTGAAGCCTGGGTTGCACTAGCCCAAACCACCAACCTTGAATGAAGCAATGATGTAAAGCAGAGTGTGTAATTTCCTCCCGACTGATATAGTCACACGGAAAACTATTACTTCAAGCTATTGCTGCTAAAAGTGGTTCTCTGAGCTGATGATGGTGCAGACTCAGTGTTTCAGACGGTGCTTCTGCGTTTTGTAAATGGTGTTTATCTGAGGTTGTTTCCCTCCCTGATAAAACCTGTAGATAAGATGATAAGGGTACGATGATGTTGCTGTGGGTAAAGTCAGTACTGTAACATTCAGAAATCAGTCTAACTCAGTCCTGTTTATAAATCCAGATGATGTACAGTGTTGGAAAAAGTCAGTGAATACAACATGGTGTTTCGTGTTTTTGTTTTAATGCAGATTTTCTTTGTTAAAACAAAGTTGTCCAAACCTGCCAGGCCTGTGTGAAATGAATTTAGCCACATTGGAGGTTTTCCAGCATGAACTTTGACGTCACGCCAAAACATCTCCACCCGATTAAAGTCCACATTTTGACTCGGCCACTCCAAAACCTTAATTCTGGCGTTTTCAGACATTCAGAGGTGACTGGCTCGTGTGTTTGGGTTATACACCAGGACAATGATTGAGCTGATGGGCGGACATCTTCCTTTAGGGTTTCCTGGTGGAGAGCACAATTCATGTTTCCCTCAGTCACAGCATCCCAGACCATCACACCACCACAGTGTATGCCAGCTGCTGGGATGTTCTCTTTATGAAACGCTGTTAGTCTGATGCAGACGTAACAGGAAATGGTTCAGCTTCTGTCTCATCAGTCCACAGAAAATACCCAGAAGTCTCAGGGATCATCCAGATGTTTGTTGGCAGATGTGAGATGAGCTTTTGTGATCCTTTTGGTCAGCAGTGGTTTCCTTCTTCGACTCTCCCACAGTCTTTCTTTACAGTTGAATCATGACCTCTGACCTTAACTGAGGCAGTCGGGTTCTGCCATGGGGCATTCAAGTAAAATCATGACCAAATCAAACATGTGAATCATTAATAATAACGTCTCCGTGCTGGATCAGTCGGGGTTAAAGAGACCTGGTGTTGGCCACCAGTGGAAACTGTGCAGAGGAGGATGCTCGGCAGGGCTGCAATCTGACATACTGGGCGTTTTCCCGGTGGATCGACCCACTTTGGATTGATGGGCCGGCCTGGAGGGCCTACACTCAGCTAAAGTGTAGCTCTTAATAATTGTTCCACATGCTGCAGCACAACTAAGAAATAACCCAACAACTGTACCAACCTGATTATCTATAATCTCTGATGCTGAGCATCCAATGAGATGATGGCAGAGGATCCACTGTGGTGACACCAAAGGGTGCAGTGGAAAAAACAAGATTATGGTGTGTAATGGCACATTCCCTTTTTTCTCCACCTCACTTAAGTGAAACAGGAAAGTTGCTCATTTGCAGTGTTTCATCATAAAGCCAATAAAACTGCTCTAACTTTAAAAGCTAAAGTGAACACATCCTTGTGTGCACCCTGTGTCATGATTCTTCCCTCAGGTGTGGCTCCTACCACTAGATTACACGAAAACTCACAATTCCATCCATTCATTTCCTTCCTAGTCTAATTCAGTGTTGCTGGCGCCCATCCCAGCTGTTACAGGGTCAGCGCTGTCAGGACTGGTATTTGACCTTATATACAGTGGGATGCAAAAGTTTGGGCAACCTTGTTAATAGTCATTATTTTCCTGTATAAATCGTTGGTTGTTACAATAAAACATGTCAGTTAAATACATCATACAGGAGACACACACAGTGATATTTGAGAAGTGAAATGAAGTTTATTGGATTTACAGAAAGTGTGCAATAATTGTTTAAACAAAATCAGGCAGGTGCATAAATTTGGGCACTGTTGTCATTTTATTGATTCCAAACCTTTAGAACTAATTATTGGAACTCAAATTGTCTTGGTAAGCTCAGTGACCCCTGACCTACATACACAGGTGAATCCAATTATAAGAGTATTTAAGGGGGTCAAGTGTAAGTTTCCCTCCTCTTTTAATTTTCTCTGAAGAGCAGCAACGTGAGGTCTCAAAACAACTCTCAAATGACCTGAAGACAAAGATTGTTCACCATCATGGTTTAGGGGAAGGATACAGAAAGCTGTCTCAGAGATTTAAGCTGTCTGTTTCCACAGTTAGGAACATATTGAGAAAATGGAAAACCACAGGCTCAGTTCAAGTTAAGGCTCGAAGTGGCAGACCAAGAAAAATCTCGGATAGACAGAAGCGACGAATGGTGAGAACAGTCAGAGTCAACCCACAGACCAGCACCAAAGACCTACAACATCATCTTGCAGCAGATGGAGTCGCTGTGCATCGTTCAACCATTCGGCGCACTTTACACAAGGAGATGCTGTATGTGAGAGTGATGCAGAGGAAGCCTTTTCTCCACCCACAGCACAAACAGAGCCGCTAAAGCACATTTGGACAAGCCAGCTTCATTCTGGAATAAGGTGCTGTGGACTGATGAAACTAAAATTGGGTTATTTGGGCATAACAAGGGGCGTTATGCATGCAGGAAAAGAACACAGCATCCCAAGAAAAACACCTGCTACCTACAGTAAAATATGGTGGTGGTCCCATCATGCTGTGGGGCTGTGTGGCCAGTGCAGGGACTGGGAATCTTGTCAAAGTTGAGGGAAACATGGATTCCACTCAGTATCAGCAGATTCTGGAGACCAATGTCCAGGAATCAGTGACAAAGCTGAAGCTGCGCCGGGGCTGGATCTTTCAACAAGACAACGACCCGAAACACTGCTCAAAATCCACTAAGGCATTCATGCAGAGGAACAAGTACAACGTTTTGGAACGGCCATCTCAGTCCCAGACCTGAATATTATTGAAAATCTGTGGTGTGAGTTAGAGAGAGCTGTCCATGCTCGGAGGCCATCAAACCTGAATGAACTAGAGATGTTTTGTAAAGAGGAATGGTCCAAAATACCTTCAACCACAATCCAGACTCTCATTGGAAGCTACAGGAAGCGTTTAGAAGCTGTCATTTCTGCAAAAAGTGGATCTACTAAATATTGATTTCATCTCTTTTTTTTTTTTGTGGTGCCCAAATTTATGCACCTGCCTGATTTTGTTTAAACAATTATTGCACACTTTCTGTAAATCCAATAAACTTCATTTCACTTCTCAAATATCACTGTGTGTGTCTCCTGTATGATATATTTAACTGATATTTTTTTTATTGTAACAACCAACGATTTATACAGGAAAATGACTTTTAACAAGGTTGCCCAAACCTTTGCATCCCACTGTATGGTGATGACTCTGAAGAAGAAACGGGGTTAGCTGGCAAAATTAGCAATCTTGTGGTTTGCAGGATGCCTGACTCAGCTCAGTTGACGTTATAAAGGATTCTATCAACGCTGTACAGTATATGATGTAGAGATTTCACCAAGAATAAGAACAAAAGAGAAGCAGCAC
The DNA here is from genome assembly GCF_001858045.2 of Oreochromis niloticus. Taxonomy (NCBI): domain Eukaryota; kingdom Metazoa; phylum Chordata; class Actinopteri; order Cichliformes; family Cichlidae; genus Oreochromis; species Oreochromis niloticus. The sequence continues at coordinate 28,986,570 of NC_031983.2, forward strand.
CTCAGCCATGATGAGTAATTTGTTGTCTGTACGATCATAAAGTTCCCTTTTTAAACATGCTGCACTGATGCAACATGTTCAGCCTGTCACTACATCCTGTAAAAACTGGAACCTGAGACTGTTGAGACATTTTAAACAACAACTCTAAAGTACACTGAACATATTGTTTTAGACTGAGCTTGCTGCTACTCAGGCATGAGGAAACATTTGTTTGTACTGCTCCTTTAAATACTTCTAATATTATTATTGATTGAAATGTAACATGTATTTAAAATGATACTACTAAATTATTTAACCAGTTTAGAAAAACGTGGCAAGTTTAATTTATTTATTATGGTTAATTGTTTTACAAAAAAGGTTGTAATGTACAAACATGCATGTCAAAGGCTCAGTGCAGATACACACTTGAGAGTTGAAAATAAAATGTACTTCCTGTACTTGTTTAAAATGGTTCTTTGAAGCTTTTGAGTTTCTGTACATTCAGATGTTTGTGGCCAAAGTTACTTAATTTTCGGTTGTGAAATTTTGACGAAGTTCACTAATACATGACAGCTCAGTCCGCTGGAAATGACACAATATGTTCAATGTGTTGATTTGTAGATTAGCAATCGAGTTTACATGTTTGTGCAAAATAAATCTGAGTGGATAAAAAATAAATGTAGTGTGAAACCTACAGGACACTTTGTCATATTGTGCAAGAGTTGAGAGTTTGGCTTTAAGTTGGTGTAAATGTGATTTTTAAAGGAATTTCTGAGTTAAATTTCTGCATCTGGAGTTCCACAAGGCTCTATCTTGGGTCCTTTTCTGTTGTCTTTGCACATCTTCTCATAGCATGTGCATCTGTTTGGAATGATCTCAGACATTTTGTCACCTGTGACTAAATCTACAGTAAGCTGAAGACACGCCGGCATTAAGCTCTCAGCGGTTCATAGTTGGGTTATTTTATGCAGTTTAGGGACCTCCTGTGTGTGTGTGTGTGTGTGCACGTTATTGACACAATATTTAGAATAAAACTCGCTTTTTCTGCTGTGAGTCCTTCAGAATAGAAGCGGAGAAACTGGTGTCACAACAGGGTTTATTTACAGTATTTTTGTCTCTAATCTTTTTAATTGGTTTTTATTTCCTCGTCTCTGATTTTGTAGCTTATAAAATGCTACATCTCTCTGGCGCCCTCTAATGGGCAGACAAACTCTAACACTGTATTTCCTCATTTAAACGCAAAGATGCGTTTTTTCTTTCATGACAAAGGTTATTTATGTAACCGTTATTTTAACTGGATAATACTACAATGACTAGTAGTACTACTACCAGTAATTATTAGTAATAACAACTAGAAATCAAAGTGTTTAAAATGCGTCCGAGCGGCTCACACACTTCAGAAGCCAGTACTCATTCTGACATGTTTGGAAACTGGACTGTTAACTTCCTGGTTTTCAACCGTGGTGGTGATGATGATGATGATGCTGCCAACCATCTTGACCTTTTCTCTCCAACTTGACCTCCAAACCATTGGGTCTGAGCGGTCCCTGTGATATACGGAGACACCTCAGCACCCTCCAGCTTTAAACGCACACAGTCCCGCCGGGTCATGGGAGAATCTGAAGCTGCAATAACAGCGACTGACCACGAGAGGTCGTCATTTATCTATCGTGAGTAAAATCGAAGCCTTAGATGACAAATTAAAGGAAAAATTCAAAACCTATATCCCTGCTTATTACAGGGTAATACAAAACAAATTAAAGAAGCTTTTTCCGATCAGCGCATCAAGTCAGTTAAACTTGTGGGATACAGATCTGGGCTGTCAAGTAGCAGAGGAGGATGCTAATCAGTTTAAGCTGCTTTGGCGCTAATGAAATTAACAACAAGTGCACTAGAGGGGCAAAGGTGAGACCTCCAAATCGGGAATGATTTTACAGATGGAGGCCACTGACATTGCCCCCCCCCCCCCCCCTGAAGGTTTGCTGTGTCTCCCTGCACAGACTCAGGATCTGCTCCTTTGTGGAAGGAAGAACCAGATGAGCACGCCAGAGCTACAAGATAACCTCCAGCAGGATGCTAGTGTGAATATGCCGGACCAGACGATCAGAAACAGATTTTCACGAGGGTGGCCTGAGGGCCCGACATCCTCTACGGGGCTCTGTCCTCGCTGCATTGGGGTGTGGAGCCTGACTGGCGTTTTCCAATTGGCACACGCAGCGCGGGCACCCTGTGCTTTACATAGATGAGTGCAGGTTTACTCTGAGCACATGTGACAGATGTGAAAGAGTCCGGAGAAGCCGTGGAGAACGTTATAGTGACAGTAACATGCACGACTGGTTTGGTGGTGGATGACGTCTGTACAGACCTACAGTCAACGGCACCCTGACTACCATCAGGTATGGGGATGAAACCCTTGGACCTGCTGTGCAGTGGGTCTGACTGCGAGAAGCTCCCCCAAGATGCCATCTGTTGTCTCATTAGGAGCGTAGTCAGGTACACATACAAACACAAACTGATTACTATTGTCAGTTACTGCAATGAAATTTCAATTTTAGTAGCTTACTCTCCTTTATTCACTCTGATTTTCAGGTGTCTGTAGGTATGTGGTTACCTGGAGGGATGTACCACTGTGAGAGGGGTGCTGCGGAATAGTCCAAGTGATCGCTGCGTTAATTTCCCGGTCAACTATACATAAATTGCACGTCGACACGATTTTTTAAAGCTGGTGAACTAGACCAGAAATCACTGATAACAAAAGAACAATAAATCTACTTTCTCCGGTACTTTATACCCGATCAGTTGCAATGCAATTTTTTTTTTATTTTTTTTTTATTTTTTGTCTTTCAATATTTTTATTGCTTTTTGCAACAGCATACAAAGGTTTGTTTTCCCCGTAATATGCTGCAGTAATAGAAACCCTTTCCCCCACCCTCACCTCCCACCCTGCTCTCTACCAAACCTACATCAAACAAAAAAAAACAAAAAAAGAAAAAACAAAACACATAGAATATTTTTTTTTTTTTAAAAGCACATAGAATATATATACATTTGTACAATATGTGGTATTTATACAACTTCAAGACATGAACAATAAAAAAAAATAGCTAGCATATACTAAACCATTTTCTCCTCGTCCACATTCCTGCAGGAGTTGTCCGATGTTTACTTCTTTTATAAAGTTTTTAAATGGCTTCCAAATTTCATCGAAATATGTTAACTTGTCTTTTAGAAAATACGTTATCCTTTCCATTGCCATACACTGTGCCAAAGAATTTATCCAAGCACCAATAGCAGGAGGATCTAATTTTTTCCAATTTAATGCAATCATACGTTTTGCCTGTAATATACAATAATCCATAAACACAATTTGATGGGTTCTTAGTTTAAGATTTTTAGAATACACATGTAATAACAACATTTCTACATCTAAAACAATCTTTTTATTCAAAATTTGGTTTATTTTGTTCATCACCTCCTGCCAAAATGCACGGATAATTCTGCATTCCCATATACAGTGAAAAAATGTTCCACGGGCTTCTCCACATTTAAAACATGTATCTGGAATTCTATTATTATATTTGTTCAATTTCACCGGTGTTATATATAATTGCATGATCCAATTGTATTGTAATAACTTTAAGTTACTATTAATCGATAGTTTTTGTGATTTTAAGCAAATTAACTTCCATGTCTCCTCAGAAATATTGATATTTAGGTCCTTTCTCCAAGCTACCAACTTAGAAACTGATGTTTCTAGAGAGGCAGATACAATCCAGTTATAGAATGTTGAAATTAAACCTTTATTACCACCTTTTTCCACCATTAACTCCTCTAACTTACTTAACTGGGGAATGTTGAGAGACTGATTTTGCATGGAAGAAATGAAGCTTCTAATTTGTAAATACTTAAAGTGTTTTTGGGGAATTTGAAATTTAGAAACTAAATCCTCAAATGAAACCATTACTCCATCACAAAAAAGATCACCCACTTTCTTAACACCTTTTTCTGCCCAACCCTGGAACCCTACGTCCAGGTTTCCTGGTACAAATAAGGCATTTCCCCAAATAGGACTAAACTGAGAGAGATTATTCTTAATATTCATCATTTCTTTTATTGTAAACCAAACTTCAATCATATTTTGGACTCAGTGGCGGTCCTAGCCTATTTGGCGCCCTGGGCGAACACTCCCTCTGGCGCCCCCCCCCCCCCAACACACACACACATATGAAGACAGAGAAAATATAGTATGCAAACGGCTACTAAACAGACATCATAATTCGTCATACAATGAGAACAGGACAAATCAACAATTGACACTGACTAATTACTATTATATTAATATTATATTATTGTATATATTGTTTGGAGTTTAGTCTGTTACTGTAACTATTTTTACCATTTCTTCTTGGAGGAGCTGTAACCCACATAATTAAGAAAGTATTCTGAAAGTTTTAGGATGCATGACCTGCCATTATCCAATGACACATCTGCTTACCTGTATCTTTTGCTCGTTTCTCCTTGTAGGAGCCATAATTAAATATTGAATTTTAATGATCACTAGGTTTTCATTTGTTTGGTTGCTATGGTGATGTGTAACAGGAGTCACGTGGGTGCTAGCGGTGACATTAAGAGGGCGTTGTCAGTCTGTCATTCACTGCTTTGATTTTGACAGAGAGCAGGGCTGGGTAGCCGTAGTTTTTGTTGACCGCAGCCAACGAGTTTCCCCTTCTTGCTTTAGAGCCTGTGATGTTTTAAGAGTTTGAATCGCGAGCCGATCACATTGCTCTGTAAACTTTTCAAGCACTTTAATAAACAAGCAAGCAATTCCACCTCTCGCATTATTGCGTAAAGTTGACAGCGCGTCAGGCAAATAGGCTCAATCCCCGGCTTCTAGCGACTGTGGAAGTCGCTACACTCCTCTTCTTTTCTCTTTTTTAAACTTTAAAAACGGGTTGTGTGTGAGACTTTAAATCAACAAAATATAAAATATACATTTTAAATTGTTATTGATCCCTTTACCCCGAGTCCTAAAGTGTATATTTATTTTCTTACTCTTAAATATTTATTGTTTGTTTACTTGCACTGCTGTAACTGGAGCCTCGTCGTCTCGTCTCTCTATATACTGGACTGTATGTAGCGGAGATGACAATAAAGTTTACTTTGACTTCAGCAGCGAGCAGGCGCACCGAGGGCTCTCGCGCTCACTTTTCGTGTATTGATTGATTGATTGATTGATTATGCTTTATTCATCCCGAGGGAAATATAGAAAAACATCGGTGCAAATTATAAGTCTTTATCATAATGTCCGGTGTTTTCGTGTTTGTTTTTATTTTGTTTTATTTTGCGAGTTGGTTATTAGATGCTGCTCCAGCCAGCCAGAGAATCCCCCGCCACCCCGCCCTCTCCTCCCTGTGCCGCAAGCAGCAGGCGCACCTCGCAAACGGAGGCCGCCCTTACTCCCAGCAAATGGGCGATAGAAAACCGATCGGTGCCTATGCCATCCCTAATATGCGCTGGCATGATGTCGGGGCAGCATGAGTACGAGCATTTTTTTATTATTTTTTTGCCGATGCCCGTGATGCCGCCCCCCACCATGCCGCCCCGGGCAACCGCCCGTGTCGCCCGTATCTAAAACCGCTACTGTTTGGACTATAGGATTATTTGTTTCTTTCTTTAACTGTTTTGGCTGTGCAGAGTATAAATACAAATTTAATGGCATTTTAAGAGAATTTGCTTCCATCCCCACCCAAGACGGGGTATTTTGGGATGAAAAATAAAACATTATTGTCCTTAGTTGAATAGCCAGATAGTACCAGTGAAAACTGGGACATTTCAACCCCCCTGAATCAAAGGGAAGATACAACAAAGACAAACGAATGCGGGGATGCTTCTTGTTCCAAATGAACTCTCTAATTAATGATGCTAATTTGGTAAACAATCCAGCAGGAGGAGCCAGTGGGACATTTTGAAACACATACAACAGTTTAGGTAATACATTCATTTTAAGAACACTTATCCTTCCAATAATAGATAGTGGTAAACTTATCCAACGCTCCAAATCTTTGGAAATTTTCTGTAGAATTGTATTATAGTTAATTGCCACCACATCTTTTAATGAAGGAACTATTTTGATGCCTAGATAAGTGAGTTCAGAATTAACAGTAAAGCCAGATATATTCTGACTTACGTTTGGATTATGCAATGCAATTTAATGCTCAACTACAAATCAATGGCTTTTTGATGGTGACCCGCGCGGAATGATGGTCAGCTATAAATAGACGTTTTGACGTTGTTGTTGTCACCTGGTCGACTACAAATAGATCAAATATCAATGACAATAAACAACGGTAAATCAACATTATTACAACGTCCCTATAGTAAGACCGTCGGTTTACCACAGTATTTCAATGTTGTTACAACATTGGCATTTCAACCCCGACCATATACGACGGTTCGGATGAAAAATCAACATCAATTCAATGTCGTCTTGCTATCTGGGTCGTTTTAATTTCATGGCGTCCTTTCATTCCTGACACATCCAGTCCACATCAGTGCAGGTATCCAGCATGATTTATACCCCACTGAGATCTGAACTTTCAAAGCTACTTTTTTTTTTTTTTTACCAGTATATAATAGAGCAGGATACAGATGATGATGCCTTAATGCTGTTTTTACAGGTTAAACATGAGCATAAATCGGATCGAGTTGTGCATGCACGTTATCAGTTTGTAACGGAAGTTGCCATAAATGCAAATAAATAAATAAATAAAAATTAATGGGACTTTTTTAAGTGGGGGGGAAAACACTTATTTAAACCCTCTGTGCTGTTTCTGGATTTCTTTGCGCTCTTTCTACAGGCGCCGTCACGCATGCTTGCATTTCTTTCTTTTTATTGGCTGATCGGAGTGCCTGAACGAAACCCGTGGGCCATGATTGTGCTGCTGGAGCACGTTTACCGACTGTATCTGACAATAATCTGGCTGCTGTGAGAGCTCGGTGCCAACAGACCGTCCCAGCAGACTGAGCTCCAGCTTCACCGACGCTCTTCAGCCGGAGTCTGCTCTGTGCGCTCTTCCATACGGTCCATGGATGCAGCCGGATCACTAGATGCTGTTAATGACTTCCCGTTTCCTCCCTTTGTCTAAATAAGGCGTTTCTAGCTCAAAAAGACAAACAAGCCAGTCTCCAAAAAGTAGTGACGTCACAGCGATGCACTGGTGCGCTGTGAGGTGAAGAAAATCTCCACCAGTGAAAATAAGATGAAAAATAAATTATTTTCGTTTTCTTTGATGGAAAAACCAGTTTAAAAAAATCTAAAAACGCATCAAATTCTCCCTTCACAGCTGACGAGCAGAAACCACATCACCCCTCTGACTCCAGCATGTTGTGAACACAAAGGGCTGTGAGGCCAAGACAAACAGAAGTAATTGACCGAGACTGAGTGAAGAACTGATGCCCTTCCTCCTCCACCTGCCGCCTTCACCCCTTTCTGAGGATGGGCGGCTGAATGGGCTTTGAAGGCCTTGGTTGCTTCATGCTTCGTGCACTCAGAACCAATTGTATGCTGCTAAAAGTGGTTCTCTGAGCTGATGATGGTGCAGACTCAGTGTTTCAGACGGTGCTTCTGCGTTTTGTAAATGGTGTTTATCTGAGGTTGTTTCCCTCATAAACCTGATAAAACCTGTAGATAAGATGATAAGGGTACGATGATGTTGCTGTGGGTAAAGTCAGTACTGTAACATTCAGAAATCAGTCTAACTCAGTCCTGTTTATAAATCCAGATGATGTACAGTGTTGGAAAAAGTCAGTGAATACAACATGGTGTTTATTTATGTAACCGTTATTTTAACTGGATAATACTACAATGACTAGTAGTACTACTACCAGTAATTATTAGTAATAACAACTAGAAATCAAAGTGTTTAAAATGCGTCCGAGCGGCTCACACACTTCAGAAGCCAGTACTCATTCTGACATGTTTGGAAACTGGACTGTTAACTTCCTGGTTTTCAACCGTGGTGGTGATGATGATGATGATGCTGCCAACCATCTTGACCTTTTCTCTCCAACTTGACCTCCAAACCATTGGGTCTGAGCGGTCCCTGTGATATACGGAGACACCTCAGCACCCTCCAGCTTTAAACGCACACAGTCCCGCCGGGTCATGGGAGAATCTGAAGCTGCAATAACAGCGACTGACCACGAGAGGTCGTCATTTATCTATCGTGAGTAAAATCGAAGCCTTAGATGACAAATTAAAGGAAAAATTCAAAACCTATATCCCTGCTTATTACAGGGTAATACAAAACAAATTAAAGAAGCTTTTTCCGATCAGCGCATCAAGTCAGTTAAACTTGTGGGATACAGATCTGGGCTGTCAAGTAGCAGAGGAGGATGCTAATCAGTTTAAGCTGCTTTGGCGCTAATGAAATTAACAACAAGTGCACTAGAGGGGCAAAGGTGAGACCTCCAAATCGGGAATGATTTTACAGATGGAGGCCACTGACATTGCCCCCCCCCCCCTGAAGGTTTGCTGTGTCTCCCTGCACAGACTCAGGATCTGCTCCTTTGTGGAAGGAAGAACCAGATGAGCACGCCAGAGCTACAAGATAACCTCCAGCAGGATGCTAGTGTGAATATGCCGGACCAGACGATCAGAAACAGATTTTCACGAGGGTGGCCTGAGGGCCCGACATCCTCTACGGGGCTCTGTCCTCGCTGCATTGGGGTGTGGAGCCTGACTGGCGTTTTCCAATTGGCACACGCAGCGCGGGCACCCTGTGCTTTACATAGATGAGTGCAGGTTTACTCTGAGCACATGTGACAGATGTGAAAGAGTCCGGAGAAGCCGTGGAGAACGTTATAGTCAGTGTTGGGCAAGTTACTTTGAAATAGTAATTCAATTATAGTTACTAGTTACTTCTTCAAAAAAGTAACTGAGTTAGTAACTGAGTTACAATATTCTAAAAGTAATTAATTACTTGGAAAAGTAACTATTGCGTTACTTAAAAAAAAAACAAAGAACGTTTAACCCTCTGGCGTCCAGGGTATAATTGGCCATTCTTTTACTACTCTTGATTTTCCCTCCACATTTTACCTTTAAAAACTATTTGCTTTGCCTTGTTTGGTATCATTCTTTTTAGCGCAACCTCGCGTGCCTGAATTTACAGTTATGTTCTCATTTTGTCATACTGTATAACCAGAATTGATCTAAAATCAGACAAAAAACATAAAATCAGAGTAGAAAAAGTCATATTTTTACTGTAACAACCATAAACATGTTTAATGAATCATATTTCATAACTTCAAATGCAAAAATTAATTGTCAATTTTAAAATCCTATGCACAAGTTTTGCAAACAACAAAGTTATTTGCATCCATTTACCTTTTACCCTTTTTTTAAAATACCCATTTCAAACTATTTAAAGAACAATCAGCTGTTCTTCAATAAGATGCCACACAAATTATTTGTGCCACTCCAAAAAAATATTTTGTTTCCACTATAAAGGAGAACATCACAGCCTGATACCTGCAGGTCTGACAGCAGCAGGTGTATCACCTCTGTTTCTACCTGGAGACAGCAGTCGCCTCATTGTTCTGACACACAACACAAAACTATCCACAACACTACACACTAACTACACAAGACAACACATTAACTACACACTCCAAACACACTAAACGTCACAAATCTCACATCTCAAAACTCGCTCTCTCTCTTTTCCTGCTCTCTCTCTTTCTCCCTCTCTCTCTCTCTCTCTCTCGCCGTCACTCCTAAAACTTTTTTTTGTTTTGTTTTTTTGCTCATAAGCAGAGAGTGCTTGCTAGCGCTAACGTGGCGAAACTATTGAGGAAAAAACGCTGCGTATATATTGTTTATCATGACTCTGGTTTTACGTGGCCTATCGACACAATTTAAAAACTGGCCCCTTGTTCCTTTGTCTTTAAGTGGTCATGTGATTGACTTACCACGACTACTTTATTCTTGCTCAGTCAAACAGCAGCACTCGATTGTTTTGCCCCCTTAGCTCCAGGTGTTGTGCTAGACAGTGATCGTGATTACCGTCCGCGGGAGCGCGCAGCTGCTTAAAGCTGTAGCGTCCAGATTACTTACAGCTACTTCCGTGCAGCTGATATAAGATGCGGTAAGCTGAACACAGCTTCAACCGTCTGTTTGTTGAAAAATAGTAACGGGCCGCGTTACGTTGTTAGTAACTGTAACGCCGTTGTAACGATAGGAATAGTAATTAGTTAGATTACTCGTTACTGAAAAAAGTAACGCCGTTAGTAACGCCGTTACTTGTAACGCCGTTATTCCCATCACTGGTTATAGTGACAGTAACATGCACGACTGGTTTGGTGGTGGATGACGTCTGTACAGACCTACAGTCAACGGCACCCCGACTACCATCAGGTATGGGGATGAAACCCTTGGACCTGCTGTGCAGTGGGTCTGACTGTCACATTAGGAGCGTAGTCAGGTACACATACGAACGCAAACTGATTACTGTTTTGAGTTGCTGCAATGAAATGTAGTAACTTACTGCGCCCCCCCCCCCCCTTTTTTTCTCCACTCTGGTTTTCAGGTGTCTTTCAGTTCAGCCGTCTGTATGTTACTAATTTTAATTTCCATCAGTGTGGCATGCTTTTATTCCTGACACATTACCCAGTTCACATCAGTGCAGGTATCCCCACTGAGATCTGAAGCTCTACTTTAATTTTTTTGCAGTATATAATGGAGCAGGATACAGATGATGGTGTTGATCACAATGCAGAATAAGCTGTTTGGTTATTTTCTATAGACTGAATATACAATATGGACTAACCAAGAACTCCCACTCTGTGGACCTTTTCTACAGGCGGTGCTCTCGAGCTCATTGAGACGTAGTGGGGTAATGGAGCAGAAGAACAAAAATACAGATGGTTGTAGGGTAAAACTTTTAACCTCGTAGTCTTTATTCCTCCCCCCGTGAGTATCTGGGACTTCGCTGCACCACGATTGGCATCCTCCATTTTGATTTGAGGCGTGAAACAATGCATGCTGACGCTTTGGAGGTTCTGGTCCCTTTAGATTTAAAAAAACAGGGGGGGTAAAAAAAGGATGAATTAAAGCAAAAAAAATTAAAAAAATTAAAAAAAATAATAATAAAAAAACCCCACAAGCATCAAACATGTAGTTATAATGTTAAAAAAAAATTGAGTTGTATTTCGTTCTCTTGCGTTACTCGAGGATTCAGTATGTAGGACGATCCCAGGGTGCTTATTCAGTAAAACTTATAAATTTAATTAAACTCAAACTAGAGTGTAGCCTATGCTTTCTCCTGCTCCGTGAGCAGCTGTATCTCCGACAGCTCCTGAATGCAGCATGATGAAGGCAGTTTTCTGTGTCGGTTGGGTGGGGGGCTATAAAAGGTGCGACTGTGCGCCTCCTGTTTCAATCGCCTTTCCTCCACCGCGCGCAACAGAGTTTTCCATAACATCAGCATGAAGAAGCTAAGCCTCGCTTTCGTCGCAGTCCTGCTGCTGGCTCTCCATCTCACCTCCCAGGTCAGTTCAGCCCGTGTTTAAAACATCTTTTTGCACATTTTCCCACACAGAAGAGGCGCAAACTGCCGTGCTCAACGCAGCTTGTTGGCGCATAATTAAATGCGCAACTGCCAGAGCAGCAGCTGTCTGCAGCTTCAGCTCAGAATTTAGTTCAGTGTTTGGCAGAAATGGAGACGAAAAATTCTCTGACAGATATTCATTTAAAACCAGAAGGAGGACGGGGGGGGGGGGGGTGTGAAGTGTGTGTGAATAATTCAGTTTGACCCTTCAGGGCACCTTCCACATTTGCTTCCCTAGAAGGAATCTTAAAATTGGATTAGAAGGGACTTCAGTAACTTCACAGGGGGAAAAAAAGACTTTACCAAACGAAACATCAAATTAAAGGCTTCAAAATGACTGAAGGCGGTGTGGCGTAAACTTGCTACATGTGGTCATCTCGTGTGTTGCAGGTGGCCGAGGCGAGTAGTGGAGCCGGCGCGAACACACACACCAACACCACTACGACAGAAAACGGCTGCGGGAGTCCCGCCGCCTTCACGCTGCTGGTCACCCCGTTGCTTCTGTCCACGGTTCTCCTGCACGGCTGGTCCGGATGATCTGATCCGCGCTGGACACTCGGAAGCGGGCAGGGGACACAACGTTAATGTTTAATAAAAAGGAGAAAATGAATTGATTTAAAGGTTTTTGGGAGATCAATAATTAATCATCTTCAGGAGGGGAAAGAGCGCGCGCGGAGCCCGGGGCGCGTCCTGCTCTTCATCAACTCTGAAACTCAGCCAATCACAACACGGTCTCCTGCTCCTGTCCTCCCGCCAGTAACGGAACATGCTCGGTGATAATGCAGCAATATTGAACCCTGTGGAAAAGTGTATTCATGGGTCTGACAACGACTGTATGTAAATGAGTTCTGTACTTTCAGAATGATGCAAATCTGATGTTTGACACGTGAATCCTGTGAAATTAAACTTTAAATTGTAAAAAAAAAAAAAAATAGTGCAATGTTTTATTTGTGGTGGGGGTTTGTTTGTTTTTGTGACAGTGTAATTTCCTGGATTTCATGACGTAGCTATAAGAGGAAAAATGTGCAGAAGCATCAAACCTGAAGCTGAGTCAGGAGCAGAACATCACATCTGGTATCTGGATCAGTTGCGGGGGGTGTATCAGACTCTTAATTTGGTTCCAGGTGAAGATAAACGTGTAATCCTGTTCTTACAGGTTAAACATGAGCATAAAACGGAGCTTCTGTCGGAAGTTATGCAGTTTGTAACGGACGTGGCCATAAATGCTAAAATTCATGGGACTTTTTTTTTTTTTTTTTTAAATTTAAAAAAAGAGGGGGACAACCCCCACGTCTTTAAACCCTCTATGGCGTAATTTTATGGATTTCTTTGCGCTCTCTCTGCGTGCACCGTCACACATGCTTACATTTCTTTTTTTTCTTTTTTTTTTAAATTGGCTGATCGAAGCGGCTGAACGGAACCCGTGGGCCGTGATTGTGCTGCTGGAGCACCTTTACTGACTGAATCTGACATAATCTGGCTGCTGTGAGAGCTCCGTGCCAACAGACCGTCCCAGCAGGCTGAGCTCCAGCTTCACTGACGCTCTTCAGCCGGAGTCTCCTCTGTGCTCTCTTCCATACGGTCCATGGATGCAGCCGGATCACTAGATACTGTTAGATGATAACTTCCCGTTTGATCCCTTTGTCTAAATAAGGCGTTTCTAGCTTAAAAAAAAAAAAAAAGACAAACCAGTCAGTCTTCAAAAAGTAGTGACGTCACTGCGATGCGTGTGCGCTGTGAAGTGAAGAAAATCTCCACCAGTGAAAATAAGATGAAAAATAAATTATTTTCGTTTTCTTTGATGGAAAAACCAGTTTAAAAACACATCAAAAATTCTCCCTTCACAGCTGACGAGCAAAAACACATCACCCCTCTGACTCCAGCATGTTGTGAACAGAAAGGGCTGTGAGGTCAAGACAAACAGACGTAATTGACCGAGACTGAGTGAAGAACTGATGCCCTTCCGCCTCCACCTGCCGCCTTCAAAGGACACCCCTGTGTGAGGATGGGCGGCTGAATCTTGCTTGCTTCATGCACTCAGAATCAATTGTATCCGTTAGATCTAATTCGACATTCATGTCTGCCCGTGGGTCTAAAACAGAAGCTCAGACTCTGCTGCTCATCACTAACAGCTCTGACATGCTGAAGACGGAGATCCCTCCACCATCGCTGTGATTTCACCTGGAAGCTCTGAGGTCTGAGCGAGACGTGAAACGGTGAAGCTGGTGTTGTTCTCATGTGAAGGCTGAAGAGTGCAGTGGTTTGCTCTGTTAGTGCAGACTCAAGTATCTCATCATGTTTTGAGACTCTCAGTGAACAAACTTCCAAAAAATAACATGTGCACAGACAGAGCGACCTTTTTGAATGCGGGCTGCACTGGAAGTGGAAACAAATCCTCAGTTTAGCCTATGATACTGTACACATGCTCTTCACACTTGGCTGCGGTGAACAAAGTGCCGAACGACACAAACACAAACAGGCTGAGGGAGAAGATGACATCCGTGCATGCTAAGTGATGAAGACGTGAGTGTGTGTGTGTGTGTGCGTGCCTGTGAGGATTACATAAGCTACAGTGAAATAATACTCTATGTATTTTTGAGATTCGTGCTGGTTTCCTCTTCCCCTGACTTACATGTACACACGAGCAGGATGTATCTGTAGTTGTGTCAGTGTCTGTTTTGGGTTTTTTAAATGTTTATTTTTTCTATGCTTTTTTCAGTTTCTATATGACCTCTCTTTTCTTCAATAGGTTTGCTTTACTGGATTTGCATTCTTCTCTGATCACGTGACACAAACTACCGTGCAGCTCACTTCAGGTCAGGATCTTTCCTCCATAAAGCCACTTTCTTCAGGTGCAGCAGCTTGTGTTTCTGGATGATCTGGGGACCGTCTCTAAGACGGGGCAGGTAGACACACTCCTGAGCGGTCAGATTACGGAGCAGGGTCTAAAGAGCTTGGAGAGAAAATCATCTGGACTTCTTCAGTTCTTGGGTCAAATAGTGGAGAGTCCTAGATTTAAGCCCAATGGGAGTGTCACCCCAAGAGGGACATGGACCCCCTGTTGATCCTCCAATTAATCACAAAGCCAAGGTGTGAAGACAGGTGTAGGTCCCAATCAGCCAAGGTTTTGGGTGATGGCTTCTTTCACTTCTTTTTCAAACCATCTGCCTTCTTTGTGAACATTGGCGTCCTCGAAAGAGTGACCTTTGTCCTTTAGATACAGACGGACAGCCGAGTCTTGTCCCGTCGACCTCAGGATATGGCTCGGACGGTATGATAGGGTGGGGCTAGGTTTCAAAGCGGGTTCACCTGAAACCTTGGCTTTTTAACCTACACCCGTTTTCACATCTTGGTTTGTGTGATTAGGTAGAGGATCATTAGTGGGTCCTTTTGTCCCTCTTGGGGTGACACTCCCACAGGGCTTAAATCTAGGACTCTCCACCATCTGACCCTTGAACTGAGGAAGCTTCTCCGATGAGAGGTGAAACGTCTTCAAGCAACTTAAAGAAGTGTCAGAGTGTGACCACTGAAGGTCCCTCCTCCTCCACCCTATCATCCACCTGGGCTGAAAGAAGACTCTAGAGACGTTGGTTTGATTTTGGGGAAACATGGGTGAGGATGCATTCACATGAAAGGGAGAGGAGCACAGGGGGGAAACACTTGACCTTATTTCCAAGCATCAGTGTTGAAACTGCATTAAGATTTAAAGTTTGCATTATTAGGGGCGTGGCCTCTTTTACTGATGCTGATGCCTCATCGCTGTCTGTGAGGCTTCACCTCAGCTAAATGGAGTTTCTGAACTCATCCAAATATATTTAAGTAACTGACAGAGGTGGTCACATGACTAATGCTGGGCCTTTAAAAATTGAATGGCTGACTCTGGTTGGCTGAGCCTATGTGAATATTAGCCTCGGGCTCCTGGTCTTAGCCGACAGGAGGAGCACCTGGTCTGGCATCAACGGAGAACTGCTGCTCATCCAGTGTCTCACTCTCTGTGAACTTTAGAGGTCGTGGTGCCTAAACATCCCAGCAGATCCCTTTCTTCCTCATTCTGATGCTCTGTTTGACCTTCAGCAGGGCTTCTGCGCCATATCCCCTTGCCTGAATGCTGCCATGTGATTGGCTGATTCGACGTTTGTGTTAATAAGCAGCTAAATGGGTTTATGTAACAAAATGAGTGAGTTTTGAAGGCCCTGCTTACTTCATGCTTCGTGCACTCTGAACCAGTTTTATCTCATTGTTCTAATTCCACATTCATGTCTGTGCTGATACTGTACACATGCTCTTCACACATGGCTGCGGTGAACAAAGTGCCGAACGACACAAACACAAACAGGCTGAGTGAGAAGAAGATGACATCCGTGCATGCTAAGTGTTGAAGACGTGAGTGTGTGTGTGTGTGTGTGCCTGTGAGGATGACGTAACCTTCAGTGAAATAATACTGCGTGTATGTTTGAGACTCGTACTGGTTTCCTCTTACCCTGACTTACATCCTGCTCTTGACCTGATGGCGGTGCATTAAAAGTATCTGTAATTCTGTCAGTGTCTGGTTGGTAAATCCTGTTTTTCTTAGTTTGTTGTTGTTGTTGTTTTTCTCTTGGATCTCAGAGGTTAACTTTATTTCTCCACAATCGATTGAAATCTTGCTGTAAAACCAGGTTTGGTCTCTATAAAAATATCCCCCTCCATAACAGCTGTATAGGTGGAGAATGACTCATAACTCACCTTTTTAAATTATATTGAGGCTTAAAGTTTGCATTATTAGGGGCGTGGCCTCTTTGACTGATGGTGGTTGGCGGCTGTAGCTGCTAGCTATCTGCTAGGCTTGACCTGAAGTGGACCTCTGGACTGTGTTTGTGCTGTTGGAGCCTTTTTTATGAGGTCATATAATAATAATAATAATAATAATAATAATAATAATATGCATGCTGTTTTCTTAACTATACTCCAGTTTCGGAGTAAAGATAACTCCATCCAAACGTGGTCACACAGTTGTTGCCAAAATACTAAAGTTGGAGGTTTAAAAAGCAAAACCAGAAACCAGTGGGTGATGACATATTCCCATCTTTTATATACAGTCTTTGGGTTTCTTCTTCTGTGGAGCTGCCCTCCGCTCGTTGTACCTGAGGAGGGTTAAATGGAGAGAGCAGAGCTCTGGTCTTGCATGTTCCAACCTGGTTTCATTCACGTTTTCAGTTGTCTTCAGCATATTTTAACCCCATTTGCTCAGTGCAACAGTGCAAAGCAACAGCACAAAGGAAACTAGGCTCGGTGTAATGTTTATCACCTTAAAGGATCGTATTGACTGTTACGTGCGGTTTTAAGTTCATGCCTCATTAGTTGAGAGCGTGCAGATTCCTTCAAACTGAGGAACAGAAACAGCGCCTCCGTCACACTTCAGCAGAGGCAGAACGATGATTTTAATAATTTTATGATGTGTAGAAACATCATTAAAAACATACTGCACTTTTGGAAACAACTGGGCATGCAGCACCATGACAAGGAGGCTGATTTGAGCCCGTCACCACATCCTGTAGAAAAATAGAAGATAAGGTTGAAAGACAACAGAAACCAGCATGTATGATTTTAACTGATTTCACCGCTCTTCACTCGAGATGAAACATTTGTTGTTTGTAGTACTCCTGTTGTACTGGCTGATCTAAAGGGACTTACCACAGTGATGTCAGATTCCCAGAGGTTTAAGCATTAATGCATGCAAATGCATCCTCTGACACATCCTCATTTCACTTCCTCTCTTTCACACAATCATAAAACCTTAATGTGTACTTAATGTGTGCATCACACATTTGCTTTAAGGACACCTTCAGGTAAATAACAGAACTCAGGACTCAACCCAGTATGGACACACCAGCTGAGTCACAGCGAGTTGAGATGCATTAACACTGGTTAAACCATAGACTGTATGTAAAAGATGGAGCTAGTTACCCTGACATCTCCAGTTGGTGTATAAACTCTGCATTTTGAAGCACTGATAGTTTGGCTCATGCTGTGTTGGATGTTTTTGGACAGTTCAGTCCTCAGCTAGCTTGGATACCCGGCTGCATCCATAGACTGCAGGGCGTCATCACACAGACACAGATACCAGCTGAAACACGAGCTTCAAGACAAGTTTATCATCTTTTTTTTTTTTTTTTTAAATCCACCAGCATGAGGTGAACAGCAGGAGTTAGGGGCCGTTATGTTTCAGAACATCTTTGCAGAGGAAGAGGAAACCTGCAGAAAGCAGCAGCAGTTTCAAACGGTAAAGGAAACGCGCAGCATTATTTTGAGACTGGCTGCTTCATCCTCGCAGGCCCACACACTCTGTTCACATCTTCACTGCTTACTCTGCATAAAAGTCAGCTTTTCCTCTCACTCACCCCGTTCCTGTTGTAGTTTGTCACATTTTTGCCACAGTGTGAATAACACCTTTACAGTATATTAACACTGCAGTGTCTGAAGTGAGGATTGTTTTTGTTTTTTTTCCATTGCCAGTCGTACTTTTGTAAACACACTGAAAATCTGCATTAAATAAAGGATGTTGATAATGCAGAAAATGTCTGTGCTGCCCGTTGGGATTTCTTGCGGTCTCTGAGACTCGTGAAGACGGCACATGTTGGGATATTTCAGTCTGGACTAACAGAGGAAAACATTTCAGGTTATGCTGTGAAGTCTTTCAGCAGATGATGATATCTTAATGGGAAGTGTTCTCAGTGATACGGCCTTTGCATGAGAACAACATCAGCTTCACAGTTTCACTTCCCCCTCAGAGCTTTCGGGTGAAGGGAGCGTCCTGCTGGGAAACTGGAGCGATGGTAGAGTGAGATCGATCTCCAGCACTTCAGAGCTGATGTTTTTGACCCACAGGGAGACATGAAAGTAGAATCAGATCTAATGGACAAATCACAGGCAAGAAGAACCTTTGACAGACTGTATGTCAAAGATGGGTGTAGCCATTGTGCCATCACCACTGGTTAGATAAGATAAACACAGCCTGGGCCAAACCAGCATCGAGGCAGGCGGACCGACTGAAGTCTGAAGTGGTTCCTACTGAGGAAGACTGATTTAGTCTCTCTGACTCTAACAGTGACCAAAGGAGGCAACTATACGAATCAGAAAATAAAAAGACGAGACTTCATGATCCAGCCTGGTCACAAACATGTTAGCAATAAAACTAAAGCACACAGGAGATGTTTGGATTCAGAAATAGGCTCTCAGCTGAAGAACGAGCAGCTCGTGACAGCAGAGGCTGAGCTGTGAAGAGTGCAGCAGACTGTTGTTTACATCCTGACATGTGACAGACTCCAGGAAAACACGTTTGTGTGGCGTGAAAAAAAGCTTTCAAAGCCTTTTACACATCAGCTTTCAGTCTGACAGCTGCAGACCAGCGCCCGCATCCTATTATCAAGCATATTAGGAACCACTTCTCTGCTCTTCGCTTGCACGTCCTTCTCATGTGGGCGACTTTGTAATGAAGACCGGGATCAGATGAGGAGCGATGGAAAGAGTCGGGCAGGTGGGAGGGGTCAAATAAATCCTCACATCTGCAGGGGGACAATGTGAGAGGAGACCAGACACCAGCTCGCAGCTCACACAAAGAATCATGGCACATTTCTACCTTCATACTATCTGTAGTGGCAATTCCTTTTGTTTGACAAACCAAACATCCGACAATTAAAAGTCCACAAGCCACTGCTGCACTGAGATAATCTTTGTGCGCAGGTAAAAGAAGTCCACTGTCCAAACTTAAAAGTTGCGTTTTTATGGTTTATTCATCCAGTTTGGCAATAACAAGATCCATTTTTTGTTACTTCCTGCTGCTTCTCCTGCTCTGGTAAAAAAACAAACAAACAAACAAACCCAAAAGAAAAAACCATAGGCCCACCCCAGTGCATGCTGGTCCTATACCAGTCTCTGTATTTATAGAAAAAATGGCCCTACAGCTCTTACTGACTGACTTAACACCAAACAAACAAAACATTGAAACAAATATTAACCTACAAATAAAACTTGAAAATAAACCCCAAAATAATAAAAATAAAGAACAAATAGCTCCAACACGATCAACAGACCCTGCCATTATTTTCCTCCATGTTCCTGCTCACAGACGGAGCCACAGCAGGAAGATGATCAGGCTGAACAGGTTCAGGCTTTAGACTGTGACACTTGATTAATTGAGCTTAAATGTGTTTTGGACTCCTGAAAGTTCATGTGGATATTTGTACTCGTGTTTATGAAGTCACGAGGGCTCAAAATGCTGCAAAAATTACAAAAATCTCCGAATTTGCTCAGCTTGTATTTCAGTTGGGAATCCGTTTTAACCTCCTTACAACAAATATGAAACTTCACAGATCTGATTTCTAATGACATCAAAAGATGATTCTTCGAACGGTCTCAAAGAACCGACGAGTCGGGTTTTGTGTAAAAATGAAAGCATAAGCTGAAGTTTTCCTAACTTACATGATCAGATAAGACAAAATGAGACAATTCAGGTAAAAATAAATATTAATCTGAAGTAAGGAAAACGGGGACGCATTGTCTCCATGTTCTCAAGAACATGTGACCGTCTGAAATGTTGTTGATGTTTCATAACTGCAACTTTAAGTGTTGCTTTGAGTTTTCATGTATCACAGACCTTGTTTGATGAACAGTTTGACATTTTAATGATCTTATAATTAAATTACCTTTCGAATACTTGCTCCCTGATCTCACAGATCCTCGAACTGCAATAAGCACATTGAGTTTTCATGTAATGACGTGTTATATAAATAAAACTGGCTTTGCTATTATAATCAGCGTACACTGTGAGAGCAGTCAGTTTGTGAGCAGAGGCCAAAACCTCAAACAGAACTCGTGATCCTTTTCTTAATTGTCTTATTGTGGCCTGCTGAGGTAAACGTGGCACCTTTAAACCAGCACAGACTGAATGTGTTGCTGCTTCCGTCAGCTGATAGAGAAGCTTCATGAAACCTTATCTCCCCACAAAAAACTTCACATGCACCCACATTTGCATACAGCTGCGATAAAGGCAACAATGAAGATAGACGTGACCATACTGAATAGAGACTTTTATTATCAGTGTTTCTGTTGCAGTGCCATGAGATAAACATGTAAACTGCTTCTTCCTATTCTCAGAAACAATAAAAGTAACATAACTCATCACACATCTATCTAAGGTAGAAAACAACCTGACCTGGATGTAATAGAAGTGCACTGATGTAGAATTACAGTGTCTGGATTCATTATGTCTAACAATCAACAAAGAACTCCAGGAAAACGGGTCAGGATCAGGTGAAGAAGACGGTGGCTGTTTACATCCTGCATTTGGGCCAGCTTCCAGCACTAAGTGGCTGACGGGACAGATTTCACGCTGGGTTAATTCCAGCATTTGAATGCAAACTCTAAGTATTTCTGAGACAGTCATTTGTGCTGCACAATGAGTCTGAAGATTGATCATTGATCAGTACATGCATGCATACTAGGCTGATAATTAAATGTTTGTTTCTTAATTTCCTTCTTCCTGTTTGTACTGACGTAGTTGGCTCCTGTCCCTCTAAGACCAGCCTCTGTTTGATGCCACAGTTACACCAGAGACAACAGCAGTCTGAGATCTGTGGCATCACTGCGATAGACTTACAGCCTGCAGGTACTTCTCTCAGTGCTACACTGAACTATTATGAATCGTTATTATCAGGATGTCCCAAAAACTCCATAAAAATGCTGCAGCAAGAGTCCTGACAGGGACTAGAAAGAGAGAGCAGATTTCTCCTGTTTTGGCTTCCCTTCATTGGCTCCCTGTTAAATCCCGAATTCAAAATCCTGCTCCTCACATACAAGGTCTTAAACAGTGATGGGAATAACGGCGTTACAAGTAACGGCGTTACTAACGCCGTTACTTTTTTCAGTAACGAGTAATCTAACTAATTACTATTCCTATCGTTACAACGGCGTTACAGTTACTAACAAGGAAACGCGGTCCGTTACTATTTTTCAACAAACAGACGGTTGAAGCTGTGTTCAGTTTACCGCATCTTATATCAGCTGCACGGAAGTAGCTGTAAGTAATCTGGACGCTACAGCTTTAAGCAGCTGCGCGCTCCCGCACGGACGGTAATCACGATCACTGTCTAGCACAGAGGTTCCCAAAGTGTGGGGCCCGCCCCCTAGGGGGGGCGCAGAGCCATTGCAGGGGGGCGCGGTATGAAAAGAAAAAAAAAAAAAGAGCGCTTGGACACTGTGGACAGGTTTTTGACGGGGCTCCCACACAAACGCAAAGCAGGAGATGAAGCATCGCCAAATATGTTTCCAAACCAACTTCCTTCCAAGCCAAAGACTAGAAAATATGGTGAAGCATATCTTCCCTTTGGCTTCACCTGCACAAGTGCCAAGGTAGGTCTCCCCTGCAGAATTAGTTTCCCTGCGTCGGGAGCAGCGCTGGGCTCTCCAAATCACGGACAAACAGGATCCCACATTCTTGATTTTTAGTTCACAAACACTTCTTGTAATAACTAACTACTCCTGACATTTTGGACATGTTAGCTCTTTATGCAGTAAAGTTACAGTGGGATACAAATAATATCAGGCTGATCCTGCCGTACTTTGTTCCCCCGGTTCAAATCACGGACAAACAGGATCCCACAGCTGTTTATGTGTTTAAACCCATTTTGCACAGAGAGGCATTTTTTGAAAAATGTATTGACAGCAATGTTGAAAATTATTACACAGGAAAAACACCAACTACACGTAAAATAATTACACCGTGACGCCTCTGCCTTTCTAAATAGAGGGACAGTAACTGCGTGTGTATATGTAAGCGTGTAAAACCTGAAGATAGTCAGATTAACAGTAACAGTATTTTGTCTCTATCTGCCATTCTGCAATTCATCTCATGTAAACAATAAGGTACGAATGTACGTGGCCCACAGCGTGAGGTGAA
The DNA here is from genome assembly GCF_001858045.2 of Oreochromis niloticus. Taxonomy (NCBI): domain Eukaryota; kingdom Metazoa; phylum Chordata; class Actinopteri; order Cichliformes; family Cichlidae; genus Oreochromis; species Oreochromis niloticus. Next base: position 29,009,091 of record NC_031983.2, read on the forward strand.
AAGAGGCACATACCTTTGACGTTGCGTGACGAACTCTGTAATCCTCGTCCACACATAAACGCAAAAAAGGAGTTTTAAATAATCTCCGTTTTCGGTGAATCGAAACGCCGTTTACGTGTTGACGAAAAGCCCAAACGCATAGAAACAGCTGCGTTTTCAAAAATACCGGTGCAGGTGTGGACGTAGCGTAAAAGAGTTAGTAGTATATTTTATTGCTACCTGTAATTTATTGCCGTTTACTTGTATTTGGTTAATTGTTTACTAAATGTTTGAGGTGTGAAATAAACCGCAATGGAGCAAAATATGGGTGTGTGTGTTTGCAGGATGTGTTTGTGCGAGGGGGGTTAGGTGGTGGGGGGCGCGAACATTTTTCTTGTAAAAAAGGGGGGCCTGGCAAAAAAAGTTTGGGAACCACTGGTCTAGCACAACACCTGGAGCTAAGGAGGCAAAACAATCGCATGTGTGCTGCTGTTTGACTGAGGAAGAATAAAGTAGTCGTGGTAAGTCAATCACGTGACCACTTAAAGACAAAGCAACAAGGTGCCAGTTTTTAAATTGTGTCGATAGGCCACGTAAAACCAGAGTCATGATCAACAATATATACGCAGCGTTTTTTCCTCAATAGTTTCGCCACGTTAGCGCTAGCAAGCACTCTCTGCTTATGAGCAAAAAACAAAACAAAGTTTTAGGAGTGACGGCGAGAGAAAGAGAGAGAGAGAAAGAGAGAGGGAGAGAGCAGGAAAAGAGAGAGAGCAGGAAAAGAGAGACAGAGCGAGTTTTGAGATGTGAGATTTGTGACGTTTAGCGTGTTTGGAGTGTGTAGTTAATGTGTTGTCTTGTGTAGTTAGTGTGTAGTGTTGTGGATACTTTTGTGTTGTGTGTCAGAACAATGAGGCGACTGCTGTCTCCAGGTAGAAACAGCAGTGATACACCTGCTGCTGTCAGACCTGCAGGTATCAGGCTGTGATGTTCTCCTTTATAGTGGACACAAACTAGTTTTTGGAGTGGCACAAATAATTTGTGGCATCTTATCGAAGAACAGCTGATTGTTCTGTAAATAGTTTGAAATGGTTATTTTAAAAAGGGGTAAAAAGTAAATAGATGCAAATAACTTTGTTGTTTGCAAAACTTGTGCATATGATTTTAAAATTGACAATTAATATTTGCATTTGAAGTTATGAAATATGATTCATTAAACATGTTTATGGTTGTTACAGTAAAAATATAACTTTTTCTACTGTGATTTTATGTTTTTTGTCTGATTTTAGATCAATTCTGGTTGTACAGTATGACAAAATGAGAACATAACTTTAAATTCAGACACGTGAGGTTGTGCTAAAAAGAATGATACCAAACAAGGCAAAGTAAATAGTTTTTAAAGGTAAAATGTGGAGAGAAAATCAAGAGTAGTAAAAAAAATGGCCAATTATACCCTGGACCCCAGAGGGTTAAATGTTCTTTGTTTTTTTTTTAAGTAACACAATAGTTACTTTTCCAAGTAATTAATTACTTTTAGAATATTGTAACTCAGTTACTAACTCAGTTACTTTTTTGTAGAAGTAACTAGTAACTATAATTGAATTACTATTTCAAAGTAACTTGCCCAACACTGGTCTTAAATAATCAGGCCCCATCTTATCTTAATGACCTTGTAGTACCATATCACCCTATTAGAGCACTTCGCTCTCACACTGCAGGCCTACTTGTTGTTCCTAGAGTATTTAAAAGTAGAATGGGAGGCAGAGCCTTCAGTTTTCAGGCCCCTCTTCTGTGGAACCAGCTTCCAGTTTGGATTCAGGAGACAGACACTATCTCTACTTTCAAGATTAGGCTTCAAACTTTCCTTTTTGCTAAAGCATATAGTTAGGGCTGGACCAGGTGACCCTGAATCCTCCCTTAGTTATGCTGCAGGAGGATTCCCATGATGCATTGAGCTTTTCCTTGTCATTCTGTGTTTGTGTTAGCTATGATTAATCTCTGGCTTTTGTCACGTCCCTCTGCCTTCAGACTAAAGGGTCGTGGGAGAAGGCTGCGCACAGATGACACAGATATTCTACAACCTCGCTGTTAAACAGGAAACCAGAAGAAACCAGTTATTGACCAGTGGGTTGAGTCCTATTTAGCAGAGATGCATCACAAATGAGGTGGGGGTATATTTTAATCTGCCTGTTTATAAATTAGATGGAAATGATGTGAAAACCTTCACTGAGTGACTGCAGAAGGTCCAAACTGGACAACATCTGTGTGGAGACGATCGCTGCGTGATCATGGTGCTGCTCGCTCAGCCTCTGAGTAACCATTTAGTCACCAAAGCTACTTGCAACACGTTGGGCAACCGTTGTTTCTTAGTGGTTAGATATTGCTTCTCTATTTTTACTCTCGTGTGGCTGCTAGCCAACTTTCCTCTGATTGGCTATAGAAGATATAAAGATATAAAGACCAGGTGGGTGGGGCTTGAGATACCAGACATGGCCATATTAGGCAGCCACTCATACAGATACGAGATCCAAGCAGTTTAAACTGAGTGTCCCTATGGATCCCAGAAATGCCCTGAAAGGAAGAGGATTAAAAAAAGACCTTAGAAAAAATGCATGTGTTTATTATCACGACAAATAAAGTCAGCTGTGACAGACAGTAATGCAGAAGCTTCAAGCTCCTCAGGCAGCTCCCGTCTGCTCCCGCCTCGTCATTCCCGAGTCCTCAAAGTCACTGATGCAGGGGAAACCAACCCTCTGCTCGATCCACTGGGCCACGCTGAGCAGCGTCTGGTCTTGGAGAGCGGGGGCTATGAGCTGTAGGCCAATGGGAAGGCCCCGTCTCGACAAAGCCGTCGGCACAGAGACTGCAGGGAGACCTGGTGTGCAGAGAGAGAGAGTTGAGAGAAGCTGGATGCTTCCCAGAGTGAACAGAGCGCTGCTTCGGCTCATAAACAGCAGTTTCATTTCACTTCGTGTGCAGGAGGGAAACGAGAAGCAGCTTCTTAAGCTCCTCAGTCACAGGTGTGGCTGTGCATGGTGTGGTTATCCCTAACATATTTAAATGCTTGGATCCTCCCACACTTCCTCTGCATGCAGCTTCAGTGCCTACCTGCCATGTTGGCGGGCTGCGTGAAGACGTCTTCCTGTGCGCTGCGCGTTCGGTTATCTTCCTGAGTGAAGTCGCGGTAACGAGCCGCATCAGTCAGCGTGGTAGGCGTCAGCAGCACATCGACACCAGAGCTGAACACGTGCTGGAAGTCGTTCGTGATGAGCCGGCGAACTTTCTGAGCCTTCACAAAGTAGTGCTGGTAGTTCCTGAGGGAAAATAAAACGAGGCAATTATTCTTTAGAAAAAGATGAAGAGATGGAGAGGATCACAGGATCCCGCCATGGTTCAGAAACACGACGCTCAGTCTCACCGTTTTAGCAGGAAGTAGTTCCCGGACAGAATCCTCCCTCTGACGACGTCGTTGAAGCCCTCGTGTCTGGTCGAGGCGTACATGACCTCTGTCGAGCTGTCCATCTGGCTGCGGTGGCCTGCTGGCACAGTCAGACTTCATGACATCCACTATAAGAAGTACCAAACCCACACACCACAGCACGATTCTTTACCGTATTCCAGGCCATCAAACCGGGCCATGTTGGACGCCACCTCGGCGTGGCACAGGACGTGGTAGCACACGATGGAGTACTGCGTATGGGGGAGGGACACTTGCTCCACCCGCGCTCCGGCTTCCTCAAACAAGTCGGCCACGCGGCTCCACTGGGCCAGAGTCTCCTCGGAGAGGCCCGGGGCGTGATACTCCTGACGTGCAGCACAGGACAGGAGAGACGGGCGGATTTAGGAGCTGAACACGTTTTTCATACTCGACTTTCATCTGCCTGCCTTTGCAATCAATGCAATCATCTCAGCAGCTTCCATGTTAAGGTTCATCTCAGTGTCTGCACCGACCCAAATATTCACTCCTGCAAATTGACATGTTGGTGTGTAATGCTGAGGTAGTTTGGAGTGTCACCTTAGGGATGCCCACACAGATGTTCTTAACATCAAAGTCTTCAGGAAGCTCTGTTAGTGAAGAAGGGGCGGGAACTGTTGTTGAATCTCTGACGTCGAGGCCTTGGAGGATACCTGCACGACACGACAACATAATCGCAGGTGAGGCGTGCTGTTTGGCCGATGCGCTGCGATACAGCTGCAGTTTCCTTTAGAGTGGCAGACATTCTTATTCAGACATTTTAATCATAGAGGCTGCTGCTTGTTGATGTCCAAGGACACCTGGGGGATTCTCACCTAAGACGATGGCCGCATCGTTCACGCTGCGTGTCATTATGCCCGGGACGTCCATGGAGTTAACGAGGGGGATGAGACCGTGTCTGGACAGCAGACCGTAAGTGGGCTTCAAGGCCACGACGCCACACAACGACCCGGGGTTTCGTGTGGATCCGCCCGTGTCTGAACCCAAAGCTCTGCCGAGAAGAGCATCACATGTCAACATGGAGATCCTGACAGTCTTACTGAAGACGAGAGCCTGAACGCGTCTCCTCACAGATAGCTGGTGAGCGAGGCCACAGCTGCGGCGCTTCCACCTGAACTGCCTCCAGTGACGACCCAGTCCGAGTCCGGGTCTGCCCTCGTCCGCTCTCCGTAGGGGGCGGCGTAACCCCAGGGGTTCTTTACCGCGCCGAAAGCACCATCAGTGCTGCCCGCACTGCGAGGAAAACAAACGGATCCATATGAGAAAAACTGCAGCCCACCTGTCTTTTTAACCACATTTTCATTCCTCCTCACACAAGAATGCTGTGTGAGTGAGTGAGCGCTACACAAAGATGGAGTTTGCAAGTATAACTTAGATGGAACCGGGATGAACATTTTGAATCATGTCCATTTTTCACAATCTGATGATGTAAACAGCTCAACAATACAGACCGACAGGACAGAAGGATCCACATTAAACTCCAAAATGACTAGAAAATGAGCCAAGAGGCATCACATGTAGGTACAAAGGTCACCTTTCATCTGCTCTAACTTGTTCGGAGCAGCCACTTATCTCACATGCTGATACGAGCCTTCAAAGTTTACCCAGAATGCACTTTGTCATGTTTCCTCCAGATCAAAGATCCAGTTTAACCTGGTTTCTGTTGCTCTACTTCAGAAAGATTAAACTGCTGCAGTTTGTTCACACTGTGGTCGATCCATCACACAGACGCTCAGTTCATTACTCTGATTCTGTGCTTAGACTGCATCACTTGACGTAGGTGTGAACGGATTTGGTTGCAGATTTTGACAAGACTTAAATGTTCAGTCCTGAAAATGTCATGTGGACATCTCTTCTACAATCAAAAATGCTGCAAAAACTCAGTTACCCCATTGCAAACTCATCCATGTTGGTCTTTCCCATTAAAACTGCCCCCTGGTCGAGGAGTTTCTGGACCACTGTGGCGTTATAAGGAGGAGTGTAGTCTGCAGGAAAAGCAGGATATATAAGTACTGGGCTGAAATGGAGTGAAAAACACATTTTTTTTATTACCCCACTTCACACAGACCTTTAAGCATCCTGGAGGCACATGTGGTCCTGATATTCTCTGTGCAGAAATTATCCTTGACAGCAAACGGGATTCCATCCAGAGGACCTTTGGGCACACCTGAAGGCAGAAGAGATCAAGCAGTGACACCCGAGTCGCACAGACGAAATCAAACCCGGTCTGAGATGTCCTCACCTCGCTGCAGTCTGCGTTCTGCCTGCTGAGCCTGCTCCAGAGCACGCTCCTCTGTCACCGTGATGTAAGCGTTCAGGTGCTGCGTTTTCCTGATGCGATTCAGGCATTTTCTGCAGAGCTCTGTTGGGGAGATTCGTCCCTCCCGCAGAGCTAAAGACACCTGAAGAACGACAATGAAACAGCAGAGCTGGAATCAAACTTGTGCATTTCATTAATGCAATTACAGTATCACAAAGAAACTACATCGAAGCCTTTTTAACCATGACAGTGAATCAGCAAGAAGAATCAACACAGGGCTACATAATGTGCAAGAAAACAAAACAAAGACGGTGCAACAGCAGACAGCCTGCTGTGCAGGCACAGCAGGCTGCTCTTCTGTGGGGGATAGATGGGACTGGGAGATTCCAGTGTTTCCTATATACTGCAGTCGATATATAGGAGAAGTATGCATAGCAGTGAGAATGTATGCTAATGATGCTGCCTAAGGGAAGCATATAAAATGTAAACAGAATTGGTCCCAGCACTGAACCCTGTGGAACTCCAGACTCTCCATTTACATGAACAAATTAGAGGCTATTACAGTGTTTCTTCTTCTTCTGCTTTTTCACTCACCATGCGTTTTTACACCTCACTGAATTTAACCATTAGTTATTAATAATCTCTGGCTCTCTTCCACAGCGCGTCTTTGCCCTCTCACCCCAACCGGTCGCAGCAGATGCATCTGCCAGAGGTTTCTTCCTGTTAAAAAGGAGTTTTTCCTTCCCACTGTTGACCGAGCACTTCCTCACAGGTGTCATATGACTGTTGGGTTTTCTCTGTTTCTTCTGTATTACTGTATGGTCTTGACCCTACAGTATAAAGCAGCTTGAGGCAACTGTTGTTGTGATTTTCTGCTGTATAAATAAAATTGAATTTAAAATGTCCTTCACGACATCCATGATCATCCTGAAGTGCCTGCAGCTCCATCTTCATCCTTTGTCCAAGATATCCTCTCTCCCTCCTCGATAGATGTCCAAACCTCTCCCCTCTAACTCTGAGTCCCTCTGATGGACTCATTTCTAATCCTCTCTATCCTGCTCGCTCCTAGTGAACATCTAAACATCTTCAGCTGTTTTTGTTTTTTTGTCAGTGTCATCGTCTCCAAACCATACACCATAGCATGCCTTCACTGCACAAATGACCTCTGACCCCCACTGCTGTCTCTGATCCACAGAGTTCTGTGGCTCTCCATCAACGCTGATGCTCACCCACCATCTCTCTGTAGTTCCTACAGCTTTCTCATGAATAAAGACGTCATTAAAAAGCGGCACAAATGGCTTCCTTCGTTATAAACATGTAGCGTATCTCAATGTGAAACCGCCGCTGCTCTCAGCTGTGCCTTCATGCTACCTGTACGCGTTTTAGTGGCTGATAACGCGTCACTGCGTGCTGTGTGATGAAGATGATGAAGACTTCGTGTGCAGCACAGACACCGCAGTCACTGACCTGCTTTATCGTCCGGCTCAGCATGCCGCCTCTTCTCTCGGAGCACCTTTAACTTTACAAACAACCTTCCCGCAGCGAGCGGACTCTGCGAGCCGCCATGTTTGTTTCCTCTAACACGCGTGCCTGTGATTCGACAGCGACTGAGTAACCCAAGCTCTGATTGGCGGAGACACCGGAGGCGGAAGCGGGTGTTGGGGAAGAGAGGAAGGACGTTTCCACATGATGATTTTAAGCATTTCCACCTCGTTTAGATGAATGTGAGACTTCCACGTGTGTTTACATGAGAGAGAGAGCAGGTAGCGGCGGATTTTAACCAGCTTCAGCCTCTAATCTGCACACGTTGAATGCGCCTGCGCGCCCAGTTCATTTCTATTCACACAGTTGTATTTGTGTGGCGCTAAAGATGACTTCTCTGAGACGTTTGGTGCACAGCAGGGTGCTGCTCCACCTGAGCGAGTCTCCGGGTGTGCACAGCTCCCTGCCCAGGTGCGGCAGGCTGCTCAGTACCTCCAGCAGGTGCAGGACTGTCATGCCCGCCTGGGTCATTGATAAATACGGAAGTAATGAGGTTTTACGGTTCACCAAGAACGCCAGCTTTCCCATCATCAACTATCCCAATGAGGTGATTGTCAAGGTGTTTGCAGCAGGACTCAACCCCATCGACGTCGCCATGAGAGGTGAGCGCGATCCAAGGCTGGCAAATGAGAACAGCAGCCGTACAGCGGTTGTTTTCTGCTCTGTGGTCGAAATGAGTCAGACTGAGATGGCCCCTCCTCCACAAACCGCAGCATATCACTGCGGGGTCGGTTATTGTGGGGTGCACATAAAGTGGAAAGTCTGTTTCACAGTTTTAATTTTTGCACGCAGCTGCAAGAAAACACACTGTGATAAATCCGTAGTTCTTATCAGGGTGAGCCAGAGGCCCGGGGCCAGCTCCAGGGGCCCCCAGGGCAGCTCTTATAGGCACTGTTAAGATCACATAAGATATCATTTACTTATCTGAAAATCACTGCAGCCAAAACAATAAACACAGCCTATAACAGCTGAAAAAAAGAAGCAAAAGCTCGGTAAGATGAAAAGATAAAACGGCTCAATAAAGCGAAAGTGCACAAAAGAAAGAAGAAGAATGGATAAATTAAAACTTTTAAGAGTGGAATATTTTAAAAAAGGAATAAAATGTGCATGAACTCATTTTGATGATATAAAAACTGTGATTATCACAGAGCTGTTAGTTTAGATCATTTCAGCTGAAAGTCTTTCTGAAACATGTCACTGGGACGTGTGTGGTGCACCTCAACCGCCTGTTTTTGCACAGCATGATTCTTTTAACCTACTCTGAGCACCAGCATTATTAGAGCTATATTATCAGCCGCATGACTGCACGGATAAAATATACAAACAACAGTGGATTAAAACATCTGATTCTGAGGGGGTTGATGGGAAATTGTTCACTTGGTTGTTTTAACGTGTAATGACCCATTTAGTGACTAATTTTAACCGTAGTAATGAATAGAAAGTAGTAATAATTATAGGAAGTTTGAAGAGGACGTTTAGGATTCATGCTCCTTTTAATTATGTTGCTAAGTTACTTTAAGACACACTTTAGGACTGAGGGATAAAAGATTATTTTGAACTGTGAATCAAACAAAGGTAAAAGTCCAAGAATGAAAATGTGGAGCTGAAAATTACAGCTGGTGAATTAGTTTGATGTCCCAGTACAAACATCCATAAACAGCATTAAATCTTTATGTAATAATCATAAACTCTTTCCCTGTCAGGTGGCTACGGCGCAGCTACGTTGTCCATGAAGAGAGACCCTCTGAACATCAAGCAGTCGGGCAGTGAGTTTCCTCTCGTTCTGGGCCGGGACGTGTCCGGGGTCATCATGGAGTGCGGCCTGGACGTGAAGTACTTCAGAGAGAGGGACGAGGTAAAGACGAGAGCTGTACGCACAGAGAGCAGTATCGAATTAACTGTGATTCTTTATGGCTGCCATAAACAAAACTCCTTTAAGAGAGAAAGTTCAGAAGGCCTCAGGTTTTCCTCTACGCAGTGCTGCTGCTCTCAGAAAGAGCAACAACCTTCCTACAACTTGGCAACATTGCTGACCCGGAAACCTGATCAGCTGAAGTCTGTGTTTTTGTTTCTGTGTTAATTTAATCTGACAGTGTTGCACTCGCTAATGATGCTAACAATCTCAGTGCATGTGGCAGGGCCCGTGTGATTGGCTGAAAGCTGAGAGGGACATCCACAAATGCAATTCAAAATTTTCTAGTTTGGAAAGAAACAACAACTAATTATTAATTTTAGTCAACATCTGGCTGGCATCCGCCCTCACGAGCCTCCTGGCGTGTGAAATAAGCTTTACTTTTATCTTCACTCTGCGCTGCCCAAAAATATCACAAAGGAAATGAGAGGAAACGTCACGCCTCCACAGCTTTGTGAGGGTAGATTGTTATGCAGTCGTAACATCTGACTTGTTCTCCATTTCAGCAATAATACCTCAAAACGTCAAAAATACTCTTTAAATGCTGCATTTTTATAAAAATGTGCTTTTTTTCCTTCTGGGACTCTCGCCTTCAGTCCACAGCTCCATTTCTATGTTGATCACCACCAGTGTTGGTCAAGTTACTTGAAAGAGTAATTAGTTACTGATTACTTCTCTTACTTATTTTCAAAAGTAATTATTTACTTTAATACTTAGTTACATATGTCTGTGAAGGTTCTCAGTCATCCAGTTACATAATAAAGCAAAAGACCTTTCAGCCCAATTCTATTTTTTCTGTGTCTGTGTGTGTGTGTGTCTGTGTGTGTGTGTGTGTGTGCGTGTCTGTGTCTGTGTGTGTCTGTGTGTCTGTGTGTGTGTGTGTGTGTGTGTCTGTGTCTGTGTGTGTGTGTGTGTGCGTGTCTGTGTCTGTGTGTGTCTGTGTGTGTGTGTCTGTGTGTGTGTGTGTGTGTGTCTGTGCGTGTGCGTGTCTGTGTGTGTGTGTCTGTGTGTGTGTGTGTGTGTGTGTGTGTGTGTCTGTGTCTGTGTGTGTCTGTGTGTCTGTGTGTCTGTGTGTGTGTGTCTGTGTGTGTGTGTGTGTGTGTGTGTGTGTCTGTGCGTGTGCGTGTCTGTGTGTGTGTGTCTGTGTGTGTGTGTCTGTGCATGTGTGTGTCTGTGCGTGTCTGTGTGTCTGTGTGTGTGTGTGTCTGTGTGTGTGTGTGTGTGTCTGTGTGTGTGTGTGTGTGTGTGTCTGTGCATGTGTGTGTCTGTGCATGTGTGTGTCTGTGCGTGTCTGTGTGTGTGTGTGTCTGTGTGTGTGTGTGTGTGTGTCTGTGTGTGTGTGTGTGTGTGTGTGTCTGTGCGTGTGCGTGTCTGTGTGTGCGTGTCTGTGCGTGTGCGTGTCTGTGTGTGTGTGTGTGTGTGTGTGTGCGTGCGTGTGTGTGTGTGTGTGTGTGTGTGTGCGCGCACTGTGGCTTTAAATGTACTTATTTTTTAACACCCATGAAGTCATTCTGCTTCTTTTGTTTTTTACCACATTCGTGTAAACTTTTCCCAGAGGAGCACATGTGTGAAGTTTCTCTGAACTAGCTGCACAGAAATGCAGATGTGAGCTGTTTGTGTGTCGTCCTCAGGTTTGGGCGGCGATCCCGCCGTGGAAGCAGGGCAGCCTGGCGGAGTTTGTGGTGCTGAGCGCCAATGAGGTAACGCTCGGCGTTATGTATTTAAAATAGCTAAATGTCTAATTTCTCCTGTTTGTGAAGTGGAAACTTTCATCAGTGTCAGTTCTGCGGAGACGGTTTCCTTATTTATTATTTTGTTTGTTCACTGTTTGTTACAAAATTTTAGTTTCAACATCAGAGTGAAAAAAACAAACTAAACTAAACTGACGGACTGTGACGGTCAGTGAAAGTTAAACTGAAGGTTTTTAGATAAACTTTTAGGTTTTTCATTTTAAATCTTCTTTTCTTGTTTGTTGTTGTTGTTGTTGTTGTTCTTGTACATGGTGTTAAATATTTTTTCCCTTTTGCAGTTTTTTTTTTAAATATAATCATTAAAGGTCATAAATTATTAATATCCTTTAATCTTGAATTTTTTTTTCAATCTTCTACTTTTCCATCCATCCATCTTCTTCCACTTATCCGGGGCACCACCAAGCAGAACACCAAGGCATTCCCAGGCCAGCTCAGCTGGGCATGTCCCTCCTCCCAGTGGGACATGCTCGGAACACCTCACCCAGGAGGCGCCCAGGAGGCATCCTTGTCAGATGCCCGAACCACCTCAACTGGCTCCTTTCGATGTGGAGCAGCAGCAGCTCTATTCTGAGTCCCTCCTGGATGGCCGAACTTCTCACTGTATTTCTAAGGGAGAGGCCAGCCACCCTTTGGAGGAAGCCCATTTCCGCTGCTTGTATCCGCGATCTCATTCTTTCGGTCACTACTCACAGCTTGTGACCATAGGTGAGGGTAGGGACGTAGATCGACTGGTAAACTGAGAGCTTCGTTTTTACGCTCAGCTCCCTCTTCACCACAACAGACCGGTACAGCGTCCGCAGCACCAATCCCTCTGTTGATCTCCCACTACCTTCTCCTGTTACTTATGAACAAGACACCGAGATACTTGAACTCCTCCACTTGGGGCAAGAACTTGTCCCTGACCCAGAGTGGGCACTCCACCCTTTTCCGGCTGAGGACCATGGCCTCAGATTTGGAGGTGCTGATTCTCATTCCCACTGTTTCACACTCTGCTGCGAAGCTGATCCAGTGTTCCACAGCCAGGACGAAAACCACATTGTTCCTCCTGTATCTGAGGTTCGACTAACGGACTGACTCTCCTCTCCAGCACCCTGGCATAGACCTTCCCAGGGAGGCTGGGGAGTGTGATTCCTATGTAGTTGGAACACACCCTCCGGTCCCCTTTATTAAAGATGGGAACCACCACCCCAGTCTGCCAATCCAGGGGTAATGCCCCTGATCTCCACGCAACAAAACCCAGAGCCTTCAGGAACTCGGGGCGGACCTCATCCACCCCAGGGGCTCTGCCACCAAGGAGTTCCTTGCCCCCAGAGATTGGCGGGTCATCCCCTTCGTCCCCAGACTCTGCTTCAACTACGGAAGACATGCCAGTGGGATTAAGTTACTTGAAGTATTTCTTCCACTGCCCGACAATTTTCTCAGTCCAACTCAGCAGTGCCCCACCTGCACTATACACAGTGTAGGTAGCACACCGCTTTCCCCTGCTGAGTCGCCTGATGGTTTGCCAGAATCTCTTCAAGGCAGTCCGAAAGTCTTTTTCCGTGGCCTCTCCGAACTCCTCCCACACCCGAGTTGTCGCTACCTATCAGCTGCCTCCGAAGTCCCACAGGCTAACCAAGCCCGAGCTTGTTGACTCCCCTCACCTCTGGTGCCCACCACGACAGGCACCAACCACCTTGCGGCCACCTAATCCAACTCACCACCAGGTGGTGATCAGTTGACAGCTCAGCCCCTCTCTTTACCCGAGTGTCCAAAACATATGGCCTCAGGTCTGGTGATACATTTACAAAATCGATCATCGACTTGCGTCCTAGAGCGTCCTAGTGCGTCCTAGTGCTACGTGCACTTATGGACACTCTTATGTTTGAACATGGTGTTCGTTATGGCCAAACTGTGTTTTGCACAGAAGTCCAGCAACAAAGCCCCGCTCGGGTTCAGCTGTAAACCTGGGGCCCCGGTAACCCTATCCCAGGCAGGGTGAAACTGTTCCCTCTATGGTCTTGTCATAGGAGTCTTCTGCATCGCTCTTTGTGTGGTCCCTCACCCAGGACCAATTTGCCATGGGAGACCCTACCAGGGAGCAAAAGCCCCCAGACAACATAGCCCCTGGCATCCCTGGGACACACAAACCCCTCCACCACGATAAGGTAGCGATTCGTGGAGGGGCTTTTGTTTTTTTTAAAGTATGATTTAATTAGTAAATTAAACTTCTACTTTTTTTACTCTGAGTGTATTTTCTTGTAAATGTTCTGGGTTTTTAGCTCATACAGGTGACGGTTTACTGAGCCTCTGTCTGTTTGTCCTGTCACAGTTCACAAGAACTATTACTCAATCAGATTTTACATAATGATCTCTGATTGGTCTTAATCTGAATCCTATTCAAGTTCAAGGTCACATTTGTCACTGTATTGACGATAAGCTGTGAACTGTGATGGTTTCTTATCAAATTTCCTTTTTTTTCGCTGTAATATATTTTAATACTCTCATCCTGATTTTTGTACCCCAGTCACCCCCACCTTAATTATTTTGAATGACACTAATACTCCTGTTTACTGCTTCATTTCCTCTAAAATGTGGAGATGAGCTGGTTCGTGATGACTCTACAGGAAGCTGCTGCTCTTATTAACTGCTGCTATTATTACTGTTTGTCCTGTTTAGGTGTCCCACAAACCAAAGTGTCTGAGCCACATCGAGGCTGCTGCCATTCCCTACGTGGCAACCACCGCCTGGTCAGCGCTGGTTAATACTGGCGGTCTGAGAAAGGACAACTGTGCCAACAAGAGGTGAGGACACGGAAAGTTTAATCCATCCCAGTGAAGCTCGCCAACTTTGGTCTAGTCAGTTATTCCGCCCGCTGTTCTTCCTGAGCCCCTTTTAGCTCGCTTATTAAGGCGGGATTTAAAAGGAGCATTGTTAACCCTAGATGCGAATAATATGATAAGTGAAATGATGAAAAACCTCATCTTAGAACCTGATAAGGATAAAGATATTTTTTTATTAAGTGGGACCGGGTAATGAGCTGTGTCCAATGTGTTTCCAATTTGCACCAATTTACCAGGAGCCTGCAAGACAAAACGGAGGGAAAAATGTCCTAACCCCACATCAGTACATAGCTACCAGCTATGTAACTAACCTGACGTGTCTCCAAACACTCAAAGGGGCCTTTGTTGGGGGTGAGGGGAGGAAGACGGGATAAAAAACACACAAGCAAGCAGGCACTACTCACATTTGCCACTAATAATGATCCAGACAAACTGAGGTTAGTAACCAGTGTGGTTTCCCACGGTGACCATTGTACCCAGGCCTGGTAACTGCTGAGAGGAGAAAAGTCAATGATTTGTGGACAGTGCAGATTGAGCTATAATAAGCAGCTGTATCAGTGCCTGCACTGCTTCATATACCAAATGGCAACAGTGTAACACAGGTGACCGAGTGATGGCCACACCTGCTGACACTTACCTGAAACCCTCATGTGACATTCACGAGGACAAAAACTCCCAACTTAGAAATACAAGTTAGCGTTTGTCTGCACACGAGCAGCAGGATTGAACCTCGGATCTCGTGTTAAACAACTTTGGGAGCAGGGAGAGTATTTTTTAACTTCAGGTAAATAAAGTCCTGTTTTAATACATGATGCAGATACATGCAGTAATTTAGAATTATTGTCTTATACTCATCGCAGCCATGTTTCTATTTAACCAGATAAAGCTTTTTTCTGCTTAATGTTAGCTTACCTGTTAACATGAACACACCTATATAAAAGTCATCTCCAACCAACACAACCAGCTGCTTTTTAATGTTTGCCTTTATTAATTGGTTTAATAAAATCGATTTTGCCCTTATTTTGAAAGTACCTGCAAGCTGGAAGGAGAAAAAAGACGTTTTTTTTTCCTGGTAGTTTTTTTTTTTCCATTTTTTGGGGGAAAAGTCGCCGGGTTTCCATTTAGTTGACCAGGTCATTGCTTCGGTTGTCTCCTTCATTGTTTTGGCTTTTCTGTTGCAGGATTTTGATCCTTGGAGGATCCGGAGGAGTCGGAACGTTTGCTGTACAGGTATGCATGAAAAGCTGGACAATGATGACCACTTGTGGTCACCTAAACATTTGACACAATCAAGTAACGTTTGATCTGAAAAACGCTAAAGCTTGCAGGTTAGACGCTCACCTGGTCTCTGGGAAACATTTAATATTTGATTTAAGCACAGTTAACCCTCTGACCGACGTCTGATCGCAGACGTAAACTGTTAAAAAACAGCCGGAGTTTATGAGATTTTCCACAATGTAAAAACACATTAAAGCTAAACATGTAAAATATTCTTAAAATTAGCTTAAACACCATCTTTCTTTAAATAGTAGAGAAAAAGAAACGACTTGCAGTAACGAGAACCTGAAAAGAACAAATTCTTGAATTTTTTCTTCATCGTGGTTAAAATGAAAAACAAAACATTTGATTCAACCAAAGTGAAACTTGTATAAAAGTCTGGTGTTGTTCCTGCTCAGATGGTGAAGGCGTGGGGCGCCCATGTGACCGTTACCTGCTCCCAGAACGCCGAGCGGTTCTTAAGGGGGCTCGGGGCGGACCACGTGGTGGACTACACTGCTGGGCCCGTCGAGGAGCCGCTCAGCGCTCTGGAGAAGTAAGCAGACCTCGCTCCGACTGAATCTCTGTTTGTCATTTTGGTCTGATTTACTTTATCTTTAAGGTTCGACCTGATCCTGGATAATGTCGGGGGTGACACGGAGCGTTGGGCGCTGAAGCTGCTGAAGCCATGGAGCGGCTCCAAGTTCGTCACCCTGGTGACGCCGTTCATGCAGAACACCGACAGGCTGGGTGTAGCTGACGGCATGATGCAGACCGCCGCTACAGTGGCCAGCAAGGCCTTAAAAGTAAGCTTGGATGGAGTTGTTTAGTTTTTTAACTTTAATAAAAATAGGAGGTTTTTTACACTTTGTTTTTTCTTGGAATGATCCAAGTGCAGCAGGTTGTAGGGTCGGAATATTAAACCAGTGACAAACGCATTCAGTGGTATTTGCTTCTCAATTTTAACATCTGGCTTTGGGTACAGCTATAGTGGAAGGTTGGCTGGTATTGCTGGCCTTGTTCCTGGCGGGTGTTGTACTCCAGCAGGCCTGCTCTTGGAGTTCTGTTCATAATGTTCATGAGCAAAGGTTGTAGGTGCAGCCAAGCTTCTGATGGCGTCTGATTCAGTGGTCTCAGGATCTGGTGTCTCGGCAGTTTGCGGGGATGAAAAGTTGCACCTTGAAATTTAAGGTCATGATTCTCCACCAGAAAAAGGGTGGAGTGCTCACTCTGGGTTGGGGAGGAATTGCTACCCTGAGTGGAGGAGTCTACGTTTCATGAGTGCGAGGTTCAGTGTCAGTGAGCTCTACCTGCACGCTGTGATGACCCTGAAGGTGCAACCTGTGGTAGAGCGAAGGAAGACGATCGAGGTCCTCTGAGAGCTGACGGTGAAGAGCCGAGGTGGTTCTGGCCTCTGATCGAGATGCCAGGCTGGGAGGAGCTTCTGGGCCGGACACGTGACTAACGTTTGGCTCCTAATGAACAAATCCACACAATAATTCATACATGTTCAACTTTGTCCTTTAGGTTCCATTTTTGTTTGCCGAGTTGTTCTTACAAAATTTTTTTTTCTCTCCCAGTTAAACCATTAATAAAATAAGCACCAAATATCCAAAAGGAAGAATAAATATGGATTCCCTCCACGAGTTTTCAGAGCAGCAGTCTGTGTTAAACTGTTCACAGTACAGGAAAGTATGGAAGCTAAGCTAGAATCAGAACAGATTTATTCCAGCAGCTCCGACTTGTGTCATAATATGTGCAGTTGTGGATTTTCTGCAGATTAATTTAGGTTTGGGTTCCTTTTATACTCTGCACATTTCTTCCAGGTCCCTAAAAATCAGACATGGTACCTGAAGAAACGGCTGGAAAAATGTGAAAATGCAGCAGGTTACTTTCTGGTGTCTGAGGCCCCGCCCCCTGCTGCAAGGCAGATAAAGAAAACTGTCCTGAACTCCTAAACTCTCTGTCAGAGCAGATGACATCGTCCACCTATACACAGACGCACACACATCCTCTGTGGGTGTTGTAGTAACAGTCTGCAGTTTGCATGCAGCGCACTCGCCCGACCACAGAATCCACAGCTGTAGTCGTCGGCTCTGCACAGCAAAGGAAGCAGAAACGAGATGCAAGGAGATAACCTGGTGTTTGAGAACAATAAGTTGCATCCTTCAGTCTTTGTGGAAATATGAGCGGTTACACATTAAGCCACATCTTTTAATTTTTACAATTCAGTAATAAACATGTGATTGAAATGGAGACTTTAATTCAAGCATGACCTGTTCAGGAATTACAGCCTGATTTCTACACACAGTCAGGGGGTCTGACACAAACTAACAGAGGTTTAATGTAATACTGTTTTTAATACTTGGATGGAAATCCTTTGCTGTCAGTGAAGTGTAGGAGTCATGGGCACCGGCTGATTCTGTTTCCGCTTTATAATGCTCTGCAGACCTGCTGCCTGCCTGTGGGTCCCTCTGCCTTCAGTTTGGTATTCAGTGACTGATGAGCTGCTCTGTTGGGCTGCTTGCTCGTTGTAGAATCTCTCATTTCTTGGGTTGTTTTTGCAGCATCATGTCCACCTGCTGTGGAGCTGTGTCTGAATCTGAGCAGAGAGTATAGCCTTGAACACATCACACTCATCCTGCTTCTGTTATTCTGGTCTAACTTCATCTGGGTTTCATCTTTGCCAACTGGTTTCCTGAACCCTGCATATAAATGTATTTGAAGCATAATGTGGCTTTCCTGCTCTTTAGTGTAACTGGTGGCTGTGCGCCGTGTTCTAAACTCCATATTTCCATTTATGGAGGCGTCTCTTGATTGTTGACATGAAAAAATAACACCTACGTCATTCAGTGCGTCCTCGACCTGATTAGATGTGGTGATGTTGTTTGTGTAAAACATGGAAATGATTCTGTCATCATGCACTTTATTTGTCTTCAGGCTGTTTGGTGTTATCAGCTGGTCAGTACAGTTATTTCAAGCATGTCCCAGAATGTTGATTTGACCAGTGACCTCTTTGGATCTTCGCTTCAGTCTCAGTGAACACTTAGCAAATGTAAGTTCAACACTTTGAGTCAACTTCAAATATAGTTTGCTTTAATTTTCATTAAATAACGAAGGTTTAGGCCTCACCTGGTCCTGAAACTGCTCGTCCATTGTTGTCCATTTACTTTTGAGCATCTCAAAATGGGGAGCTGTTTATAAAAGTAGCTGCAGTTCTGTTAAACTGTTTGACTCCAAATTCTCTGTAATGCTATAATTTGGAAATTACAGGAAAACGAATAATTGTCCAGAAACCTGTGGCCCTCCGTGTAGGTGGGGAGGGAAAACTAAACAACGGTACCATGTGCTGCATGTGTAAAGAGGATTCGTGTCACAGTTTTTCAAATTAAAAAGGAAAGTATTTGTAACTGAGACATCGTCTGAGGTCAGGCAAGTGTGGGTAACTTCAGAAGAAGCTCAGAGTTTCAGGTTGGTCTCATTTTCCACGGCGGCACAAATCACTGTAACTGAAATTCCCCAATACAGTGACTGTAGTTTGTAGTAGCAGCCAAACTTTGCATGTAGTTACACACACGGGTAACCGTGCATAAAATGACTTTTGCAATAACAAATTCACATCAAATGCTAATTCGTAGTACGCTTAGTGTTTAAGGATGTTTTTAGCACATCTGTGACCTGCAGATCTGATCCTCATTTATGAAAAGCTCTTAGATTTAAACTGACAGCACCGCTTTGAAGCAGGGAGGAGAGTTTAATCAGGAAGGAGTCATGGACTGAAAGACAAAAGAGAAAGAGGCTGAAATGAAACCAAAACTGAGCGAAAACAAGATGCTGGCATTCAGGACAGAAGAGGTTCATGTTCAGCTCGTTCGAAAGTTCATTGGTGGCTTTTTCAAACAAATGAATCTTTTTTTTTACAGGTTTATAAATTTAATGTTCAAGGCTGAAATATTGTCTGTTAGCTCTGTTTTGTTCCCGATCATAATTGTTTAAGAATTAAAAAAGAAAGAAAAAAGAAAAAGAAGAAGCTGCAGTTCCTCTGAGATCCACTAGAGGCTCCAGCAGAGAGTCTCGGCCTGTTTACGGCCTGATACAGAAAGTTTATCTTCACATCATCTGTACAGCGGGAGGATGTTTTTGTTACTCACCTGTTTAAAACTTTATGAAGACTTAAAGTTTGCAGTATTTGGGGGGTGTGGTCTCTTTGACTGACAGGTAGATGCTATACATGCTAGCTGTCTGCTCGGCTTCACCTCAGCTATTGCAGTCGCTGATCTGCACCTGTGGACTGTGTTTGTGCTGTTTGCATGGTTTTTTATGCAGTTGTGTGACTAATAATGTGGCAGCTGTGAGGTTATCGTGCTAACAGACCATCCAAGAGGCTGGTAACTCAGGACTGGCTCCCGTTATGGTAGCCTGACTGAAATGTTAGGGTTTCAAAAGGAACAGCTATTGGGTCACAGTGGCTGTATCCATCTTTTGCATACAGTTGTTGTTGTTTATAAGACTCGAGTTAAATTCAAATTTAATTTGAGGGAAAAACCCACAAATTTATTGTTATTTTTAAAAATTTTCTAGCAGTTTTGTGTTTGTTCTAGTTTCTTATTTTAAAGTAAATTTAATCTTCGCATCAGGAAGGAGGCGGAAGATGAGCGTGGATGGCGGTAACAGGGCGGGACTGCCCCACAAACCTTTCGTTGTTTTTCTTTTTAAATGTAAAGTTACTGAGTTGGTGTCAGACTGTGGGGGTTACAGGCTGGCACAGATTCTACTCACGCTAACTTTCTCCAGAATAAAATCCGTTTTGAACATTTGAAGGTGAAGCAGGTTGGAGGTCTACCTGGAGCCAATCTACAGGAAACAAATGAAACTGTGTGTTTGTGCACTTTGTGTTTTTTTTCACTTCCTTTAACACAGAGACCAAGTTTCCAATCCCCCCTGCCCACACACACACACACGCACACAGACACACACACACACACACGCGCACACACACAGACACACACACACACACACACACACACAGCCTTCTTTACCACGTTCAGCTCCTGCATATAACCACACAGTCACTGTTTCCATTTCCACAGAAGTGTAAGGGTTGTAATGGGGTCATCTGCTGTCTCACGCTGCGTTTGTTTAATATCAGACGATTTGATTCACAGCATTGTCTTAATATTTCGCGCCTACAGAATCGGTGTAATCTGAACTCAGATCTGTGACGGTGCAGCTTTTCCAGCAGCTGATTCATAGTTTGGGTGTTTGGTAACTTAAGTTTTGTGTCAGAGGCGGCGGGTTGTTATCAACTCACAGAAATATTTAAGCAACACGCGCTTTAAAAACAAACAAACCCAAACTGGTGTGAATCTGTCCTTTGCCACGTTTTTATTCACATTTTGGTCCCATATGGAAAAGAAATAGAAAAAACTTATAAAAGACTTTCACAAGATGTGGCCTAATTCATATAGTGAATCATATAAGACTTATATGATTTACTCATGAAAGTGGCCACTTTCTCATTACTTTCATATATTGTTTTAGGAAGTATCCAAAACATTTATTTCATTTATATAATTTTTCAAGGGATCTTATATCTGTTTTCACTCTTGTATGCTTTTCATACAAGTTTCACACAAGACAGATACAAACTTTATAAGATTTTTATATATCTTTTCCATATGGGTTACATCAACTATATTTGTCCTTTCTGTGTTTGATGAGAGTAAAACTGCCAAAATAACAATAAATACATGTGAGTCGGTACAAATATTAAAAATGTGTCCACAGGAACAAAATTTAAAAGAAAGTTTCTTAAAGGCAACAACAATAATATCAAAATAAGTCATTATGTTTCTGTTTTGTTAAATATATCTTTACATTAGGTTTTTCTTTTAGAATTCAAATGTATTAAAGTATTTCAGTGTTCTGTGTTTGTGCTGACGGCTGTAATGTTTGCACTAATTCATTTTTTCTGCTGTGTTTTTGTGCAGCACCTGATGAAAGGAGTTCATTACCGCTGGGGGTTCTTTGCACCCAGCGGCTCTGCCTTGGACGAAATCAGGGACATGGTGGATGCAAAACAGGTACGACGCAGTATTTATCCTGTGAGCTGAACAGGGACTCTGTGGTTTAACACTGTTTGCACATTAAATACCACAGACTGTATATAAAAGATGAACATAGTTACCTGAATCTGCCTTGTTTTCCTAATAGCCCCTCTGGTTGGATGTTTCTGGTGACTTTATGGCCTCATTTGCTAGTTTTATTTTCTATTTTGTTTAAGTTGGAAATTTTGTTTCTCGTTTAGAGTTAAACATGAACTATAATGAAGGCGATGGTGTCAAAACAGGTGTTACTGTTGTCTCAGTAAGGGAGTAGTAAACAGTTAGTTGACAGTGGCTACAGTATGTGTCCTGGCGACGCCTGAAACAGAATTGTATGGGATCATATTATAGGCTGTGACACAACTCAAGGGAAAGAACTCACAAAATATATCCAGCCTGCTCTCCTGTCTGTGACAAATCTATGATACAGTGTAGAAATCTGTTACTTAGTTTTGCACTTTGTCCAAGGCTTCAGGGTTTCTGGTGTGACATCTTTACTTATTGGTCTGATATTCTAAAAATCAAGATAGAACCAAATCCAACAGTAGTTATCTTTGGGATCTCTAAAAAACCACAACGCCAACAAGGTGCTCAAAAATGTTTTTTGTCGTACGCACTGATCACTGCAAAGAAATTGATCCTGCAGCTTTGTGACGGGCAAGCGAGGTTCCTGTGGTTATAGATGTGTGCTCGCAGACACTGTTCACCTAGAAAAAACAAGATATACCATGCGTGGTGGCAAACGTGACATGATTGGCCTTGTAAACTCGTATATCTCTGGAAAATGTAACTCTCTGTGCACGGGGTGGGGGAGCGGGGGTTTACGTGGTGGTCTTGCGGGTTGTGTAGTCCGTTTCCTTTTTGGCGCCAGCTTGCTCTCTTAGTATGTTTGAGCGATAAGCGGGGTGGTGAGGCGAAGCACAAACAACAAGAACAAAAATTAAAAAGTAGAGGAGGAAGAAGAACGAGATAAACAACATAATACCAACTATCAAGAAACAAAGAGGAGGAGAAAAACGAAAGATAGAGCTTCCTGAAGCTGCATTTGTTTTCCTAATAGCCCCGGCTGCTTCTAGCGTGGCTTTCATGGCCTCTGGCTAGTTTTATTTTCTTAAACATAAACGTTTATACCACGACTAAAACAAACTATCATCAATAGCCGCAACTCTCTTCCACAGAGCTACAATTTATCGTAACTTAAGGTTCTTCAGAAGAAGAACAACGAGCTCCGCTGCACGTTCCTGGTGCTTCAACCTTCTTGTTTGCTTGCTCTGCTCGATCTTGATTTAACCATGTACTCACTGTACAACAGTCTCAGTAGGGTATCATCCACATGTGCTACATTCACATCATATTGTCATGGTAACCGGCTCTGGAGATCTGAAGCTTCTCACACTTAAAGGTTCTTCTTCTGCTGCTGCTCTTGGTATCCAATCTCGGGTGGGGGTGATGATATTTCCCCCCTCCCTGGCGTCCTGGCTCCCCCTTGCCGTAGCACATGTGTTGTACCTCTAGCTGTGACTGTTGGAACACTGAGCTGATAGTTTGCTGAATACAGACGCCCCAGGTCGGAATCGAACTTCTGACTCCTGCTCCAAAGGTGTGTAGGCTTACCACTACGCTACCCAGCTGCTAGCTCCATATCTACAGTCCCCCACTTGGTTTCTGTCTGAAACATGCCTTTGAGCGAGCTTTCTTCTGATTGGCTATTTCTATCAACGGCGCTCGTTAGCGCCGCCTCCTTCTCTTTCACTTGGAAGTCCGTCATAGCTGCCTCTTTTTATGAAAGAGTCCCATGTGGAGAAATCCAAACCTTTTATTTAAACGAAAATGGTATTTGCATGGGTGGGTGTGGCTTCTTTGCCTCTATGACATCATAGAGTTCTAAGAGTTGAAAAAACTGTGATAAACTGTGTGATCAGAGCAGCCTGTGCTTTTGGCTCACAGGGATCACTTGTCGTATACTGACTTGGCCACGTTTAATGTGAACGTCGTCACTGGAACAGGAGCTTTGACTATAAGGAGAAGCACACTTTAGGAGAACTTGCTCACTGATTTGTCTCCTCCCTCTCAGATCCGGCCCGTGGTGGAGGAGACCTTCAGTTTTTCGCAAGTTCCTCAGGCCTTCGAGAAGGTGGAGAAGGGTCACGCCCGAGGAAAGACTGTAGTCCAGATCAGCAAAGGGGGTGACGACGTATAGCTCTGCGCATCGTGAAACAGACTGAATCTAAAGGCTTTTCTTATGGAGTGCTGTCATGACTTTTATAGACTCCGCCCACAAAAAACAAAGACACATTGCACTTTGTTTTCTATCCAAAGTATATTGTTTGGCTTTTCGACTTTTCAATGTTTGCTGAGGATTTGGACACAAAACTGCTGTCGCCTTAAAAAAGCTTTTTTTATTTTTCAGACTCAAAGGAAACTCTTCACTGTCAGTGTTTCAAGGCATGTCAAGGCATCAAATAAAAACAGAAAAACATCACATTATTATTTTAATGTGTAACAATATTCTCACATTTACAACCAGCAGAGGGCAGCAGAGTTAAACTCAAAGTCTTTACACTCAGTGGTTCTGTACAAACGATGCTGTGGAGAGTGTGTGTGTGTGTGTGTGTGTGTGTGTGTGTGTGTGTGTGTGTACAAAAAACTAAAAAGACATAAAAACTTTCAAACGGATCATTTTGATCTACAAACAGCTTCTGGAGTGTAAGCATGTCACACATCGAAAGGGTGTAAGAGAAGTACCGTACAGGTAAAGGTGCAGCATTGAAACAGGGCCGAGGTCTCGCTGAAGAACACAGTCTTTGGGTTAAAGGTCAGCTAAAAACATTTTGTTCATCAACGATGCGCATTGTCTTTCCAAGCAAACGCGGCAGGGAACATCTCTGTGGGCTCCACGGCAGAGCTGCAGCTGAGGGCCCAGTGTGATGGAGCTCCATCAGGAGGCTGTGAGAGTCGTCACAGCAGCTCCAAACTCCACCTCTGGTTCAGCTTTCGCTCATCAAACGTGTTGAGGATCACCTGGTTTTTATCGTACTGATGCCCACCTGGAAACAGACGACACAGCTCGAGTTCAGTCACATCACTGCAGCACCTGATGCTCACGCGCTCAGATTATTTCAGTCACATTATAATTTTGTGTTTTAGTTTAACAAAAAAATTTGTTATCACTTTTTAAACAGCTCAACTCAAAATAAACTGGAAAGAAAACAAAAGTAACGTGAACTGGAGAAGCTGTTTTCACCTCCTTCAGACTCCAGCAGGTGGAGCTGTTGGATCAGTTGTGACAAAAAAAATAGAGGTGTCTGACCTTTGACCTCCAGGATGAGGTCTGGTTTGAGGTTGCTGTGAACCACACCGTCCGGGCTGATGTTCCACAGCTGATTGTCTTTGCCTCGCTCGGGAGAAACGCAGATCCGACTGCCCGCCATCATCACGCTGCCCGAGGACTCCAGGAAACAGTCCTCGACCACCTGAGGACGCAGAGGAGGTTGAAACGGTCAACATTAACAATGAAAACAACGCTGAGTTTTTACAAAGTGAGGAAGCAAAAGAGAGAAGAGCTGGCAAGTGCAGAACAAAGAGACCCAAAAACATTTGAGATGTACCCTTAAACCCAAACATTTATAAACAGAAACAGGGGTAGGAGGGATTATTAAACTGTACCCAAGTGCAGGTAAGTATGAGAAATTCATAATTTAGCACTGAATTAAAAGCCCGAATCTAGCTGTATGTAGTGCTACCATGTGGGTGGCTGTAGCTCAGGTGGTAGAGCAGACCTGCCACCTGCCTGGCACCTGAGCTACAGCCACCCACATGGCTACTAATCAGAAGGTCTGCATGCCAAATATCCTTGGCAGTGAGTTTATCCATCACAGGATAAACGCACTGTGCAGCTGTCAGTTTCAGCAGTTTTCGGCCGCGTACCTTGCAGGTGAGATATCCGTCCCGATAGAGCCAAACCTGCTCCTCTCCCCCCGTCTCCTCCACGGCCTGCACCCTCATCAGCTTGATGTCTTCCAGCGTTCCCGTCAGAGACATCATGCATCCCGTCTCCCTGTTCCTCAGGCGGAAGTACATCGGTTTCTGTTTTAGCAGCAAAAAGTGCAAAAAGTGACTGATTTTACATAGTCACAGTGCCCCTAAGGACGAGGCTCAAGAAGCATCAGTCTGATATTCGATGCAAAGACGAACACATTTCTACTAAAATAAATAACAGTCGTTCTCACTTAAAGAGGACCTACTCTGCCTCTCCTGTTCCTGTAGTGCATGTTCATGTTAATCATGACCAAAGTTTCAAATAACACTAATCCAAAAACATCTCAGGTGCTGTTGTTACTAAATGGGCCTTTCAGGACTTACCTGCAGTAATGGGCGGAGGGATCCAACACGCTGAAAGCCGCTACGCTGAAACAAATCAGCCACTTGGCTTGGTTGGAGGATCACCTGTCGACCTCTGTAGTTACTGCCCTCATACAACACCCACCTGGAGACAGACGGACAGACATCGTTATAGACGGCCAGATTTTATCCATTGTTTCATTCAGAGCACCAAACAAGCCACGAAGCACCATTTACGGACATTTTTCAGTTCTTTGACGCAATCATGACTGAAAGTTTGATTAAAGTGCTGAAATAAACACTGTGGATAAAGAGAAAATTTAATGTAAAGCTGATGGGTAACTACAGCAAAACTGGTACAATGCTGCCACCTGGTGGTGAAACTTTGCAGAGGTTTTACAAACAAAAAAACCCCCTGGAAATCTATATTGTTTAAAATGCATTCAAATCTATATTTATTAAGATATGTGCAGGTATAAATGTGGTCCATTAAAAGCTGGCAGTAATGGGAATAACTGGGAAACTGGGAAAATCAGCATATCCAGGATATCCATTTCTCATCTGGCTTTTCTTGTCCCAACATCATGGATCAGGCTAAGAGGTCACATGAAGCTGGTTATCAGTTAAATCAGTCTAATACATGCACAGGTCTATTGGCAGCACAGAGGCTGACAAGCTCAACAAGCAGAGACCAGGATAATATCACAATACTGAGGCTTCTAAAAAAACTACAAAAACAGATCTAAACCTACTTTTAGTGAAACAAAAGGGTTCATTTATCATAAAATCACATTCATTTCATTTAGCTTCACTCTATATTGTCCCCTCATTGTCAGTTCCCTGCAGTGGCTGTATTGCTCCAGCTGGGGGCCCCGTCCCACAGTTTGTGAACCTCCGGGTCACAGGAAGTGATGAGTTTACATAAAAAAATGCTGCTAATAAAATACGTCCAATTATTTGGATAAAACAAAACATCCACTGGGTCAACTTATAATTAGAATTCAGTACTTTGTGGTAAACTGCTGATTACTATTATAAAATAACAATGTTTTCATTCACTGTTGCATAATTACACTTCTATGATCAGGTGTGCAGACACACCTGAACGGTCCATTCTGCTGCATATAAAAGCTTGGTGCCGATGGCAGGTGTGCGTCACATTTATAATAGCAGCTCAAACGTTCATCTCTGTCACTTACATTCCTCCCTCCACCACCAGGGAGCGTATGCGAGTGTCAAGGCCGGCCTGATGCAGGTTCACAGCTTCGTGCGTCAGCACCACCCTGCGACCCCTGCAGCCCACCTTAGTGAACAGGGCGATGGACGGCAGAGAGAACTCCTGGAGGTGGAGAACAGAGGGTTGGGTTCACACCGAGCACCACAGAGGGCTGAAGACATGTCCAGGGGAGAAGAAACACTCACATGTCCCGCAGTCTGGATGGACCGGAAGCTCCAGTCTGAGGACAGGAAGCCCATGGCCTCTGTGCTCGGGTACTCCCCCTCCTCCAGGATGTACATGTTCTCCGTGAACTGGGATCCCTCATACGCCACCCAGCTGACATGTTCAATGAAAAGCAAATATGCAGTATATTTAATGAAGCCATGCAAAAATGTTACCTCATGCTATGAATTTGGTACTTTTGCAGTTCTTTTTTCAGCATTTCTGACCCCTCATAACTTCATGAGTACAGAAGATAACCACAGGACATCAAGCCCGATAAAAACACATTTTTAGTTCTACAAACTGCAACCAAATCAATTTTCCACCCACTCCAAGAGACACAATATTTTTTTAACCAACTTGGAGCATTAAAATCTGAGTTTAAAAAATGAGTTTAAATGTGTTTAATTCCTGACGTAGAGGAACAGAAACAAACACTGTTCTACATGATAATCCTATTTATTTAACTTCTTACAGGACAGTACTTTGAAAAGGACAAAGATTCCCTAAATCAGGCTTTTGGTGGTTGTTTACCTGCCAGCCAGCACCTTACAGGACCTGGGTGTGAAGTCTTCATCCAGAGCTGCTGCGCTGTCCTCCAGAGACACCAGCCGTCCCTGGAAGTGCTCCTCAGAGTACAGCTGGACCTGTAACACATCCAAACAGCCTCAGCGACCCAGCAGCACACACTAACAGAGACTCCTCATCATTTCTGCTTAATGCTGAGCTGCACATGAACGAGCGATACCTTGAATTTTGTGGTTCCCATGCTGTCCTGCAGAACAAACAGGAGAGCTGTTAGAGATTTATCACGTTAAGCCTTCGTGTGATTAACAGATGCTGATGGTTTCTTACGTGGAAGACGGGCTGTATGGATGCGATCCTGAAGTTCTGAGCTCCCCAGTCCTCCGGGTTTGCATACATGCCTTTCTCCAGGACGTAGAGTTCCCCGCTGAACCCAGGCTTCTCAAACGCCACCCACCTGCAACGACAACCAGCCAAGGAATGAAAGCACAGCCTCCATGTTTTTCTCTCTATCACAAGCTCTGCAGTCAATCCTGTAACCTTGAGAAGCACACGAGTTTATGTTTAGGATACTTTTACAGGATGTCTGCTGAAACTGGAAACCACCTAACTCCAAAGAAACCAAAACAAAAAGCCATTGTTGCTCTAAAATCAAGTGAGTGCTTGCAAACAGCAAATCTTCAGGTTTCTCTGAATAAATCTTTGACTTGAACTGCAGCGTTCTCTCTATAAACAGGCCGAGTCCACGTCTCTGAGGCTGTAAAATGACAGGCGAGGCCGTCGCAGAGCTAACAGCAGAGTGTTGGGCAAACAAATCCAACCAGCTCTGAAAATCAACAAAGAAATCTTCACTGTAAAAACTAACAGACAGAGTCTTTTAGCCCTGTATCGCACGAGTTTTGAATGTTTCATCAGCGCTGGCACCTCTCAACGATCTGTGGGAGGGAAACTGGCCCTTTAAACTGTTACAAGTGTGGAAAAAAAAGAAACCCACAGATAATTCATTACTGATCAGCACATATTTCCAAACTACCTTCTTATTACTACGCTACTTTTATCTTCAGTTCAGTTTAATTCCATTCAGAGTTATTAATGTATTACTAAATCACAACAACAGTCACCTGAAGAGCTTTATGCTCATTAATGCTAAACTTTCACATCCTACGAGTTGCCTCCAACGTCCTCCGATAGTAACTAAATTCTGTTTTTGTAAAGCTCTGCCCTCGGGAAGCTTCCTTTAATCAATTCCATGAACGGATCCGTTTCACAGGCTCGTCCATAATTCATCCTCTGAGGCTGTAGGCGTGTATGTTTGCGTGCGCTGTGATAAAACACTGTAACGTGAGAAGCACACGCCCGAAACCTGAGAGAGAGAACATGAGTTTGAGCTTTGTGTTCATTTCTCTCCTTTTGTGTGTGTGACTTACACTCCACCGCTGACATCGACAGACTGGGTCTTTGCACCGTGGCCGGTCTCCTCCAGGTTGACGACGGGTACTAGCAGGTTGGTGCTGAGGCCCCGCTCACTGAAGTCCTGCTCGCTGAACAGTTTAACGTGCGGGGACACAAAGTCCTGAAGAAGAAGACGACACAGACAAAAAGTTTAAAAAAGAGAAATCGCTGCATCAGATGGAAACGCGCTCCAACGAGCAGCTGGCAGGTTAGCGTCTCAGGTGATACGTACTGAGATTACAGGCCGAAGTGACTGCAGCCCATCCTCAGATCCTCCCCAGTCGCTGCAGTGAGGGTACTCCCCCTCCTCCAGGATGTACTGCTGGCCTTCAAAGTCTGCCTCCTGGTAGCCCACCCAGCTTCAACGTTGATACAAAGACACATTACAGACCTGAGGGCATTTTTCCAACTGATATTTGTAGCACATAACAGTAAAGCCTTTTAAAGATCCCTGTTTAAAGTGCACCGTGCAGCTTTTCCATGTGTTCAATGTGCTACACGACTGTAACCTAACAAAGCGAGCCAGCTTCTAAGATTTGGGGCTTTTTTCAGATTCTGATCACCCTGATAAATACTCACAGGCCGCCGAGGATCTTCAGAGACCCGACTGCACACAGCGTCTTCTTGTTCACAGCAGGTTCGTCGGATTCCTCGTCCGGCTCTTGTACGTTGTAGATGTCGCTGTGAACCTCTAAACACTCGCCATCAAAGTTGGGCTTCTCGTACAGTAAGGCCTGCACGACAGACACGAACAGGAGTTTTTACCTCTGTGTGTTTTTAGTCCACTCCCACCCAAAGGTACAATCCCATTCATTCCACAGATTAGTAGTGCAGCATATTTCACATCTGTCAGTGGAAACAGGCTAAAGTTCAGGCTGTAGGCTTGGAGCTGTCAGCGTACAAGGAGCTGATGGGGGAAAGTGCCTGGGCATGCTCCTTACAGGAGGTCTTCCTTTGGCCTGTTCCTAAAGGCATCGCTACTAAACTCGTAAGAAAAGCAAGAAATTTTGGGGAAACACGATGTGAAGACATCATTGGACTATTTTTTGGTGTTTTGGTGTTCTCCTTCAACCAACGGCTTCACAGGAATTCAGCCTCATCTCAACCACAGTGAGATCTGTAACAGGCAGTTCATCCTTTTTCCTTTGAATTGTTCCCCAGGGCACTGAATTTGAGCCAAGTCATCAACATAATGAATCGTGTCAGGCAAACAAGTCTGGACTGAACTAAGCTCGTCACTTTAGGTCTGACTGAGATTCTCTGAGATTCTCAGGAAACACAGCTGATGTGTGCAGCAGGTATTTACAGATGTGACATAAAACAGAACAAACCTTGACTTCATTGGGACGCTCCACTTTTATCACCCCCTGTAATAAAGACACACTCTATCAGACTGA
This sequence comes from Oreochromis niloticus, assembly GCF_001858045.2. Classification (NCBI taxonomy): domain Eukaryota; kingdom Metazoa; phylum Chordata; class Actinopteri; order Cichliformes; family Cichlidae; genus Oreochromis; species Oreochromis niloticus. The sequence continues at coordinate 29,039,349 of NC_031983.2, forward strand.
GGTAACTCAAAGAATTACAGTCAAGTGCAAACGTTCACACGTCAGCCACAACATTAGAACCACCTTAGAAAAAAACATTTTTCTATGACTAAAATAAACACAGCGATGTTTCTGCTAACAGATGATTTTAAACCTAAAAGGTCAGAAAATAAAGATTGGTGCCGGATGTATCCGACCCTGACAGACTTTTTTAATGTTGTGGCTGATCAGTCTGCGTAGCATCATATTGTGTATGATACTGATGTACTTTACCATTCGGAGGGGTCTGAGCGAGCCTACGAAGGGCTCAGGGAAGCCCCAGGCCTCCGGGCAGGGATACTCTCCCACCTCCAGCACGCCCACGAACCCTGCAAACCCTGGATCGGTGTACACCAGCCAGCTGCAGACAGACACGAGACAGAGGGGAAGGAAAGGTGAGCAGGATTTCAACATTTAAGGGTTACTTTCCTGAAAGAAAAGGTTAATCTTTGACACAATGGAGGGAATAATGAGCACTCTCACTGCTCCCTCCACCCATCAGGAATCTGCTGCAGTTAACTGGGACAACCACAAGCTCCAGCCTGCCGCCTGCATTCCTTCACACACAGAACACAGATGGATGATTTCCCATCAAACTTTATCTTTCTGTGCTCTTAAACTACCACAGACATCATGACTAATAACTAATAACTATAAAATGTAAACAAACTAAGACATTTTAAAAAATTAAAAGCATTCTTTTTCTGGTATTTAATCTCAGATTTGTAATGAGCCTGTAACACCAACAACGGCGAATTCCCATTTAATGACATTTAAGTGTCCACTTACACTCCAGAATGGACCTTAATGGAGCCGGTGGTCTGTGGGATGCCATAGGAGCTGACCTCTACGGTGTCGTCAGAGTAGGACGCCATCCTGCCCAACCCGTTCACCTCTGAGAACAGGTCAATCTGGGGCATGCTGTAGTCCTATAAAACACACAAAAATAACGCTGTATGAGAACTTTGACAGTTCATTTCTTTATTTACAATAAGCCTGGAAAACTGAGCTTTTTGAATCAGGTTAAATGAAACCCAACTCACCCTCACTGCCAGTCGAATGGAGCCGATGACCACAGGCGCTGTTGGAATAGGTTCACCCATCTCACCTAGTGTTGCAGGACTTTCCTCCTCTGCCCAGACATTCACGATGCCATCTGTAGGACCTTCTTCCAGAGCGATGATACGCCCCTGGAAACCAGGCTTCTCATACAGGAGCCAGCTAAAGAGACACAATCACGTAATTCTACACTTTTCACAAAACAAGCACCAAAGATTTCAGGGTAAAGTTCAGTCACATCACCTGGATAAGTTAAAATGTGCTGCTATGTTACAACATTAAAGTTTGTTGGGGGTTAAATCGAAACTGAGTGTTTTTCCATTAACTATATCCAGGTCTGAGCATCACACTAACGCTAACGCGTACCATCCTCTGATGACTCTGACGGATATGATGGGGGACAGCTTCATGGTGGTGGCATCTTCTACATCAGAGTAGAGCTCAAAGGCCTCTCCTCCAAACTGAGCATGCTCGTGTATGATGATCTAGATCAAGAGACAGACACGTCACTGGAATCCATCATTAGAAATTCAATCTATGTTGTTTAGATATACACTGCAGTACCTTTCCAGGCCTTTTGTGGAACCCTCTTACTGCAGGAATCTGTAAGAAGAGTTGGGAAAGATTTAGGTTATGAACCTAAAGCTGAATTTTAAATATTACTTTGAGTGGTCGTCTGAACTGAGTGCCTCCCGATGGCCCTGGCCATGTTAGTCGAATGCTTTTTTATTCTATAACCGCTTTGTCTGTGAGAGGATCTGTGACGTCAGTAAACACGTTCCTGACACCTCTAGTTTTTAGTTTTAAGGCAGTCGTTTGTTTCCACGTCAGGTTTGGGACGGCAGTCCTCCTTATTTTAACCGTGGCTCACCTGGAGTAACCTGCTGTCAGTTACTGCCCCCTCTCTTTTTACCCGAGTGCTCACACAGCAACTATAAGTATTCATTCATTACTTTTAGTGAAGTCCCATTCATTTAACAGTTACAGTTACAATAATACTTTTACCCAAGAGCTTCTTTCTTTTCCTAGTTTAGCTTTTATTTTAGACTTGCTAACAGGAGCAGAGCATGCTAAGAGACATCAACAGAAATAAAAGATGTAAACGTGCTACATTTCTATCAAGATTAGCATTTAACATCCACAGACAAGGCACATGAAAGTATACAATACTAAAGACACAGAGTGTAAAGTGTACTCTTAGCAGTCTGTTAAAGTTACTGTTAGTTCCATATTTTAATCATCTGTGCCGTAAACGTTTGTGCCTCATTTTGTTTTACCTTAAAGTCATCAGCTAATATTAATTTGTTTTGATCAGTTTCCTGTTTCCTCTCGTGCCCGCGGCAGAGAAATAAACACTGTGTTTATTTAAAGACACATTTCTTGTCATAGGTCTGCTTTATTTGCCTGTTGATGCAAATACTTCATCTCAGCCTGATAGACGAGCTGTCGACGAGCCGATCTTGGAAGAGACTTCCTGTGCAGAATTCCACACTGAGGACACGTTCATCTTTCCTGTCTTTACTTGTAAATGATTCACAGTTTGGTTGCAACAGCATCAGATAACAGTGTGAAGGTGGGGCGTGTGTGGTCATGGATATAAAGTAGGAAATTATCAGTGCTTTGCAGATTTTCTTAGCTGATTAAAACCCATTCATGCTTTGAGAGTCCTTCCTGCTAACAGGCAAAGATATCATTTAAGTCTCGTGCCTACCTTTGGCTTTGAAGTCGTCTTTTGAAATCCATTTGGAGGGCGCTGCTGGATGTAGTTGGTGATTGGAGGAAGTTCTTCAGGGCTCTTCAGGTTCAGATCCACCTTAGTTAGACCTGCTATCAGGTCCTGGTCCATAGCAATGGTCTCCTTTGTATTCTGGTTAGTTTGAATTGTCTGCGCTGTGGAGGTCTCTGTTTCTTTTTTGTTCTTCTTCAGTAATTTCTCTAAATGTTCAGGCAGCTTTATGTCAGAGAACGAGGGCAGTACAAGAGGAGGAGGAGAGGAGGAGCTAAAGACTGACTCACTAACTCTTCCTGTACCACCTCCTGTGACCGGGCTTTGATCTACACCCGTCCCACCCACGTTATCAGCCGTGGCCTCAGGCTTTGGTGAATCAGCAGCTTCCACATTTCTGAGTGAGGGCATGCCCTGCTGCTGGTCAGAGGAAGGTGTGCTATTTGAGGCAGAGGAAGCTTCCTCTGTACTCTTCCTGGTGGAACGAGTGGTAAGTAAGCTGGAGAGGATGGAAATCTTATTAAGTCTTGATGTAAGCTTCACAGGCTCTTCTCCATTGTCTTGCCCCTCTTTTCCTGCTTTAGCTTTGGCCCCCTCTTGGAGTCCAGATTTACCTTCAACCTCATCAAGTGTTTTTGCTTGCTGTTCAGGAGTGGGTGTGGCATTTTTTTCCAGAGTTTGGCCATTCCTTTGATTTCCCTTCTGTTTAAGAATTGTAGTAGGTAAAAGGTCAATAAAGGTTCGTCCATTTTTCCTTAAGCCAAACTGGAATTCTTCAGGATCGAACGTTTTCTCAAAGTGGTCCTCCTTAATGGCCGGCAAGACAAAATGTGGAGGTGGAGACTTTTTATGAACATGCTTCTTTGGAGGCAATGCGAAAGGCATCCCACCTTCCTTAATGTTCCTGATAAAATCATCAAAGTCACTGGTGTCATCAAGAGGGTCATCCACACTAGCAGACGTGTTAAATCTTCTTTTGTGGACCCTTCTCTTCTTCTGATGAGATTCCACATCTAACCAGCCGGATGGAACGTCTGCATTTGATTGCAGACTTTGGGATGAAGTGGATGACTTCTCTGCAGTCTGTAGTCCTTTTTTGAAAGCACTACCTAGAAAATCTGTTTCTCTTTTTTCTTTTGTTTCTTTATCCTTCAGGAACACCTCACTGGAACCAACAGTGGGTGATTCTTTCTTGGCATTCATCTCTGATGCCTTTAGTTTCTCATCCACTCCAACAACCTCTTTAATGAGGTTTTTCTGTTCCTGTTTGCCAGCTGCTTTTCCAGCCGTGGAAACACTTGATGTTACACTTAATTCAGGATCTTTAGTTGCTTTCTTCAGATCCTTTGTTGCTACAGCCTTTGATTTCTGTTCTTGGTTAGTACCTGGAGCTGTGTGAGGTTCAGTAATTGTCTCTGGTTTCTTTATTTGCACAACTTTGACAGGTGTGCTCTTCTGGTCCTTTTGACTGCTAATTTCATTGTTAGCCTTTTCATTTTCCAAAGTCTCTGCTGATGAGATCTTGCTTTCCACATCATCTGTAGATTCTGTTTTTACAGTCTCTGGTCCCTGTTGTAGACCAGGTTGTGGACATTTGGATTCTGTTGACTTATTCAATTCTGGTTTTGTAATGTCTCCATTCTGCTTGTCGCTAACTTTAGTTGCCATCTCATTCACTGAGCTCTCTGCTGATGAATCCTTGGTTTCAGCCTTCTCTTTAACTCCATCAGCATCCTTTAGGTCTTGATTTTGGGTTTCTGCTGCCTCCTGCAGAGATCCTGCTTTTAGAGCAGATGTTGGACTTGTGGATTCTGCTGATTTGTCGCTCCCTTGTTTTGTTATGCTCCCATCTTGGTTGTTAAGGGTTACAGGAGCCTGGACCTGCTGTTTGCTAACATCATTATCAGCATTTCCAGTTGATACAACTTTGACTTCAGTTTTTTCATTAGCATCTTCAGTACTAGAGGCACCTGAGGTCAGTTCTTGGGTTGCATCTGTATTTTGGATCTCTGTTGTCTTCTCCTGAACTTCAGCTCTGACTGCTTCTTGTTTCTGTTCAAATTCATTAAGTTTAGATTCAGTCAGTTCTTCTTGGTCTTGGACTTCAGCCTTTACAGGCTTCAAGTCCTGTTGGATTCCAGCATCAATATGAGTCTGCAAAGCCTCCGTCTTATTCACTGAGCTCTCTGCTGATGAATTCTTTGTTTCAGCCTTCTCTTTAGCTCCATCAGCATCCTTTAGGTCTTGATTTTGGCTTTCTGTTACCTCCTGAGGAGATTCTGATTTTAGAGCAGATGTTGGACTTGTGGATTCTGCTGATCTGTCACTCCCTTGTTTTGTTATGCTCCCATCTTGGTTGTTAAGGGTTACAGGAGCCTCGACCTGCTGTTTGCTAACATCATTATTAGCATTTGGAGATGACGAAAGTTTTACTTCAGTCTTTTCATTGGCACCTTCAGTACTAGAGCCACCCGAGGCTGGTTCTTGGGTTGCATCTGTATTTTGGATCTCTGTTGTCTTCTGCTGACCTTCAGCTCTGACTGTCTCTGGTTTCTGTTTAACTTTATGATCTTGAATTTCAGGTGTGGTTGAGCTCGCTTCCTCTACAGGTCCAGCATCAATATGAGTCTGCAAAGTTTCTGTCTCACTCACTGAGCTCTCTGCTGATGAATCCTTGGTTTCAGCCTTCTCTTTAGCTCCATCAGCATCCTTTATACCTTGATTTTGGCTTTCTGCTGCCTCCTGCGGAGATTCAGCTTTCAGAACAAATGTTGGACTTGTGGATTCTGCTGATTTGTTGCTCTCTTGTTTTGTTATGCTCCCATCTTGGTTGTTAAGGGTTACAAGAGCCTGGACCTGCTGTTTGCTAACATCATTATCAGCATTTGCAGTTGATACAACTTTGACTTCAGTTTTTTCATTAGTATCGTCAGTACTAGAGCCACCTGAGGTCAGTTCTTGGGTTGCATCTGTATTTTGGATCTCTGTTATCTTCTCCTGAACTTCCGCTCTGACCATCTCTGGTTTCTGTTCAGATTCATGAAGTTTAGATTCGGACAGTTCCTCTAGGTTGTCAACTTCAACCTTTAAAGACGTCAGGTCCTGTTGGATTCCAGCATCACTGTTAGTACCCAAAGTTCGTGGCTTTTTCACCAAGCTTTCTGCTGATGAATCCTTGGTCTCATTCTTGTCTTTAGGTTCCTCATCACAGACAACCTTTAGGTCTTGAATCTGGCTTTCTGCCTCCACAAGAGACTCTGGTTGTACTATTCCCACTCGCTTTTTCAGACCAGATTTTAGACTAGATTTGTTACCATCTTTGTTTTCCTTTTTTGAACCTGTTGACTGGTTCATCTCTGGTTTGGTAGCATTTCCATCTTGGTCAGTCTGTTGTTTGCTAACACTATTAGCATTCATATCTCCCATCTCCTTCTCCAGGCTTTCTACTGATGAATCACTGACTTCTGTCTTTTCTCTGGTACCTTCTGTACTAGTGTTTACTGAGATCAGTTCTTGAATTATGTCCTTTTCTTGACTCTCCACTGTCTTCTCTTGAACTGATTTTTCTTGGGCTGGTTTTGTTATACTTTCACCTTGAAGTTCATTATCTGCAGTCACTGCATCATTTCCCGGACTGTCCACTGACAGTTCATTGGTGTCGATCCTTTCTTTGGTGTCTTCAGTACTTAGAGAGGTCTGGTCTTGAGTTATATCCATATTCTGGCTCTCCACTGTCTTCTCCTGACCTCCAGTTTTGACCATTTCTGGTTTCTGGTCTAATTTATCATCTGGATGTTTGACTGCATTTGTTATGTCCTTATTCAGGTCTCCAACAATTATGGACTTTTGGTCTTCCTGGATGTTAGCTTTAATGTCAGCATTCGCAGCTTCAGTCCCACTCACCAAGCTGTTTATTGACAAATCCTCTGTAGCTTCAGTTCTGGCACCTTTTACTTCTTTAGTTGCATCTGATTTTAAAATATGTTTTTCTGATGTCTTCTTTGAGGCTTTCACCTCTGCAAGGGCCTGATTTAGATTAGCCTTTGTTGTAATGTCCTCACCTCGGTCTTTAGCAGCGACCGCCTTCTTGTTTTCTTGAGTCACATTCAATAAAGTCTTCTTTTCTTTATCAGCTTCAGCATCGAATGTGTTTACGTCTCTTATTTCTGGAGTTCGTCTTCCTTTTACACCTCTGTCACGTTTGTCGTCCAGACTTGTGTCTTCATCTCCGACTTCCTCATCTTTGGTCAAAAGCAGTTTGGATTCATTTTTCACTTCTGATGCTTTTGTTTTCTCAGCGCTGCTCTCGGTGTTTTCTTTCAAAGGCATCTCAGGCTGCTGTTTTGTAGTTTCATGGAGTATTGCTTGCTCCTCCCTCGTTTGTTCTTTCAGAGCGTTTGTAACCCCTGTCTGTGTTTCTTCCTTGGACTCAGCTGATGAACCTCTATCCTCTGATGACAGATGTGCTGATTTCTCTGAATTTGTAATGGCTCTCTCTGTGGTTATGCCCTTGAGCACCTCTTTGCAACCATTCTGTGACTCAGTGCTTTCCACTGCTGTGTCACTAAGTGTTTCATTTGGTTTTGAGCCTCTCTCTTCAGATCCTCCTGCGAGTAAAAGAGCCTCTTTGTGCAACTGATTTTCAACATTCTTGGACAATTCACCAACAGTCACAGCCTCTGTTTGAATGCCCAACCTCTCTGCTGGTTTCCTGCCACCCTCCTCTTTGCTTTTCTCCTCTACTTCAACATCTTTTGCTAAGGCCCTGTTTAATGTCAGGGACGTGTCCCGTTCGTTTGTGAATTGATCCTCCCTTGATAAATCCTTTTGCTGCTCTGTATTGGCTGGTTTAGACTGATCTGAGTCATCCTTTGAAATCAGTTTAGTAGGAATACTGCTGCTGTTTATCTCTTGCTTGGAAGTGAATGCATTTATTTTATTAACAGGAATACGTCCACGTATCTCCCTTTGAACGCTGTCACCCTCAGCGGGTTTGCTCGGCATGTCAGTTTCATCTTCAGGAGCTTGTTTTGTGTCGTGAATTCGTGGTGCCGTGTTTTTATCTTGGCTTAAACCCAGTTTCACGTTTCCTGTTAGCTTCAGTGTTTTTAGTGACGGGGATTTTGGTTCTCGTGTTGTGTTTTTATTTTGAACAGCAGACAAATTTTCCGCTCGACCTCCATCAGTAACTTGAGACGGAATCGCTTTGTCGATCTCGCAGCTCGACTGCACCTCGGCTCCTGTGTCCGGAACACTTTTTGTAATAACTGTGTCGCTGTTTTGCAACCGCTGGATGTTTGAAATGTCTTCAGTTGCTGTACTGGTTCCGATCTCTTTTTCTTTCACTTTGGTTTCATCGGTGTGTTTTATAAAACATTCCTCTCCCTCCGACTTGAATTTAAATATGTCTTCACTGTCACGCTCATTCGCCGTGATGCTTTCAGGTGCTTTTACATCCGTCTCTGTCGATGTGTTGTGATTTGAGTCCTCAGAATTCCCACTTTGGGAACGTTGTCTGGGTTTTAGTTTATTGGAGCTTCTCTGGCCTCTTGTGGGAAGCTTGCTCACAGACGACGAGGTCTCAGGTGAATCTTTTGCAGGCATTTTTTGATGCTGTTTGATGTTTTCGTTCCATTTAAAGATCCTTGATGAGACAGTTTTCTCTTGTTTGGTGGGAAGTGGAGAGATGCTGGAGGTCGGAGTATCGCTCTCAACATGGATTCTTTTAGAAAAGTTTTTGGGTGGCTTCATTGGTGGGACAATTCCTGCTGGGGAAAAAAAAAACACAGACAAACACAGGAAATTTGACTAATTAGCATCTTATTATGGAGGACAGACGCTGCCAAAATCAAAAATAAACAGGTTAAACGATTAGGAGTAAATACCAGTTTTAAATCACAAAAATAACTCTTCTGTGTGTAATACATGCATGTCTGTGAAGTTTCTCAGTCATCCAGGTCATCGTAGTCTAAGGAGCTTGGAAAGAAAAGCGTCTGGACTTCTTTAAGTGGCTTGAAGATGTTTCACCTCTCATCTGAGATGCTTCAAGCCTCTGAAAGAAGTCCAGACGCTTTTCTTTCCAAGCTCCTTAGACTACGATGACCTGGATGACTGAGAAACTTCACAGACATGCATGTCTATTATTAACTTTATATGTTTTATTTTGATTGCATTTTATTGGCAATTATTCCATATTTAGGTAACTGTTTTTCAGATAATAATAATAACCTAAATATTTGGAGTGTTTCTGCAGTAACATCTGCAAACCAGATGTTTGTCCAGATTCAAACTAGCAACAGATGAAAAACAGCCTGTATTTTCATCAGGGATTTCTGTATGAAATGTTAATCATAAATTACCCTGTTTGTTCATTTTAGTTGCCCCTGGGTTTCATATGTGCCCCCCCTCATGTAACCAGTAATATGCTTGATAACCACCTTGTCCGACATGCTGTATTTGAGCCTTCTTACCTTTCTTTGGACTTTCGGGTAGCGGTGGCGGCGTCTCACTCCCAGGACTCTCGTCAGCTGTTGCATCTTTCTGCTCTGGACTTGTCTTCTGGACTGTTTTAGGTCTGTCCGAGTCCATCTGACCCGATGAAACCCTTTTATAGGTTATATCAACCTTCTTTCTCGTCGGAGATGAAACGGGTAGCCGGCTCTTCGGAGAGCTCTCCACATCGTTCTGCTGCTGTGTTTTTTTGACGTCCGGACTTTCCCTGTGTGGTGGGTGTCCACTTTTTCTCTCCTCATTCTCCACGTCATTTAGCAAGTTCACAGACTCAAAGTCCTCATCTGATTTGTCCTTACTGAGTTTTGTTCCGGTCCTAGTTTTCACGGGAGAAATGTTCCCCGACACTGATTTTCCTCTGTTTTCCTCAAAGCTTGGTTTCCTTCCAGGTCTGGCTGCAGTTGTTGGAGATTTCAGAGTCTCTTTGGTCCTAGGTTGTTTTTGTAGTTTGGGCCCTGAGGTGTCCGGTGTTGAGGTCTTATCTGGTGTCACCGGCGATTTCACATCTGCGTCTGATGTTGATCTTTTGGGGATTTTAGACTTTGAACCGGCAGCACCGGAGGGAGCGCTGGCACTTTGGTCTTTAAATGCTGGCAACATAATAACGGCTCCGTCTCTTTGTGTTGGATTATCACTGGAAGTTTCCACTTTTGTGCCCTCTGTGGAGCCCTTTGCCTTTGTTAGGACATTCTTGGCCTTGTTTCCAGCTGCAGAGGTCGGGGTCTTTGTTCCACTCGCCGTGGTATGCCGGCTTTCTGCTGCTCCTCTAACCACTCGTTTCTGGGGTGCAGCCTGGTTAGCTGCTTGGCCTCTCGCCGCTGGTTCTGCAGCTGCTGGCTTCTTTTTGTACATGTCTGACGCTGCAGAAGTGTCATTGAAGTCTGAGGCCTCCAAGTCTGTTTTAACTATGGCTTCAGGAGTAATTGCCTCAGAGAGTGGAGACTCGTCTTCATGTGCGGGTCGATCGAAGTTTGTGTCCTTAAAGTCAGCATCATTGCTGTTTTTGAGGATCAGCCGTCTGTCAGAAGACACAGAGAGAAAATATTTAATCACAGCTCTAGACACACTTTATGTATCCACAAGTATATTAGACCCTACATTGAACTTCTCCCTGTAAAAACCACTGAGTATTATAGCAAAATAGATTCTGGCTTTGTAATACTTTGTTGCATAAAGGATAAAAAAAATGTTTGAAAACTGATTAAAAGCAGCATATTTAGACCATTCTTTGTGCCTTTGGAGACCTTTGATATTATTAAGGTAAAATTTCCTGGCCTAATTACAGCAACACAAGACGAGGACAAAGGAAGACCTGGAGCTAAGCTCACCAGCACTTCTGCCCTCCCAGAGTGGGTAAAGCCACCTGAGCCTCTGCCTGATTGAGTGTCCAGTTTTAGGACGGCAAATAAGAAAACTACTTTTAAAACTCTGTGCTGTCCAACAAGCAGAAGAACTGGCCTGAAACTACAAATCAGACACTTAGCAGGGAGATTTCAGCCTAACATGAGAGCAGCAGCTGTAAATGCCAAATGTTTTCCTCAGTTTTCACCTGCACAACACGACCAAAGGGAAAAACTTACAACAGGAAAACTGCATCTGCGAGCCTTCATGTGAAAGTGCTTTCTGACCTGATTCAGTTCAAATATCACTCAAACATTTTGTGTCTCTAATCATGCCATAAAAATGCTTCACACATGCAGAGCTTCCACTGTTTTCCTGCACGATGACGGTAAACCTGGATGAACTGTGCTGTCAGTAAAACCACCTGCAGAATCAAACTCCTTTAACCATGTGTAGAAACTTTAGGCACTCCTCCCGAGGCTGAGCGTTTCCACGGCATCCTGAGGTCAAACGTGAGAGCTGCTGGTTGTAATGACTAACTGGAGGTAGTGAATGAACACCAAAGGTTAACACAGAACGGCTGACCTACATTTGACAAATCCAGTAAAGTGTCAGAAGCTTAAAGAAGGTGTTTCTGAGTGGCTGGATGTTGGGTGGATGAATATTTCAGCGCAGGTTTTAGCCCCATTGTTCAGCTCTGGCACAAAGCACCATGGGAACTCGGAGCTCGGGTTGCATGCAGGCTGAGCTCTGTTCCTCTGGATCAAAGAGGCTGTAAAAGCAGAGGAAAATGAAAACAGACAGACACTCACGGTTTCGCCTCTGTTGTGTTTGAGCTCTTTGAAGTTGAACCTTCGTCCTCGTCCACGCTCGGCTCGGGCCTGGCGTTCACCTCGGCAACACCTTTGCTCTTCGAAGGCAGACTCACGGTCCTGCGTGTGATCCGGATTGATCTCGGCCGATGTCGCTCCTGAACCTGAGGAAAACTCCTTGTTGAGTCTGTGTCCGGCCCCTCCGGCTGCTCCGTGGGGGTGTGAACCTCCCCACAGTCTGTGACAGGGAGGAGAGTGAATGTGGCAGGCTGCCACTGAGCGGAGGAGTCTCTGAGGGGGTGGGAGGGCTCTCTGGTGCTCTCTCAGCCTCTGAGTCGTCCTCTGGAATTACTGTGGCAGGTACGGCCAAAAGAGGAGGCGAGTCTGCTCTAAAGCCCTCCTCCTCTTTTTTCATTACATCCCTTTCTTTCTCCCACTCCACCTCCTCCTCTCCCAGGTGTGTCTCCACCCATATGGCTTTGTGGAACAGGACAGGAGACTCGCCTTGGGGTTTTTCCTCTCTCATGGTTGCACTTTCCCCCGAGAGGCTGCTGGTGGATATGCGAGTGCTGGTCCTGGGTCCTCCTGAGTTTTCCCTCTTCAGGTCCAGAGGTTTTCCCTGCTGTTTGCCCAGAGTTATTCCTCTCAGCGCCGTGCTGTGGCCCTTCTCTCCAACCTTCACCGATGCTTTCTTTGATGCTAAGCTTATGGAGGTTAGGTTAGGAGACTTTGGGGACTCCGCAGCCTTAGAAAGGGGGATCTGAAGTGACGTCAGTGTGGTCGGGCTGATGATCTCATCCTCACTGCTGCTCTCTGGTCTCTTCAGTACTTTCTGTTCCAAATTCACCTGCAGCCGTTTGCTCACTTCTTCCACCACGGATTCAGTGAAGCCCACTTCTGACTTTAAACCAGGATCTGGATCTGGCTCGGTGGCAGATGCAGGGTCTGTGGATGTGGAAGTCATGATTGCATCCAGCTCCTTCACGCTGCTTCTCCCGGTGCTGTTACTGTCTGCAAAGGGCATGTCTGCCTCTACTGTGACCTGCGAGGCCCTGCTGGAGGCGCTCCGGCTGGAGCTCTGGCTCACGGTGTCGCTGTGCTCAGCATTTAACCCATTTTCTGGCTCAGATTGGGGTGAATGTGGAGACAAGGGGGACGCCGGGCAGCTGTCGGTGGAGGTGCTCGAATGATTCCGGCTGCTGCTCTTCTTCCTCTTGGAGCTGAAGAAGTTGGTGAGACGGCCGAACACTGACTTCTTCTCCTCCGAACTCTAAAAAGAAAAGAGGACAGGCAGGAAAGATGAACGCTGAGATGTAAGACTTCAATAAAGAAACGTGTGCACAAAAACCCTGGTGTACTTCCTCTGAGGTTGAGCTGGATCGTGCGCTCTGCCTGTCCTGGAGTTCTTGTTTCTCTGCACTTTCCACAAACACATACAAGTCTGGGTCTAACGTTATCCCACCACCATCACCTCATTTTTCCTTTTCATCCATTTTTATACATTTGAATCATTTTTGAAGTTCAAGGAAATCCCCTGAAAAAAGAGCTCCTGTTATATAATCAGAGCAAAGAAAAAGAAAGAACAGGCTGCAGGTTATTTGGCTCCAAGTAAAAACTGAAGCTTTAAACGTTTGTCGATCCTCGTCAGGTGAATTGAGGAGAGAAGAAAGAGCGAGTGTTGGTCAGAAGCTCCAACTAATCCAAATCACTGTCACCTGCTGAGCAGCAGGAACTACAACATGGCAGCCAGAGAGGCGGCGGCGACGGAGTGACATCATCAAAAACAAACAGCAATGGAAATAAATGTAAAGTAACTGTGGCAGCAGGATTAACACAAAAAGACTGTTGGATATTTCTGCAGAAGCACTAAACCGAAAATAAAGTCTGAGCTTTTGAGTCTCTGTACATGCGATTAAATTTTAATAGTATTTTTGTATTTTTTCAGTGTGCGAACACTGATGGATGTGTTTGTTTATACGGTGTGTGTATAAAAATCGAACAGCTGATTCTTTCATCCTGACGCTTTAATAAGTGAAAATCAGACTCGGGTTCATCTCTCAGTCGAGCTGAGATGAGACGAGTCGGCTTTTCTGTAGAAATGAAAACTGGCAGGTGCCTTCATCGACATACCTTTGAGTCACAGACGAGAATACCTGAAAGATTTTCTAGATAAATATTATTTCTCACTTAGTCAGAAACTCAAATGGTTGGAATTTATCTTCCTTTAAATCAATCAATAAGAGCTCTTTCGATTTCAGCTGAAAAGGAAACATGTTTTATAATTCTGACAGAATCTGATCCTGATACACAAACGCAGGTAAAAGCAGATCTTTCAGAAACTAACTGGTTTTAAGCAGCCAGTTATCCCACATGAGCTTTGAAGGTTTGCCCAAAATGAAGCTTAAATGTTGGAGGCTTATTGAACGTTTCAGAATTGATTGATCTTATCGGCTTCATTTACTCAAACACATGGATGGACTGGTTGAGTGACTCTGAACAGGAAGAGCTCTCTGTGTAATGTGAGGTAACCTGTACAGTCAGCACGGCCACGCTGTGAACACAAGCTCTTATAACAGCTTATCGTTACCGCACTTTGATTTTTTACTCATACTCATGTTTAAAAAAAGCATTTTTTACATTTTATTTAGATTTCTTACCTGAGCTCCTTTATTTTGAATATTTGTTCTACTTTGAGCTTCTTTACTTTACTTATACCGTAAGTCGGGAAATATGGGAATGTCAAACAAAAGCAGTAGCATCATTAAGGCGAATCCTCTCTTAATATCGTTATTCTCTCTTATTATGAAAATATTTTTGACCATTTTTGGTGCCTGTTAAGAGTGAAAAGCTGAACTAAACTAAACGCAGACACCCAGCAGCAGTAAAACTGAATGACTAAGACACAAACACTTTTATTCTCACGGCTCACAGATTCAAACGGCTCAGAACAAACCCGGAAAACAAACATGGAATATCAGAGCAGGTGAAAGAACAGCAGGGACTTCCACAGTGCAGTTTGAACCCCGGGCTGCTCATAACGCACGCACTGCAAAACCAAAGCTGGCGGCTGTCACAAAAAACAAAGAGCACATGTTAGAACAAGAAGCAGGAGCCACAGCAGCTACACACCATTCTGACTTCCTGGAGTCCAAACTGCAGAAATCCTTCCAAGTTCTGTGTCAAAGTTAGTCCCAAAATCACACAGAACTGCGCCGAGAACCGACGACTAATCACACCTTGTAGAAGAAATCAAACCCTTAAAGCTTCCTCCTCCTCCTCCTCGGGCAGCACTGAGTGCTTCTACCTGAGCGTGTCATGGCTCTGAGACGTGGGCTTTGCCTCCTACATCACAGACAGTGTGTGGAAAAAAAAACAATATTGTGAAAGCCAGCTAGGAATTCTCAATCCAGTCAAAATGAGAGGGTGTGGACGAGGCTGGCGGAGAGCAGCACACCCTTCCTCATTCTAAAGCGTGCGTGTGAATGGGACGCCTGTTATCTGCTGCCGGCTTCACGAACAAATCATTTAAGTCTCAGTCTCGTGTAGAGGAACCACACGGCTGTGACAGAGGAGCATTTCTCTGTGAGACAAACCCATTTCAACACCCTCACTGTGCTTTCCAGCAATTCCATATTTTCACTGAGCAAACAGCAGCTCAGGCTCAGTTTTTCCAGTTCATATCCAAACAGAAACAAACCACGGAAAACAAAGTGGAAACGCGGCTACTTTACCTACTTTAAGGGCCTGAAATCCAGAGCGTGTCGAAACCCAGAGGGATTACTCTCCTTCCACCTTTGCCCGCCATGTATTAGTCCTCCACCACCCGCTGCCCTTCTGTTTACCCAAAGCAGGGACAAATGTCAGGTAGGTGGGGACTGAGCTCCATATCAGTGTGAATTATGCCCCACGTCCTTATCTGTTAGACTGTAATAAAAACACGCGGGAAAGATAACGCAGATCAAAATTAAACAGTGCAGGACGCCCGAGCTTCAGCTTCACAGGACGCCAACACGAGCTAATTAAAGCTTCTTATAGTTAGAAATGAACTGCAGCAATCATTCAGCATCGTTTCACACACCAAATCTGAAAAGCCTTATACATTTATATTATACTGTATATGAATGAAGACATTAATTTTATATGAATCTCATGCATTTAACCCAACGTCATTTACTTACTGAGGGGTTTTATTGTTAGTAATTTTGGCATTTTATGTCCCCCATAGGTTTTTGGTGCTCCCACAGACACAAATAGCACAGGACGGGTTTGGCAGGTTTCTGTTTATGGGAAGTAGCCGAGGGCCAATAGGATCCAACAGGATTATGTGCATGTCATTTTAAAGGAGAAGCACGTTGTTACAGTAACTGTTATTAAAAACTATGTCCACAAACAACATTCTTCATATTCTTTAAGTCTGTAAACATCTGTGCTAATAAAATATTTGACAAAAGTCTCGACTGACATCAGGAAAATCATCTATGGAGGAACAAAGTCCCAAATTAATAACCGATTGAATTAATGAATGTGTCATTAAATGCAACAACACCTGTTAAGTCACAATCTGAGAGCTGAATAATATCTGCATTTATTTAATGATTTTAGCATTTTTGCTCTTCCACAGTAATGAACACATATCCACTGTGTTTTTGTCACTTCCTGTTTGACTCTATACGACTTGAAAGCAGCTGAGAACATGAAGTCATCAGTTTACTGAGCTCAGAGATCAGAGGGTGTAACACCAGGTCAGATTAATGGTTTAGCGAGCCGCGTCAAGGTTAAACTCAGAGTTGCTACCTGGCTTAATCACCATGGTAACTGATACTGAGCCGGGAGCAGGTTATGGTCAGATTCTTTTATTTACAGCGTGTTTGAAGTTTGATACAGATTATCTGCTGGGCGAGTGTGTGTGTGTGTGTGTGTGTGTGTGTGTGTGTGTGTGGGTGTGTGTGTGTGTGTGTGTGTGTGTGTGTGTCTCTGTGTGTGTGTGTGTGTGTGGGATGTTAGGCAGATGTTAGCAGTGATTGTTGCTTTACATGGATCCAGTCTCACAGCTGTAAGCTTCACCTGTCACCTTAGAAATAAACAGCAGCACTGAGCGTGCTCAGACATAAAATCATCCGCTCGAATGTAAATGTTTATTTTACCGCTGCGTGCACGAAATCAGCAGATTAATGATTTTCTGCAACATTCATCTCTCAGGGTTTTATTTTACGGTTTGATTTTTTTATGTTCTTTAAAGGTTTTTGTGACTTTTAATCATCATCTTCTCATCGTCACCATCTGCTAATGTCTCTGATTGGAGTAAGCAGCATTTTGTGCAGGACAAAGGTCACGTGACCCACATAGATCCTGAATCTGACAGCCCGGCGTAACAGAGAAACTCAATAACCATCGTGATACGCGTCATCTCAGACTCTCAGGCTTTGTTGATCCAGTTTTGTGAACTTCCTTCGTTGTGTATCTCTGATGAGCAGCAAGCTTTCGGTTCGAATCAACATCTCTGAGAAGTTGAGAGACTCCTGGTCCTCTGAGACCACAGCGTCCATCTTTGTCGTGATGTTTGGATGCACAGTGTTTCCACGCAGTGCAGCCTTGATGCTCTGAATAACGACCTCACTTCCTTTTCCCTCTGTCACAGCTGCTTACTCAGCAAATGTTCTGCAGGAAACTGGAGTCGTGTTTTTAACAGGTGAACAATGTCAGCAGGTTGAACTCGTTAGTCAGTCAAATCCAGCCGAGCGCCGTTTGCTGCTTCAATGAAGATAAAATCAGAGGAAATCTGACCGCCTAACACGACTAATGCAGCTAATCTGGACTTCTGATCCATTCCTTCCACTTTGTGCGTCTGAACTTGTCGTTTTTATGTTTCTAAAGTCTCAAACTTTCTGACATCTTGCAGATTTTTAAATAAAAGAGTGTCTAACAAAGAAGTGCTGCACAGTTAGATTTGGAGGAAACGCCTCACAGAGCCGTCAGTGCTGCCGTTCATTAAACCAACAGTGATGATTTATAAAGACATCTGCTCGTGTTTGAATACGATGACACGGTTAGCTGGCAGCAAACATGATGGCTCATTAAACAATAATGTGATCAATCAGCTGATCGAGTCACATAAACTCTGAACCATTTAAAATGATCTCATCTTCATGTTTCTGTTTATTTTAAAGGGACTATGAATATTCATTAACATGAACACTTAAATTCAGCGTGTAAATATGTCAGATTTAGCCACTAATTTTCACCTAAATCACAGTTATGGACAAACAATAAAAACAAAAAAACCCAAAACAAAATAAGAACCAGGCCTCAATAATTCAAGAAATCAAAAACTGAATAACTGGAACATAAAGTAATCAGAGCTGAAGCTGAAACCACGACACATAATCTCCTCTCTGCTTTCATCTGGACCTCATGGACCAGGCACCACAGAAAAACCAGAAAATCTCAAAACAGCTAAAAATAAAAATTTGAAAGAAAAAAAAACAGATTTGACAACATCTGGAGTGAAAGTGTAAAACATCACTCTCCTGTGAGAGACGGCAGAGCTCCTAATGATCTGACTCCCAGATTTTCCATAGACCACCAGGATGTTCCACATGTGGACTACACAGAGAGGAATAACTGATGATCCAAAGGAAGCAACAAGAACAAAACTCCTGATCTGAGCCGACAGCTGATCGATCAATATCGCCCAGAATCATCAATGAAGTGAAAGTTTTAAAGGAAAAACGATTCCAAAGTCCTCGTCATCATTCCGAGTGATCGTCAGCAGCTAAGAGTTTCTGCACTGACTCACAGAGTTCAATAAAGACGTGGAGATAAATTCAGTTTTATATTTTTAATGTTTAATATTGATCTGCTTCTCCTCTCAGGGTGGAACATAAGCTGCTCTGACGTTATGCACACGTAGGTATGCATCTTTAATCTCTGATGACTAACTCAGACCCACCTTGGAGTGTTTGGAGGGTGACATCGGGCTTCCCGGCGCCGCGTTCATGTCGAAGCTGATCACGGACGTCCAGTCGGACTCGGTCTGGTAGCTGCACTCTGTGGAAACGCTCATCTGGTCGTGGTCGAGGCTCCTGGTGCACAGAGGCAGGAAACAGAGGGGAGAGGATGTTATGTCACCGACCTTTGTTTCTGCTCTCATTGTGCGTGTGTGTGTGTGTGTGTGTGTGTGTGTGTGTGTGCGCGCGTGCGTGCGTGTGTGTGTGTGTGTTCTCTCATTAAAAACATACTTCACAACAGAAAAACACAACAACATCCCAGCAGATGAACCACGAAGCAAAGCACATCCTCAAATCCTCCAATCTGAACCCAAACTCAGCAGTTAACTGACGTACACACAAACATGCAGCAGTGATAGAAACACCACCCAGCCATCACGTCCTGCTGTCCTCCACCTAAAACACACAACACCACAGAAACATGAACAGCTGTGCACAGCAGCTGCTCTCTCTCTCTTTCACATTATCAAGTGTAAGTTTTACAATTACTCTGAAAAATGATGGACTTTAAAAACATGAATGAAGGATTAAAATTAATTTTCCGTCTAAAAACCAAAGTTCTGCATAAAACATCATGGTGACTACATCTGTCATTATGATGATAATGTGTCCTGCTAACACCACATAACAGATAAAGCACCATATCAGACTAGCATGTATGCATATTTTATTTAATGTCCTCAAGTGCAAACACATACCCACCCACCCACGCACGCACGCACACACACACACACACACACACACACACAGACACACACACAGACACACACGCTGCTTCACGTCAAAGCTGCTGTGTTGGTTTTCTTCTCACACCTCTGATTGTTTTAGAGGTTAAACAAACAAACAGGCGAGCCAGAAAAATGACACCTGACGAGGAACGCTCGCTCCCTGCATGCACGCCGCTCAGACCGAGCAATTAGAGCGCCGCAGAGGATTGTAGAGCACGTGTGAGGCATGAGGAGGTGCAAGTATTTCAAGGAGGAGTGGTTTCATGCAGTGTTTACAGACTGAACGCTGCTGCAGTCGTGCAGGACGTCAGCATGCCTCCATGTGTTGTGCTCGTCTTCATTTAGAGTTTGAGTCCATCATCACAGTGCAACACAAAGTCAGTTAAACTTTTCCTAACTGGACATCCATCTGTCCGGGAAGCAGAGACCATTGTGTGCGCTCTCTTTATCCCTGCTGAGTTTTCTCTAGTTTTGCTTTTTGCTGCTGACAGCATGAGACGGTACCTGCAGCCTCTCAGGTGGAACAGGTGAGGACATCCATGGGTGTCATCATGAGTGAGGAGGAGATACCAGGAGACAGCTCATCACATGTTGGGAGCTGGACAGGACCTACCCCATCAGCAGGATCAGTATCTGCTCCTTTGTGTGAGGAGGAACAGGATCCTTCAGCTGGTCCCTCATGTGACTCCCAAAGTCTCGTCTAACACTTTAGTTCAGCTCCAGATCAGTGAAAGAACGTCTGGTCGGCATCATCTGACCACAACAAGCTTTCTGTACCTGCAGCTGTCCTGAGCTCACAACTGCTTTCTAAATTAATCCATTCATTTTTTCACTGAATCAAACCAAACTGAGTTTGACACTCTGTGCTTTAAAATAACTGCCCAAAGGTGTTACCAAGATGGCTGCTAAGTGATGAAATAAACTTGTAGAAGACAGCTGGCTTAAAGTGGGAGGAGCTTGTTTCAGACAGAGGATGAACTAAGGGGCTACACCAAAGCCCAGTATAATATGAAGAAGGATTATTTTGAACTGTGACTCATGCAAAGCTGCTCTGGTTGAGTCCAAGTGTAAAGACATGGAGCTGGAAACAAGCAGTATAATAACTAATGGCAATAACTGTTCATAAAGTTGCTACACTACGAGGTTTTAAACACAAACAGCAGGACACGAGTGGCTGTAATACCTTCTTAACCCACAAGGAGGCAGAGTTTGACTGTTGCTTGCTGCAGGAACTCACATCAGGTAACGTGACTCAGTTTGTTGTCTGTCGGTCAGATTGTGATGATTCAGTGAGATAAACCTCTGACTGTATCATGGACCCGTCGTCATGTACAGACTCCTGTCTTTGTAAATAAAGTTAAAATGAATCGTGTAGCTGTGCAGGCGGGACTCCTCTGTGCTTCACACTCTGATCCACCATCTTTATTTCTTTGTGGTGTGAAACCTGATAAAAGAGGCTGATCAGCTGATAGCGCTCCTTGATAAGCGCCTGATGGTGTTACATGTGTCTGATAAAGACAATCTGTTCACTCTGATCCAAACTCCTGTTGTGAGGAGTTTTCTATTGATAAAGCTCAGAAAGGTTTAAGGGGGGGGGGGGGGGGACACACAGATGAATCATTGAAAAACCTGCAAAAACTTTATTATTTCACCACAAACTGTCCAAACCAATCAGCACGCTCTTCTTGTGTCAGGAAATATTTTGCATTATTGTGAAGTTTCACTGATAGATTTAAACTGATTTCCGGTTTCTGTTTTCTGCAGATACAGATTTTAAACTGTACAAAGTAAAGTTAATGCAGTTTTTTGTCATAATTAAAAACAACAACAACAACAACAACAACAAAAAAAAAACAGACTGCAGTGAGGTTCTTCTCTGTCATAAAAAGCTCTGCTAAATGAATAATAATTTTACCTGGGCAAGCAAAAGCACGTGCAACAGATTTATAGACAAAACTAATTTTCATTTAGAACTTCAGCTGATAGCAGAAGGTCATTTTCCTCCTTTGCTCATACCGAGGCTGCTGGGAGGCTCACTAACTTCAGCTGCCTTTGCTCTCTTAACTTCTTTAAAAAGTTCGTGTTCAGCAGGTAACTCTCGCTTCAACACTAACGACATGTTAGCATGTAGCTGTGAGCAAACTGCTGCTGCTGCCTGTGCCGCTGTGGGCGTCGGCATGAAAGGGACCGACTTGTTATTTTGTGATTGGACACGTGTGAGACTGACCGGCCGGTCACCGGTCGGGGCCGAGAACACTGGAAATCGTCTGATTCTGGTCCCTGGCCGATCAATCGGTGCATCTCTATCCAAGATGGCTGACGAGAATAACAAAGAAGACAAAAATGCCTTCTGAGTAAAATATCCAGGTAAGACTTCACAGCCTTACTGAGATTCCTTTGAACAGTCTCGCCTCAGCCTGTCTGGGGTTTCCTCATTTTTCCTGAAATGTCTCAACATCTCATCAACAGACAAGCATCGACGTGCCGCCTCCAATCAGCCTTTTGGGAACCGAATCCTCGAGTGTGATCGTGCCGGCACACGTGGACGGAGAGAGGAACGGGAGCAGCATCTCTGCAGCCCCTCTGTGCTCCCCTCCAGCACGAGAGCTGATTTACGGCGTGGAGCGGTGGGATTTCACTCGCTGGCTGTCATGTCGTCACCGCGGCAGCAGATAGATGTGCCCTGCAGTGATGCGACATGTACATACTTGGAGGTGGTTTCACCAGAACAGGAGGGATGTTCACGGTCCCTGCACTCTGTCAGGGAAGCAAACTTTCAGGGGGAAAACAGAAGCAGGTCAAATATTTGTCCTCTCCATAAATAGATTCATATGATGAGCCGCATGCAGCCGCTGCATGACAGCTTTGCTAACAACAGATTGCATGTTTCTCAAACGTATTTATGTATTTAGGCAGTTTGAGTCGTCCATTTAAAGGATCGTAGTTTTCTACAGCGTGGAAGCTCGCTCTGCAGATGTGCTCCTGTTTCTGCTGAACTTCAGTCGAATTAAACCAAAATGACTCCATAAACAAAAACAGGTCACATGACTGAGTTCAGAGACAGCTTTGTGTGTCCTGCACATTCTGCAGCCTGCTGCGAGTCCAACACCACCTCCTGCCTGTATTTCCACACAGCTGGAACAATCTGTGAGCAGATGTCAGGAGAACAAAGAACCCTCACACAGAGGGGAAACTCTGAGCTGTGCATCCTTACTTTAGAAAAAAAGTGAGTGTAACCTCTGACCCTGTTAAGGAAATGTTGCAGAATGACTTGAGGGTGAAGTGCGTCTCCCACACTGTCAGCGATCTGCACAAACCAGCCCTGACTTGTGTGAATCTTCTCTTTGTTGCAGCAGACAAAGCTCTACTGTTACTGATGTTAAAAACAATGTGTGCAGTTATGATTTTAATACACCAAGGCAACAGATGTCAGTGTGTCAGGGTTAGAATTCACAGCGTGGATTGGATTAAGAGCAGAAATGAAAGAGCAGGCTTCTGGCGTGAGCGCAGGAGTGACGAACTTTGGGTGGAGGTCGAGCGGGTGTAGAAAGGCTGTGTTTCCACATTCTTCAAACCAGTGCTGCCCCCGACCCCCGAGGAGGGTTTTTAAGAGAAGATGAGTATAATTATTGACCCTCATTAGCACAGGAAATGAAAACATGCTTATTTTAAATGATTATTTTAAAGGTTTAATTACTTTTCAAGAATGATCTATTCTTGTTCGATATACTTCAGGCTGAATTTTACATGCACACAGACTCTGATACTGTGAAAGACGCTTTTTGTAGTTAACCTCTGCAAATTTAAACTGAAACTGTCACCAGCAGGGGGCAGCGTTTCTCAGGTACAGGCGTGCGATGATTTCAGACTGCTGCTGTTTAACTCCTGATATTTATTTTTAACTCCTCCATCTTTTTCTTCAGAGGCTCTGCTTTTCATCTTTATAAATAAAATCTCTTCTTTTTGCTTGTTAAATAAAAGTTAGATTGGCTCACAGCACCATCTCCTGGTACAATCTGGTAGTACATGGAAGTACTGCACGGACCTAGTTCAGCTTTAGTTGACGTCTCCTCAACACACGGATGCTTTGGATATGATTTTTTAAAGCATGTTTTGATAGACTTTGTTAATCATATATATCATATATCACACTACGACCTGGGTTTGTCACTTATCTGTACTTTAATTTTAATAACTGTACATTACTGTTTTGGTAACTTTTTGATCCATGATGTAAATATGTAAAACTTTTATGTGTTTCTGTTCTGTCCTGTGTCCTGTTCTGTTTGTGTATGTGGGGTTTTTTTGCTGCTATTACAACCAAATTTCCCCCTGTGGGAAAATTAAAGGAATATTCTATTCTATTCTATAATAAAGTTTTTTATTTTTTGTTTAATTGGCTTAATTTAGTCGTGTTGTAATTATTCATGAAAACTTTGATACTGATGTATGTTTCATGTCTGCAGCGCTTTAAAACAGCTGATTAAAACTGTTGTATTTTAACACAAACCATGTTATTTATTTGTTAATAAGCTGCATTTACCACATGAAAAAATGCTGCACTGCATTTTTAGGCTAATTTTATGACAAAGCAGGTCAGAAGTTGTGGTTTTCTCAACTCTTGTGTGTGATAAGGTTTCATCTTTTTCTGAGTTCCTTCTATATAAAGGGGAGAAACAGAAAGACGTCCGTATACGCTTTTATAAATATGTGTTTCCTCCTTCCTTTCCAAAGTCAACATGTCAGCATTATTAGCAGCGTGTTCTCGTCGTACTGACAGTTTTTCTTCCAAAGAGGAAATGTTCTGTGTATTTTATTCCTGTGCAGGACGGAGATGCACGCGTGAAAACAGGATTCGTTTTCCAAACATGGAACATGTCTGCACTTTAAAACGCTCAAAAGCGTTCACAAACACTTGGGCTGGTTTTGCCTGCACGCCACGGCAGCAGCAGTTATTGGTGCAGTGGAAGCAGAGCGGCTGCAGCTTACTGGCTGCTGCAGACCCGCCCCGTGTCTGGCAAACATTCAGCCTGCAGCGGTCGTTCCAGGCACTCCCTAAACGCTCAGCCAATTTCACAAACAACAGCTGGTTTGGGTTCTCAGAGCAAAGCGCCTGTTTGTATTTCTATACAGCACTTTGGGTTCGTCTATCAGCTTCTAACATGAATTATTCTGTGCAAACAGAAGCACTGCAGAGGGCGACTCTTCTGCCACACTTTAGCTGAGTATTCAGCTCCAAGTTTCTATTGGGCAACTTCACCCTGGAGAAAGGCTTCAGTCCAGCTCTCGTCTCCACTGTGGCCTGTATTCTTTCAATTTTTGTCCATCTTCCATCAGCAGCTCCCGGTGACTCATTAAAGCCCTCGTACAGCAAACAGAGGCTGAGTCAGCTGCTGAATCCTGTCCATCCCTTGTTTAGTTTATTCAGTAGCTGCTGCTGGTTTCCTTAGTATTTCTTAACATTACAGATATTAATCTCTGCTGTGGATGAATTTTACTCTGATAGTTTGGTGGGAGTTTGTGCATGCATATGCTTGTGTTATGCACTCAGAGTTACTGAAGCTTCGACATGCATGAAAGGCAGATTTCACCTTTTTCACAGTCAGAATTTATTCTGTGTCTGAGCTTTCGTAACGCTGGAGCAGAGCGATAAGAGAAAGGGAGGTTCCAGCTGAAACTATTCTGGGGAAGGGCAGCCTCATCTCATGTTTGCAATGGCTACGGGCACTTTATTAGGTACACTTCTAGTATCAGTTAAAGCCCTTTTTGCCTTCAGATCTGCCCCATTTCTTCATGGCACAGATTCAATAAAGTGCTGGAAACATTCAGAGATTTTAGTCCATGTTGACATGACATCATCACACAGCTGCTGCTGACTTGACAGCTGCATGGTGAGAATCTCCTGTTCCCCCACATCCCAAAGGTTCTCTGTTGGACTGAGATAAGAAACCAGTTTGAGATGATGTGAGCTTTGGGACAGTGTGTATTATCCTGCTGGAAGCAGCCATCAGCAGATGGTACACTGTGGTTATAAAGGGATGGACATGGTCAGCAACAACATTCAGGTAAGTGAGCCAGGATAACATGCCCCACATCACTGCGCAACCTTCAGTAACCTAAACTATTGAGACAAGGCAGGATGGATCCATCACATCATTTATATAAACTCTACCATCCAAACGTTGCTGCAGAAAGAAACTCAGCACACCAGGCAACATTTTTCAGACCTTCCATCGCCCAGTCTGGGTTTGTTATACCCTCAGTGGTACCCAGTCTGGGTTTGTTATACCCTCAGTGGTACCCAGTCTGGGTTTGTTATACCCTCAGTGGTACCCAGTCTGGGTTTGTTATACCCTCAGTGGTACCCAGTGGGGTCTTCTGCTGCTGCAGCCCATAATGTTTGATGTGTTGTGCGAGTGGTTAACGAGTGGTTATCTGTTCCTGTTGCCTTCCTATCAGCTCAAAGCAGTCTGCCCACTCTCATCTGACTGCTGACGTCAACAAGGAAGGTTTTCCTCAGAACTGCTGCTCACCAAATAGGTCAAAGGTCATCTTCACCATGCCTTCATGCCTCTATGCACTGACTTGTTGCCATGTGACTGCCTGATTAGATATTTGTGCAAACAAGCAGTTAAACAGGCGTACCTGTGTACCTGTGAGTGTATCCTGCCCTCTCAATCATATGACATAGATTATGTGCAGTAGTACAAAATGATCTCAAATGTGCTGAAAACAGCTTCTTTTACAGTCCTGGGGGCGTGCTGCACGAGAGCACGCTTCACTTAAGCCTTTGTGTTCATGAACAGGGTCACACAAGTTCAACAGCAAATGTGTCACAGGACGGAAGATATTTCATATTTACTCAAGTTTCGTCTTCCTATGAACACAAACCAGGGCAACAACGTTGTGTTTGTGCCGGAGTTACACTCAGCCAACCTGAGAGCCTTTCAATGCACAGCACACACAAACTGTGACAGAAAGAGACAAAAACACACAGCATCATTCAGCCTCCTTAAAATAATCCATCCTCCACAATCACACAAACAATCAATGTTTTCATTATTTGACTGACCCAATCTCAGAGGCTAATCTCTCATGTTAACAACAATAATGGCTGCAGGTACACAAACACACTCACACGCTGAAAATAAAAGCAAAGCTTCCACATTACAAACCTAAACATCCTCCACACAATATTACATTTACACCAATAATCCTCCTGCTTTATGGAGCCATTATAACATTATCAACACATTCAACAAAGGAGTGTGAAGCTGATGCTGGTTGTGTTGATGGTGAAGATGCATTTCCAGATTTACCAGTCGCAGCTGTTGTTGTTCTTCTAGAATCCAGTTATTATTGAAGCTGGAGCTTTGGCAGCAGGCATGTTTGCAGCTTATCAGATGACTTCCTTTTGTAACAATCGGAGCTGGTTTTCTCATGTAGCAGCGCACTTTGCAACAATATGCACACAAAATCCAGTTATTTGGATTTATTTACAGTCAGTAAATAGTCACAGTCACACTTCCACCTGGAATGTGCTGATTCCAAGAATCTGGAGATTTTGGAGGATGTAAACAAAAAGTGTTGCTGTAAAGGCTGAAAGTTCAGTCGCATGTTTTATGTTCCATCGACAATAAATGCATGCTGAATTACCTGTTAGTAATTCCTACTGGGACTGAAGTTGTGGATACTAGATTACTTTGTAATTGAGCTGAGGAGTACTGCAGTATATAAATATATTTAGAAATCCCACTAGTCTCATAAGCTTCACTAGACTGATCCAGAGATGCTGTATCGAGGTGAGGGATTGCAGCATATACTCTTAAACAGGCTGCTGAGCTCAGCGAGCTGTGAAACATGGAAAATGAGATTAATACAGTCTTTTCCTTCAATGGCCTCGACAGCATCATCATGCACAATCACAAAGAAACTGCTCAGGCACATTTCCTGCTTCCAAGGATATCACACATGGCATAACTTTCACTGACTGACTTTTAACTGAGTTATCGTTTCACAGTTTCTGGCCATCCAGCTCTAAAGCTGTGAAAACACCAACATGCTGACTGCAACAGGAAAATATTTATGGTCAGAGAACAATCTCCCTTTGGTGAGAACAATTCATTCTGACTTCTTCCGTTGATCACATCTCCACCTCTTCACAGTTTGCATTAAACCATTATCATCTGCAGCATACCAGAAAATGAAAACGAAAATGTCGTTTTGTTGCACACAGGCGTGGTGATGTAGTCTAATCAAAACAGCGATTGAACAGAGACATGGAGGACCCGTCCAGTATCCTTTACAAAACTGGTTTTGTGTCAGTGCTTAAACAAAATAAACTTTGACTAAACAAACTTGAGCTCTTACTTTTTAACCACAGATGCTCCTCCAAGGGAAAAGGCAGCGATCTGTAGCTCTGCATTCAGCTGCAGGTTTAACATGTTTAAGACGAGCAGCCACAGTGGAAACAACCAGAAGAGCTGAAAAAGCTTAAACAGCCTGAAAAATGTCGGAACGAAAAGTGTCTAAAAAGAGAAGCCAATATAGCAGTTTCTCAGGGTTGCATTCCTCTGAATGTCCAGCAGGGGGCGACTCCTGTGGTTGTGGATCTGTCTCTTTGCTTTGCCGAAAAGTTGAAAAGTCAGACTTTTCAAATGCGACCACAGCTGTCAGCCAATCCAATTACGTTCACTCAAACATTTGAGTGCTACCATTAACCAATCAAATCATCTCCTGCAAACATCCAGAGCGAGTGGGCGCTCATTTGGTTTAGCATCAAAATGTAGGAGAAGCCGATCGTTGCAGCGAGTAATCCTGTTAAAGGTGGACATCACCACTGTGAGGTTCCCCACTGGTCTCTGGATAATCGTCTTTTGTGAAAGCCAGAATCACTTCAGGGAACGGGCTTCATGTTTTCTTCAATATGACCAGAAATGAGTGACTGATCCCAAAACTGAGCAGGAAACTGTTCACAGAGGTCAGAGCTGAGGGTCATTTTACCACAGACGTCTGTGAACACGTGTTTGCAGCCACGCTCTTTAAACCGAACAAGAACATCATGTTGACCTGGACAAGAAGATGAGCCTTCATTTTCCTGACTGCACCTCAAATGTGTGATAATATTTCAGTTCAGCCCCGGAAATTTAATGGTTCTCAACCTGCTGGTGAACCAATTCAGTCTTTGTAGAGCAGATTCGCTACGGCAGCTCTTTAACATCGAGGTTGGTAATAAAACGTTTCCACCTGTTGGGCAGACCAGTGGCCAAAAAATGCTCCAGCAAAGGAATTAAAGAGTCAATAAATGTGTCTCTGAGCTCTTCTTCTATCATGTAAAAACATGTGATGTGGATCAAACGGCTGTTCCTCCCTCTCAGCTGTGTCAGTTAAAATAAAGATCCTATATCCCTCATGAACAATAGAGTTTGGCAGCAGGACAAGAGACGTTTCTCAGAACCTTCTGGATTATTAGGCCAGAACAAAGGTTACAATATCCGCCTAATTGGCTCGTCAGAAAGTGGTTAAGAAGGTGGTTTTATGTCAAGACAAATCATGTTTTACAGAGCTCCTCAGAAGCCCCAACAACATGACAGAGGTGACTTTACGAGCAGAAACAGGACGTATTACTCAACATTCAAAACCTGTTTCAGGCCCCACGTTCCACCGCCTGCTCCCTGCAGCAACATCCTCGACCTACGAGCTGATTCTTTTGTTTTCAGCTAACCTGAGTCATCGCCTCATCACCCTCTTCCTCCCAATCAATCTGCACTATCAGAACTGGGTCAAAGATTAGCTCAGTCAGCAGAAGCAGAAATCAATACATTCATTACGAAAAGACAACAACTGTAGACGTGACTGCAGACGCCCGATCTAAAAATCCACGTGTCATTACATCATTTACTGATGGCTCCAATCAATACTGTCTAACATCACATATAAGTCAGTTCTACCACTGATGCTTTAGAATACAGGCAGCATTTAACCAAGTCAATCTAAGTCAATATAAACATTTTATAATGTGAGCAGGTTGTTGTGCACGAGTCGCAGTGACAGAGTGTTTCCTGCTGTGTCTCGTCAGTGTTATATGAATGAACAGGTGTGGACAGGTGAGCTGCATGCATTCAGCTGCGAGCTGAAGCTCAGGTCTGAGCCTCCAAATCCTGTTTTCTTTTGTGATTTTCTACTTTTTGCACAGAATAATGATCAAATAGAAGCTTAAAAAATGTGAGATTTAATCAGATTTTATTTATTCAACATGTCTCATTTAAAAATGAACCAAAAATTAAGTTTGTATGAAAAAAACAAAAAACCTACACAAGGTTCACAGAAGTTAGAAGCCTGAAACGATTCAGCTGTAGCCGAATACACGAGACAAGAACCTGTAAGTTACTGTAGTTTACTGTTAGTGTGAATGTGGTTTAATACAGAGCAGAAACATCAGTGTTGACAGACAATCAATAGGAATAACAGGAATATTCTGGATATTTGGGTACAGGACTGCATATTTATTTATGAGTGATGATTTCTTTTTTCCCCACTTTAAGATTTGCTTCAGTCAAATTAAGTCAGAGGTAATAAAATCAAGTAAAAGAAAAACATGAATTATGGTAGAGTCATTAAAAAGAGCTGAAAATCCAATCATGTAACACTTTTCAGCTGCAGAGACGGTTCAAGCTTCACTCATCTGTGACCTCTGACCTTCATAGAAAGAAAAAGAAGTCCCTGATTTAACCTCTGACAGCATCGACTGATCACCTGTGAGCTCTTGATTCTTCCTCCTTTAGAGGAAATATTTTCTCATCCAAAGTGAGAATTGTAATATTCAAAGCAGACGGAAATCCCTTCTCAGCAAATATGTGATTTATTATCACTATCGATAAAACCTGAAGAGACATGACTGCAGTACATGTGATGGGAACACATCCAAAGCCTTTCACATGATTCACTCACAACCAGCCAACTCTGCAGAAGTCTGAGATTCATTTCCAGGGAACCACCAACAATCATCCAAACACTGATCCAGTGCTCGCTGCGGCCTTCAGCACAGCTGCTACCACGACCGCTGTGCTACACTGACCATTGGTTGGATGAAGGACGAGAACAAAAAAAGATTCAGAAACTAATCAGACTTTCGCCCAAACTGATTCTTTGAGGTGAGTAACTCTGCGTCCACAGCAGCAGACGGCTTTAGTTTCTGTGTTCGCTGGGGGTGTGGCCTAACACTACCTGCTGATACAGCAATTTTATGATACTTAATAGAACCAAGATGTACCGACTTCTCCGAATCCACAAATCACACTCTGACCACAGTCTCTCGGGTACACCTGAGAGTTTACACATCGTAAAATCTGAGGTTCAGACGGTTTTACTGCAAGTCAGAATTAGTGTCTGATGTTTATAATCTGGATTACCTTCCTCTAGAAAAAAAAAGTACAGCCTAAAGCTTAATCGATACCTCTGCAGGGAATCTATGGACCTACGATTTTCTGTCTTCCAGTCAGTCTGAAAAATAACAGCAAAAGAAGGAGCAGGAAGCGACAGTGAACAGACTGTGCCATGTGTAGAGAGAAACAATAAATCCAAACTAGAAATGCAACAAATCATCAACAAGAATAAGGAAACACTGAGCTCAAACTTTTGATTTTCCAACTTTAAAACAAAAGATTTGGCTGCAACGTGTTAAACTCTGAGCGTGTGCAGCAGGGACGTTCATTTGTTTAAATGAGAGAGAAAAAAGATACTTTTTGATCAAATTGGAAGAGAAAAAATGATCAGAAAACATTAAAATTTAGCAAACTTTAAATATTTGTGGCCTTACAAATATTTAAGGTGTGTTTCATGCACTGTTTGAGAATTTTACTCAGATTCTTCATTAATCGTTGTAAATGTTTCTGGAACATGTGTCATGTATGACGTTGCAAACACGCACACGAGCCTGCAGAATCAGGCTAACCTTAGCAGCAGCTCTGGTTTCTTTGCTTTGGTGATTTTGTGATGTTCCAGTTTATTCTGACAAAGCCGACACACAACCGCTCTTTTTATTTCCTTACATCACAGGTTAGCTTGGCTGTTACTGTCCAATCTAATAACTGCTGACATACATCAATGAAATAACAGTAAAACACTCAGCCGAGTATTTCTGGTGCCAACGAGCAAACAAAGCAACATTTAAAGATGCCGTCAGCTCTCCGAGCTCATCCCTGCTGTGCACGAGTCATGAGGTGGTGACTCAGTCGTGTTTGATAAAGATCTTTAGTCCCGGTAAATCGATCAGATTTATGAGAAGCATCTTTATCCTCAGAAACAACAACAAGCATCAGAATCATCTCAGTGACGATGAATTAAACACAGAAAAAAACAAACTCATTTCCCAGAAAGATCAGTCGTCTTTACAAAACTACACAAACTGATGAGTCACAAAAATTCACCTGGATCAACAAGCAGCTACGAGTGTGTGCATCGGCCTGGTTTACTTGTTAAATCCTGCACTGAGACCACAGGGCTCGCTCACTCTGGCGTCAAACCTCCACCATCGGGGCTGTGCACTCAGTGCGAGCAGCTCCTGCTGAAGGGCGTGACGACTTCACCCAGTCTGCACGATCAGATCGCCTCAGGACGCTGCGAGCATGAAACTCCACACAGACAAATGTACAGATAACACTTTAGAGATAACTCAGCGACTGCTGATTCTATTTATAGGCTCAGTTCTTTCTGATTCCTGATGCTTTTCCAGGATCTAGATCTTGTCTTTTTATATCTGCAGAGATAAAAGAAGGTTTATTCCTTCAAAACTGTTCTTTTATATTTAAGGAAACATCAAACTCAACTTAAACTTTGCTTTTCTGACTCCATCAGAACTCATCTGCTTTCAGTGTGTTTGGAGTTTTTACTTCTGTGGTTTGTAGAAATGACCGAGAACATAAAAAGAAACATTTTCTGTCTGGCAGGTTTGAAACGCCTCCGCACGTCGAATCCATTTAGTAAGTTTTGGTTATGCTTTGTTTCAAAAAGGAGGCGTGTCCAGTTTCACAGCCAGATACGCCGATTTGTCACATCCAGTGTGACAAGACACCAACATCGGTGATCTTCACAGTAAGTTCATCTATCGTATGGCACAGTGAACCAACATGGTCGAACTGTCTGACTGAATCAGCAGGATAACTGCAGTGATGCATCTCTGTCCTGTGGAGGTTTTCAGCATCAATACGACATCGAAACAGAGCAGAGAAGAGGCCGCGGTGTGACTCTGGTGCTTCATGTCATCATGTCACTGCTCTGCTGCTGTCACAAAAACGCCGCCATGATGAAAGGAAGTGATAAGCTGAGATGTTTAAGGACTGTGTAATCTCTCTACTCTACAGACATGGTGATGACTGCGGCAGGTACACAGCTGCAGGTTTTAGGATAGATGCATTTTTATCCTCTGATGTAAACATGACAGCAGCAGAGGAATAACTTCGATGTGCTGTGGCTGTTTTCCTGAATAATCTCTCCTTATGGAGCCTAAAACTCATCCTAACACACATGAGATCTGTCTGATCTGTCGAGCAGCTAATGAACGAATGTAAGAGGAGGAAACATGCAGGTCACTCGTGAGGAGTGAAGAAAAGAGTGAATCATGTCTGCATGTGAGGATAAAATATAATCCCTGAATCAGTCAGAGAGGAAAGCCGGGTGAAGGATTGCTGTGACATCCTCACCTGAAGCCTTCGTCTAAACGTGACCTGCACTCTTCACCTGTTACAGAAACAAAGTGAAGCTGTCAGTGAACAGATTGCCTTGCAGTGAGATCACCCTGCAGACCCTGGTATGTTTATGATGACAGATGAGAACTGCATCCGAGTGCTGATGAATTCCTGCTGGAATCTGTAACCAGAGCAGCACTTTGAAACTTTCATGTAGGCAGGAGGAAGCAGGAAGTCACAGCCTGTTCAGAGTCAGAGAAACACGAGGAACTCGGAAAGCTTTAGTGTCGAGAGCAAAAATACCAAAGTCTGTCCTCTTCTTCAGAATCTACCTGTGAGACAGGTGTGCAGGCTTCATTTAAAGGCAGGGGAATTACTTCATTATTATATCCGGGTCCAAGTACGTTCAGCTCCCAAAGGCCAAAGTTTGAGTTAAAAATCATCCAGATTCTTTCAGCTCTAATAAAACGATCAGTGTTTCTGTTCTCCAGCTGTTAGACATGCATGTAAGAGGATTATGAGATTAGCAGGATGTTTGCTAGTTTCCATCTAAATTTGATATAAACATTCAAAATGAACTAGAAAAAAACCTGAGACACAAAAATGTGCAAAGTTGTTATCAGCTGCAGAGCTATAAGCACCTGAGAACAGGGCAGACAGAGGACGGGGTTAAACTTCATGTCGAGGGTCCCTGACAGCACGAGACAAACGCCGTCACATGACAGGAAGAAGACAATGAAAACAAAACAAACTTCAGCCAAGAGAGCGTCTGAGAGGATCCATCACAGCACGAGGTCATTAATAAGCTGCGTGGTTTGGATTATGTTTGAATCTTAATTTCACTTTAACCTCACACGGAGCGTGAGGGCCGGATGCTGCACAACACCCAGGTCTGACGAAGAGGATGGTGCTCATCTTTATCATATCAGTCTGGTTATCGACACTGTTGGAGACAAACTGGAGCTCAGGTCTGTTAGCACAGCTGCCATGTTATTGATCAGATAATGTGGCCACGCCCCCAAGTCGTATTCCAAGTTAAACAGGTGACTTATAAAACAAATCACCTGAGATTATCTACAGAGACCAAAACAGGTTTCATTAACACTTCAGCTCCTGATGGTGAACGATCAGATCCTACTAATCATCCAATCAAACACTCAGCAGCACGAACGGCCTGATTTAGTTTCATCATAACAAAGATCAGGCTGAAGCTTTATTTAGTCTCGTTACTCAGTGACTCAGTATTTTCTGATACAATGTGGCGAGCACCATCTATATTTGGACTTCACCGGTAAATGTGTCACGCCCTGCACGGCAGGTTTTTAATGTTTTCTAATTACTGCCTCACAACAAACATCCTGCAGGTAACCTGACAATGTGCAACAACAACAGCTGACTCAGAGCTCCAACCATCAGCGTGCTTAAGAGAAAAGACAGAGAACAGAAATATCTGGGTTAAATAAAGAGCTGGAAAGTCATCGTAACCACTTGAGGTCGAGTGGTTTCTCTTTGAATCTCTAATTTAACCGGGAGCAGTGACTCAGAGGGGATAATTGCTCGTAGAGCTCAAGGCGAGCAGTGCTGCAAAGCAGAGGAGAGTTTACGAGATTTGTTTTTAAATGGGGAGGCACAGGGGGCCATCGCCCCAACAACTAGACCAGCAGGGTGCCACAGATTCAGTAACATCCTCTCAAGGTGGATGTCAAAATAACTCCATAAACATGCATTAGGAGACGTGTGCTGAGTGCTGGAGTACGAGTGGGTCAGTACCACCCCAGGCCCACCCTGACCTGAACAGTTTGAGGTTGAATGATATATTTGAGGGCACGGGGTCAGTCACTCATCACGGTCCCACACAGAGAAGATCTCATGTGTCAAATTAACCATTTAATCTCCATATTTCTACAACACAGCCTCCACCTTTCTCCTGCGGTGCCTGTTTAACTCCCTCTACATTTTTCTGCTGATGCACACAAAGCCGTGCATGACTAAACTAGCTCAGCTCAGAGCTGCTGCGTTCTGATTTTTAAAAAGCGCCAGAGGCGGTAAACAGCCACTCTGAGACGTTCACTTCAGCAGCTCCCTCGTTTCTGCAAACACGGAGCTGTAACTACCAACAGCGAGGTCCTGGGACAGTGAGGGGCCAAAGCCAGGCACCGGGGGTCTTATTTAGATTTTAGATCAATATACAGAAGATCAATATATTCAAGCATTACTTATTCAACAGGCTGCCCTGATGCCTTTGATCATAATTAAATCTTCAAATAGATTAAATTAGTCTAAATGTGAGCAAATCTAAAAACATTAAAGAGACAGATCCCAGATAACAGACATACTTTGGCCTAATCTCCACTACTGTTGACCCAAATGTGTCCAAAGATGCAGATGTGGGACAAAGACATGTCTGTTATTTTGGAAAGGATAAATATGATCATAATATAAACATAATAAGTATAAACACAGGAATCTGTAAAATAACGAAAAACAAAAACAAACATGGATGTGTATGTGGGACAGTGCTGGATGAGATGAAAATAAAAATAAAAACAAATCTAACCCGGGTAAGGAGCTCCCGTGTGCGCCACATGTGGGCTAAACATTAACACTGTCTGGCACTGTGACCTGCATCAGCACCATCACTGCGGACTGTGTGACCTGCGCTTACAGCTGAACTCTGAACGCTCAGAATAACTTCAGTGAAAGTTTCTGACTTACTTGTGGCTGCTGAAACTCTCCAGCTCATCAGTGTCAGGGAAGAACACCTCTCCCCCTCCTCCTCCTCCTCCTCCTCGGTCTTTGTCTTTGGATTTCTTCCGTTTCAGCTTGAACGGCAGCAGCCGCCGTTTCTTCTTTTCTTTCGGGAATAGAGTGAGGAGTCCCCGGGCAGAGTGGGGTTGTCTCCCGGGCTGAGAGAGCCGGGCTCCAGGGTAGCCCCCCGGGATGTCCGCGGGGTTGGTCCCCGCACCCACTACATCTTTGAGGGACCCCGACCTCTTCAGCTCCTTCTTCTCCTTCTCCGGTGATTTGAGGCTGAATAATTTCCGGACTTTGAGCGTGCTGGACTTACTCATGGTGTCCGCCGTGTGAGCAGGAGCACAGCTGCTCGCTGCAGGAGCACTCAGGCACTGACTCTCCGGGCGAACCTGCAGAGCGGGTTACCGCGAGCGCTCGGACGTGCCCACACCGGGTGCGCGCAATCAGGTAGAAGAAAGGTGAACCAATAAGAGATCCCCAAAAGGAAAACACACAAGACTGCGCCTCAGACTTTAACAGTTCAAATAAAATCATATTTTATTGTTATTCTCTCTCTACGCGCCTATCATAGACTGTATATGAAAGATGGAAGTAGGCACCATCACCAACTGGTTTCCACTGTAATTTTTATATGTTTGAAACTTTACAATAAAGTTGAACTTTAAACAGATGACTTTAAAAAATAAACAAACATGTGTCATAAAGGTAGAAATTATCTACAGACACCAAATCAGGTTTTTCTTTTTTAAATCAGACTGAACATGTTTCTTTCTGCTGTAAGTTTAAACTTGGGAATCTGTGGGACTGACTCACTGCTGGAGTCTCTGGTGGATGTTGGAGGAACTGCAGCTTTTAATGCTAATGAAAAAATAATGAAAGTTTTTTTTAAGCTGTTTTTATACTATTATCAACTGATGCTTTATAGAAATAATTTATTGATTCAATTGTTTGAAGTTTGTAACAAAATAAATATTCTGAGACACATGAACGTTTGTAATGTAGCAACTGGGAGTTATTTTCATTTCTAGTTGAAGCCATTAAAACCCAAATATTTCTATTCACGTATTAAATTTAAGAAAATGTCACCAGTACTTGTAAATTAACTGTCTTGGTTCTGAAAATGTTTAATTCTTCTTAATTTGATTAATTGACCATTTGCTGTGTTGTCTTATTGCACACATATTTCTTCAGACAGATCATAACTGCATGTCTCACTAACACATGTATGATGTCTGCGGTCATGAATATGCAGCTCAGCTCGTTTCAGAGGGAGATGTTCCTCTGTGGAGGTTCGAGAGCTGAACGCACCGTGAGGTTAAAAAAGCTTCAAATTTACAGGAAGAAATCTGATATTTGCAGATAGGCTGAAACTAAAACTGGCATCAGAATGAGCTTCACTGACAAACAGGCAAACACATCTGCAACAGCTGGATGCTTTCATTTACTCTCACACACACACACACACACACACACACACACACACACACACACGCTGGCACTGGATCATATTTCAGATCGATTGCTGATGTCATTACTGCTTTCAGCTGTATATTAATATAAACTGTATTATTCTTTTTAGATACAGGCTACATGTATGACTGTAGTAAGTTTATTCTGAAGGTCTGGACTGTTTCTGGAGCATTTTTAATCCCTTATCTAACCAAAAGCTGCTGTGTGGTTAACTGTGCTAACAGAGCATCTGAGAAGTGTGAGCTTCACTGTTCAGACTTTACTGTCACAACCAGACCTATCAACACAACACAAACACAAAAAACGTACGGCATGCATGCTCACCTCAGCAGGTTGACTCAGAATAAAGATGAAGAAACATAAATCTGTTCAGGTCACAGTTTGGATACCTGAACCTTCCTCCTGAGGCCATCAGCTCACACGTGTGCAGGATGTTGTTGGGGTCACGTGTGATTTTAAGGTCCCGCCTTCTCTCTGTTTCATGGAGAAAAGAGAGCAGCAGCAGCATGATGATTTATTTTCTTGCACTTCTGATCAGGTTTTAAATTATTAAAAAATACAGGTAACTACACCTGTGGGGGTCATTTGGGGTTGAGGGTCCTAAAGCTAAGGAGATGGATGAACTGTGTTAGAGTAAAAGATAAAATGCATACATTAAAATGTTGGATGAAAAGCTCGGCAAGACTTGTGACCCGTGGGACAAAAATAGGATTAAACCAAAAATACAAAATAAAAAAATGGTCAAATAATTAAAAAGAAATAAAGCAGTAATAATAAAATTCTGAAAAGTTTATACAAACCATAGAAAGAAATCTAAAATCTAAAACAGTAATATTATAAATTAAAAAGATAAAAGAATAAATATTCCATAGAAGTTATAAAAGTTGAAAAAAAAAAACCAGTTAAAACTGTAACAGTAAAAATATATCTGCCTATAAATTTTCTTCTGTTGATCCAGCTGAGGGTGTCCTGGTGCTGGAGCCTTTCCCAGCTGCTGTGGGGCGAGAGGTGGGATGCACTACGGATACTATCGAGTCAGACGTATTATTGTGTCAGAAGCCAGAAGCTAGAAGTCTTTAACCTTTTACTATAAAAATGAAATATCAAAATAATCATACCTTAGTTTTGCTTTTTTTAACCAACAGATTTAATTTAATGTAAATAAACATTTAAATAAATAACAATGAAGCATTTAGCAGATGACATTATATTTATAATGCATTTAATTACATTACTTATTAATGCTGCAAAATATTTGACTAAAACATTTGATGATTATTCAGTAATATAACACCTCCACCTGCTGGTCATAGCAGCACAGGACTGATGAAGAGGAGTACATGCAGGTCTTTGTCTGAGTCCATGTGAGAACACAGCAGCTATGTTGAGTTATGGTGTTATAATGATTAATTTGACTTCAATCATCTACTGCAGTCAGTGTTTCCATCCATGAGCACGAGTCTGTCACAGGTCGATGAAACCTTTAAGTTTCCATGAAACTTTATTCTAATATACTGCTTTTGTTTTTCTCCTTTGACAGTTCATGACTGAGTGAATCAGCTTCCTCGTGTCCCGACGCTCTGACCTCCACAGCAGCAGCATGAGCCCATATGTGGAACAGAGTCGGAGTGCCAACCTTTGTGCTGAAATAAACTCAATGCAGGAGTCCACGACCTGCACCTCCTCTCAGTTAGATAATAGTTTCTTCTATTTAGCATGGATGCTTTTATAATCAGTGATTGATGAGAGAAAATACACACTGATCAGTGGGCATCATGGATTTATTATCTATTTAAATCTAAATCTTCATGACTCTGTGACTTTGAGGGCAGCAGCGTTCCAACATGATGAAATCTCACTTCAGCCAGTGAAGAAATGATGGCAGTACATTGTGTAGCAAACCTGAGCTGGTAGAAAGTCTCTCTGGAGACAGGATATCAAGAACAAACCCAAAATATACATAATGTGTGACAGCACCAACCAATAGAAAGCCCAGGAGGAGGAACAGCTGCTCCAGCTGCAGACACAGTGGCCCAGACACACATCTGCTGTCATGGAGCTCAAAGCTGGACGCTGCTGTGTGTCTGACGACGTGTTATACAAGAGATGCTTTTTAATGGTCGATTATATATAAATAGATATTATATGGAAGACATTTAAACTTAAGTGTGAAAAGTTTTACTTGAGTAAGTCCAAATATTGATCACACACAGATACAAGTGAACAGACGAGAAGCTCACCTTGAACGCAGCTCTCTGATTTTGTACTGAACTCTCTCGTTCTTACCTCAGGACTGAGATCGCTGTCAGTCTCTGAGACACAAAAAACTTTTTAAGCAGGTACTTGTCAGCTGAAACTTGAGTGTACAGATTCCAGGAAGATGGCTGGATTTCCAAACTGGGATTGACTCTTTTGTTTCTGGTCTGATCAGAGGGAACACGACCTGCCGAGGCCTCTGATAGACTGATCACTGCACTGAGGTGTTCAGATCCAGAACTTTTTAAAAGCACTTCCTGAACATCATCAGGAGGCAAGATGATCATAAAGTCTTTATGGTTGCTGTGAAGGAGAGGGCCACTGATGCTGCAGTTACTGTGTGCTTCCTCTGCTGCCGTCAGTGCAGCTGTGGGACCTGCAGGAGGCTTTTTGATGGTGACAGTGGTGAACAGCACAACATGCTGTCAAAGAGTCTCTGCAGAAATGAGACATTAAGCCCGAGTACATAATGTGTGTGACAGCACCAAGGAGCTGGAGTACTGGGGTAAGCAGGTCTGGTCTAACTGGGCAGTCCAGGAGTTGGACTTATTGTCTTTAATAAAGTCCCACAGAAGCACTGGTTACATCAAAGTGCTTTCCAGTCTAAATTCAGTGCAGGCATAGTTGAACGCAGTCAACAGAGTCATAGATCACTATAGAAACAGTCACAACAGCGTCACATTCTTGGCACCAGCAATAACTCACAATGTCCACAAGAGGTCACTGTAGACCTTAAATAGCACGTGGTGGCAAAACAGTTTAATTAAACAGCAGAACGGTCCTTTAACTCATTCTTAATCAAGGGCGAAATTTCCAGAGGGGTTAGGGGGGTTATGACCCCCCCCCCCATAATCAGACCCAACCAATATAACCCCCCCAATAAAATAATGAATTATCTTGCATAAATAGGCTGTTGATTTTCTTTACTCATTTCAGGTATTACCAGCAAAATAGTTGCATGTTTAATCATCTGGGAATTTACCCAGATTTATTTAGACAGAGATCTTGACACCCCCCCCCCCCCCCAGAATCCGGTAGAAGGAGGAAGATGGTGGAGCAAAGCTGAGGAAGACCAGGTGATTGTCTGGCAGGTAAACAGCAGGTCTGAACTGACATCACTCCTCGTGGCCAGGCAGCCATTGCCTGCCCCCACTGAGGCCTTCCCCAAACTGTTTAGTTTATGGACAAGTCATTCATATTTACTCAAACTCACTGCACTCAGCGTTGTTGGGTGCTCTGTGTAAATACGCCTCTGCCCCTCCCTGTTCTGGGTGACCTGTCAACGATTTCGAAGAAGGCTATATATGAGGTGGCTGTAAAGGTGCTGAACAGGGGATTGTTGGCTGGTGTTCTGGAGTTGAAGTGGTCAGGTGTGTTGACTCCGGGGTCGTCTCCGAGGGGCTGCTGGAGGTCCCTGTACAAACCTCCCATAGAGAAACGCAGTGCGGATCTCCAGTGGAGAATAGTGCATGGGGCCGTGGCTACGAACAGACACGAGGCACATATGGATCCACAAACAGGGAACCACTGTCTTTTCTGTCTGACTGAGGAAACACTGCAGCACCTGTGGCTTGGCTGTCCCAGGCTAGCTGGCCTTTTTTCATTGCTGCTGCAGTGGCTTGCTGGCCTTGGGAGTGTTTTGGAGGCGGGTCTCTTTATCCTGGGTCCGAGGTACTCTGCAGTGCAGCGTAGGAAGGTTTGCTTGATTAATTTTTTAATAGGTCAGGCGAAGATGAGTATATGGCTCACAAGGAGGAACAAAATGAAGGGAACAGGATCTGTTAATTTAGAACTTATGTTTAAAGGGTTAGTGGGTACACGGTTGAAAGTAGAGTTTGTTTATTACAAGATGGTGTCCAACATTGAAGAGTTTGTCTCTATTTGGGGCGTTAATGGAGTTTTGTGTAAAATAACTGATGATGATTTAGTTCTGAATTTTTGAAGAAAGCCGACTGGAGTGTCTTCTGGTTTTGTTTTGTTTTTTGTGTTTATTGTATTTGTGTGGGGTTGATGGTGGGAGGGGAGGGTTGTTCATATGTTGATTTGGCATTCATTTTCAGTTATGGTTGTGAGTTGAAGTATTGATATAATAAAGGTGTGTTAAAGGTCAAAGGTCTCTGTTCCTCTCTCTCCCTCTCTGTTCCTCTCTCTGTTCCTCTCTCTCCCTCTCTCTCCCTCTCTCTGTTCCTCTCTCTCCCTCTCTCTGTTCCTCTCTCTCCCTCTCTCTCCCTCTCTCTGTTCCTCTCTCTCCCTCTCTGTTCCTCTCTCTCCCTCTCTCTGTTCCTCTCTCTCCCTCTCTCTGTTCCTCTCTCTCCCTCTCTCTGTTCCTCTCTCTCCCTCTCTCTCCCTCTCTCTGTTCCTCTCTCTCCCTCTCTCTGTTCCTCTCTCTCCCTCTCTCTCCCTCTCTCTGTTCCTCTCTCTCCCTCTCTCTGTTCCTCTCTCTCCCTCTCTCTCCCTCTCTCTGTTCCTCTCTCCCTCTCTGTTCCTCTCTCTCCCTCTCTCTGTTCCTCTCTCTCCCTCTCTCTGTTCCTCTCTCTCCCTCTCTCTCCCTCTCTCTCCCTCTCTCTGTTCCTCTCTCTCCCTCTCTCTGTTCCTCTCTCTCCCTCTCTCTGTTCCTCTCTCTCCCTCTCTCTCCCTCTCTGTTCCTCTCTCTCCCTCTCTCTGTTCCTCTCTCTCCCTCTCTCTGTTCCTCTCTCTCCCTCTCTCTCCCTCTCTCTCCCTCTCTCTTCCTCTCTCTCCCTCTCTCTGTTCCTCTCTCTCCCTCTCTCTCCCTCTCTCTGTTCCTCTCTCTCCCTCTCTCTGTTCCTCTCTCTCCCTCTCTCTCCCTCTCTCTGTTCCTCTCTCTCCCTCTCTCTGTTCCTCTCTCTCCCTCTCTCTCCCTCTCTCTGTTCCTCTCTCTCCCTCTCTGTTCCTCTCTCTCCCTCTCTCTGTTCCTCTCTCTCCCTCTCTCTGTTCCTCTCTCTCCCTCTCTCTCCCTCTCTCTCCCTCTCTCTGTTCCTCTCTCTCCCTCTCTCTGTTCCTCTCTCTCCCTCTCTCTCCCTCTCTCTGTTCCTCTCTCTCCCTCTCTGTTCCTCTCTCTCCCTCTCTCTGTTCCTCTCTCTCCCTCTCTCTGTTCCTCTCTCTCCCTCTCTCTCCCTCTCTCTCCCTCTCTCTGTTCCTCTCTCTCCCTCTCTCTGTGCCTTAACAGAAACATTTGTTAAATTTAAGAGTAAAGAGAGAAATTGTCTGTATTTCTTAAGTGCAAATTGTATTAAAACTGAGCCACACTTATGGAGCTCCACGATTCTTTTCCTGGTGTTTTGGTTGACATCTCTTGATTTTCCCATGTCAAAGAAACAGGCTCTGTGTTTTGCCTTATATGCATCCACAGGTGTGCCACCAATTTACTCACATGGACTCTACTAACCTATCAGAAGCTTCTTCAGCTCAGAATGGAATCGTCTGGAGTTTTCTTATTAATTAACAATAAACTGTGTATGTACTCCTAAATTTGATGAAAGTGATAAAAATAGACAGCTCCCTCTTTTTATTCTGACATTTAACTAATTCAGAAGATATTTCAACATTTATTTATCTAAAACAAAACAAGTTTACTCTAAATTGATGTTTAACAGTAAAAAAAAAAAGTTTGTTTTCTCCCTAAAGTGTAAATATCTGGTTTGACCTGTGAATATACTGCTGTGTATTGAAATTCCTCTTGTTTTGCATAGAAATATACTGAACAACATACAAAGCATAATATATAAAATAACATCTACCTGAGTTTTTTCTTTGAAAGAAGCGCCTTATGTCCATTGTTGTGTTCATCAGTACACAAATGAAACTGATTTAGAGAGTTTGTTTAGCCGTGGAGGGTAACAACTGGAAATATGAAATAAACACACATGTAAGCTAAGAGTCTCTAAAGAAACAGCATTGTTGTTGTTCGGCTTTTCATTTCGCCATTTGTTGATTCACTCGAAGAGCAAGTAACGTAATATGGGTCAAGTGATCGGTTTGATATCAATCTTTTGTGATACACCGTCATATTTACATTATTTGTACAGTACGAATGATTTGCTTTGGTACCTGGTCGAACTTAAGCTGTCCTCTGTCTGCCTGGCTACACTTCTCCTACAGCAAACTCGCAGGCAGCAGCTTCTCCCCCCTCGCTCACAGGCGTAAGTGCTGTGCTCAGTCGCCCAGTGCCTGAGCTCGGATACCAAAATTAGGGGGAATTTATGACTGTGTGCTATGTGCTTCGAATATCGTGTGTAGTTTTTGTTTTATACAGTTGTCAGTCAGGCATCTAACTATGAAACAAATTACACTCCAAAAGACCTCCAAATCTCCAAATCTCCCAAACACTATGCCGATCTGAGAAAGCAAGACCAAGACAAGACCGAGACCACGTAAAAGTGATCCAACTCTACCAAAGCTCCGGAACCGCGGGTTGCCGACCCCTGCTTTAGAGGCTTAAACGAAGACGATAAATGTGCAGCTCCTACGGATTGTGTAGAAACCACTACAAGGGGGACACCGTATCACTGTGGGGATGGATCAGTAATGCAATTCATCCTGAATCGGTGATTGGTCAAACGTCTAGAGTGGAAGAAGGGGAAAGAAGGGCATTTCTGATTAGTCAAAAATGTACAACAAAAGAGACTTCTGTTCTTCATTCAGTCTGTTGTCTTTTTTCTTTCTTCAGGTGATGTTTCCAGCTCCTTTATCCCACCTGATGCCTCGGCTGCTGTCTGTGGTCTTCAGCACAATCCCAGTGTGTTATGTATTTTTACTGGTTTACAATGACATGACAGTAAGCATTATCAGTGTATA
This sequence comes from Oreochromis niloticus, assembly GCF_001858045.2. Lineage (NCBI taxonomy): Eukaryota > Metazoa > Chordata > Actinopteri > Cichliformes > Cichlidae > Oreochromis > Oreochromis niloticus. The sequence continues at coordinate 29,083,530 of NC_031983.2, forward strand.
TACAATAAAAGCATTTAGTTTTTACTCCAACATTGATGAGCATTTTCCTTTGGCTCTTTTGAACCAAAAAAGGTTAGAAAGTCCCCTGAAATTAACAGAAATTGAGAATGAATTGCTTTCTTTTCTTCTGTGCTATTATGATGTACAAAGACTAGCCATAAGAGGAGTCTTTTATGTTGCACCGATGAGATGATGTAATTGTTTTGCTTTTATACTGGTAAAATGTGAAGGATTATTCATACTGTCATTTACAGACAGACAAGAAATTAAAGGCATACCCTGAACTCTTCACCCCTACATGGAGAGACAGTGTTGCACTTTGTCACAGGACAAAGATAATCTCTCATAGCAACTTTGTACTGATTTTACAACTCTTCCCTTTGACAAGTGGATCCTAACATGGCAGCAACTAGTTTTCCCCAAAGCAAATCTTTTATTCAAAAATGTCCGGCAATTTCCCTTTAAATTTGGTGTACCGCTTCTCATGAACACCGGCATTTTATCTTCTAAACAGGATTCAGTTCATTTTACTTTAAATTAAATTATCAACAACCCCAAAAGTCATAAAATGATCCTAAAACCCATCTCAAATTACCTCTTAAATTCCCCCTTTATATTTGGACACACCAAATGTGTCCAAATAAATAAAAACTCAAAAAACTCAAAATGCATCACCCGGGCTTAAGAAATTAAAGGAAAACGGTTAGTCATATCATCTCTCCAAACACCTCAGCAATCCTCCTCTCCAGTAGCCCTGTAAACCTGTGTTTAAGGAATAAAATCAATTTAATCATCATGTCAAATCTTCTCAAACTCCTTGCTCCATGCAAAAGTCTGGATCCTTGGAATTTCCTAGAAACAAAACCTGTACTTTACATTTCATACTCAACTCTCCCCCTTTATGATCCAATCTATGTTACAACAAAGACTAAACTTAAAACAGAGCAGTTATCAATCATGTGTTTCTTCAGTTAATGGTAACATGAGTTATATCAAAAAATGTTTCCCTTTTAGCATTTAGCATTTTATAATGTAATAACATAATCCAACCCCAGTAAATAAAACAAAAATTCCCTCCAAGCAAACATCAGCATCCCCAGAATTAAGTCTTCCACTTCTCCTGTTTGCCAACATTTTATTCATCCCCACCTTGGTCCAGTCACACACTCACTCACATGCATTAACATCAGGTCTTGCTGATAGTGTGGACTCCCTCGCAAATAATCAGATTCTCCACATCAGCAACATGAGCTCATTCATTTGTTTTATTTTGTTTTCTCTTTTTTAGAAAATAGTTCTTTATGGTTTTGTCTGGATTGGCTCGCGGCAATCTTTTAGACAGGGACTTTCAATCTGATCAGGTCCCACAGGTAGCCTTTCCTCCACCCATTGAAATCTGGAAAAGTCACCTCATATTTGTTTATCCGGAAATTTGTCAGCGCTGTCAGTTCACTTTCTTCCAGGCCTGCTTAGAGCAAAAATGAGAAAAAAGAGAGCTGATTATTAGCTCATCAAAAACAAAATCACCTGACAGGTTTTTTTTTTTCTTTTTTTCTAAGTGCACTGTTACAAAAACTATGGGCCCTTTTAGACATGTCCATGTTTATCAAAACTCCCTCTATTAAAATGAAAAACAACAGCCCCAAAAAATCTTAAACAATCTTAAATTTCACCCATTCAACGCACTGAAAACCTTGTCAAAACTGCACCGTTTTACACACAACCATGTCTCCTTTGACACTTCACCATACTTAGATTCAGCCTAAAATATAAACACGTTATAACAATGTGTCAACACTAAATTATAAATTTCTTGTCCAAATCTGCACCTCTGAACTGTCTACTTTGCTTCCTTTCCTCAAGGCCTCAATCACACACACAGGAAGCTCCTCTGTCGTCACTCACTCGAGCTAATTTGCATACTGACTCATATCTCCACAAGTAAACTTGGCCAGAGAAATACATGTTTAAAACTTATCACATTATTGAATTACTTTCATTTTCTTTCTATACTAATCACTTGCTTTGGTCAATCAGTGCAAGAGCACTCCTAAGTCACCCTTTTAAACTACTTTAATCACTTCTCTTTTGTTTTTGTTTTCCCATAACTCACTCCCTTGTCATACAGCTTCTTTTGAGTTATTCCACAACTCTATTTTATCCAAGTGTGTTTTAAGTGTATTTTCTTCAACATTCACACCATTTTAACACTCATGAAATTAGCAAGCTGATTTAATTACATATGTTTGTGTTCTTAGCCAGGTTTTAATCACTATCTTATGCATTAATCTTCATGAGCTTATCTCTGTAAGGTTAGTGCATTTTCTGTTTGTATGTGTGATTTTTATAAATGTTTCTTTGTGATCTTTGTGATCTTGTAAATGTTTCTTTTGCAGTGTTTCAGACTCCTTTTGACAGGGTGTGTTTTCTCTCTCTGGCTCATCACTGGTCATTGTTAGTGGCATTTCCCCTTCGCCTGTGCAATGTTAATTAATACAATGATAATGCCAATAATAAGTATAAGTAGCAGTAAAATATTCCTTATTCCACACACCCTAAGGGTACACCCCAAAGGGATCAATAAAGTTAAGTCTAACTGCCCTGATAGCTTTGGAGTTTCTCCGTACATTGTACAATTTTGTCTTTGTTTTTCTTTTAGCCAGCGTCAGCCCTGTTCTGCTCTTTGAAGGGTCCCGCTGTCTTATTGCAGTTGGAAACACTCCCATCACGACATTTGCCACAGATGACCTTGGAGAAGGTTTGCTGGGGTTAGGGTACAGATAAATATATATTCTTAGTGCTTATTTTCTGATTATATTTTGTTTTTTGTACTTTGTAATAAAGTCTACAGGCACCAAAACAAAAAAAACAATTTGATTTTTCTATATGTTTAAAGATTTCACATTGTGCCCTCTGTGTTAAGCAGAATGAACGATAAGGATGTTTTGAAAACCTACTCAGCCCTCCAGAACAAGCGTGGAACAGTTTCATGTCTTGCTGGATGTATGGTTGGTGCTTTTGACAGGGAATTTGGGCCAAATGAAATGGGAATGTCTCGAAGTAATTTTGGAGACTCCTTTGAATCACAAACCTTCTTTCTGGAATAACAAACACTTTTATTTTCTAACAACTTCGATGCATCAGTATATATTGTCACATGCTCTGAATACTTTTCCCTTGTATATATCACGCTTTTATGCAGGGAAGAGTCCCTTGTGTAGTAAATGAAAATGAGGAGTTCGGTCATATAGCCCTGGGGGTAAAACTGAACATCAACCAACATCAAGTAGTCACAAGCACAGAAACCTCCAAAAGTTGATTCTGTTCATCTGGACGTAGCGTTTTGTGGGAGAAACGTTTCGTCACTCGTCCAAGTGACCTCTTCAGTCTCAGCTGACTGCAGGTTTCCCCAAATCTTATAAACAGTACATTTGCATAATGACTGAAACCAGCCCACTGAAGGCCAAAGGAGTTTGCAAAGAAAAGCGTCTGGACTTCTTTGAGTTGCTTGAAGACGTTTCACCTCTCATCCGAGAAGCTTCTTCAGTTCTAAGGTCAAATGGCCGAGAGTCCCAGATTTAAACCCAGTGGGAGTATCCCCCAAGGAGGGACAAAGGACCCCTGGTGATCCTCTAATCACATGCGCCAAGGTGTGAAAGTGGGTGTGGGACCTAATCAGCCAGGGTTTCGGGTGAGCTCATTGTGAAACCTGGCCCCACCCTATCATGTGATTTCCTGAGGTCAGATGGCCCAGGATGTGAGTGGGCGTTAAGGCGTCTGGGGAGGGAACTCAAAACTGGATTATAGATGGCAGACAGTTGGTGTCGTAAACCACCGCCTCTGTTCAAAGATGGTCGCTCACAGTGGACATAGATGGCCTCTTTCACTCCTCTTTCAAACCATCTGTCCTCTGTGTCCAATATGTGAACATTGGCATCCTCGAAAGAGTGACCTTTATCCTTAAGATGCAGGTGGACTGCTGAGTCTTGTCCTGTGGAGGTGGTGTTGTGCTTGTGAAGTGGCTGTTTGGTCTCTCCAATGTAGAGGTCCGGGCATTCCTCACTGCACTGTACAGCATACACCACGTTGTTCAGTCTGTGTTTTGCAGTTTTGTCTTTCGGGGGACATCCTGATAATAATGAATTACAGTAGTCCAGCCTGGAAGTAATGAACTAGTTTTTCAGCGTCACTCTGAGACAGGATATTTCTAACTTTAGAGATGTTGCGCAAATGGAAGAAAGCAGTCTTACATATTTGTTTAATATGTGCGTTGAAGGACATGTCCTGGTCAAAATGACTCCAAGGTTCCTCACAGCATTACTGGAGGCCAAGGTAACGCCATCCAGAGTAAGAATCTGGTTAGATACCATATTTCTAAGATTTTCAGGGCCGAGTACAATAACCTCAGTTTGATCTGAATTAAGAAGCAGAAAGTTAGCGGCCATCCAGGTCTTTATGTCTTTAAGACATTCCTGCAGTTTAACTAATTGGTGTGTGTTACCTGGCTTCATGGATAGATAGAGCTGCGTGTCATCTGCATAGCAGTGAAAATGTATGCTATGTCTTCTAATGATGCTGCCTAAGGGAAGCATGTATAATGTAAATAGAATTGGTCCTAGCACTGAACCCTGTGGAACTCCATAATTGACCTTAGTGGGTGAAGAGGACTCTCCATTTACATGCACAAATTGGAGTCTATTAGATAGATATGATACAAACCACTGCAGTGCAGTACCTGTAATAACTACAGCATGTTCTAATCGCTCTATTAGGATGTTATGGTCGACAGTATCGAACGCTGCACTGAGGTCTAGCAGGACAAGCACAGAGATGAGTCCACTGTCAGAGGCCATAAGAAGATCATTTGTAACCTTCACTAAAGCTGTTTCTGTGCTGTGATGAGCTCTGAAACCTGACTGAAACGCTTCAAATAAGCCATTCCTCTGCAGATGATCAGTTAGCTGTTTGACAACTAACTTAATATCAATGGTGCTAAAAGTAGCTGTAGATAATATTACATCTGTGAGATGATTATTGGTAATTTTTCTCTAATGATAAAATTTTATTTGTGAAGAAGTTCATGAAGTCATTACTAGTTAACGTTAAAGGATGGTTGGCTCAGTAGAGCTCTGACATTTTGTCAGACTGGCTACAGTGCTTATTTTCTTCAGTCAGTGGCAAATAGTAAGATGTTCTGGCTTTGCGGAGGGCGGTGAAACGTCTTCAAGCAACTCAAGAAGTCCAGACGCTTTTCTTTCCAAGCTCCTTAGTCTAAAGCAGCAAACTATTTCTCCAGGCTAAATTTGTGACACGCCATTTCCTCTCCAGCTTACGAGTTATCTGCTTTAGGCTACGTGTTTGAGAATTATACCACGGAGTCAGGTACTTCTGATTTGAGACCTTAGTTTTTACAGGAGCTTATCTTATTAACAAGATAATCAACCTCTGTTGGAGTAGCGTTCAGATAGCTGCTCTGCTCTATGTTGGTACAGGGCATTGAAGATGATAACAGTGGGTGGATTATATTTTTAAACTTAGTTACAGCACTTTCAGAAAGACATCTACTTTGATAAAGTCTACTCTCCACTGCTGTGTAATCAATTATTGTAAATGTAAATGTTATCAGGAAATGATCAGACAGCAGAGGGTTTTCAGGAAACACTGTTAAATGTTCAGTTTCTATGCCATATGTTAAAACAAGATCTAGAGTGTGATTAAAGTGGTGGGTGGGTTCTTTTACATTTTGAGAGAAGCCAATTGAGTCTAATAACAGATTAAATGCCATGTTGAGGCTGTCATTTTTAGCATCTACATGGATGTTAAAATCACCCACAATAATTATTTTATCTGAGCTGAGCATTAAATCAGATAAAAAGTCTGAGAAATCAGAGAGAAACTCTGTGTAAGGCCCAGGTGGACGATAGATGATAACAAGTAAGACTGGTTTCTGAGTTTTACAGCTGGGGTGGACGAGGCTAAGCATCAGGCTTTCAAATGAATTAAAAGTCTGTCTTGGTCTTTTGTTAATTAATAGACTGGTGTGAAAAATTGCTGCCACACCGCCCCCTCGGCCTGTGCTTCGAGATTTCTGGTAGTTAGAATGACTCGGGGGTGTTGATTCATTTAAACTAACATAATCATCCTGCTGCAACCAGGTTTCTGTAAGGCAGAGTAAATCGATTTGTTGATCAATTATTAAGTCATGTACTAACAGAGACTTGGAGGAGACAGACCTAATATTTAATAATCCACATTTCACAACCACTGATCAAAGACCACTGATCAAAGACCACTGATCAAAGCCCACTGACCAAAGCCCACTGATCAAAGCCCACTGATCAAAGCCCACTGACCAAAGCCCACTGACCAAAGCCCACTGATCAATGAGTACCATTCACAGAGAGTTCGGGAATGGCTGCAAGCACAGAAAGAACACAACAGGGCACACGTTTAAATAAGGAAAGTTTATTGATCAAAATTATTTATTAAACATGAAAACATGACAACATGACGATTTTTTCAGCCCCACGAAAAATACACACAACACAAGACAATATCAAACAGAACTCCACTCTGTAGAGTAGGCAGCAGCAGCAGAGTTCATTTTGTACATTCAAGCTGCTCTTCATATTCTTGGCCACCAGATGTCACCAGAGATGACTCTGCTGAAAAGCTTTGCGTTCCGAACCATTTTTTAACATAAGCTTCAGTGTTTCAGAAAGCCTCATTTGGAAAGTTGAGATCTCAGACTTGTAAATGCAGCAGTTGTGCTGCTTTGGTTTTGTAGGGACAGCAAATATTGCTTGTTTTGTTGCAAATGCGGAAATAGCAGTCAGAGTGTAATTGGTGTAAAAGCATTTTAATTTGAGTGTTCCAAACAGGGAAAGAGCAGGCTAGAAAAGCCACAAAGGTGACGATTGATGCAGGAGTGTTCATGAGAGTATGACACAGTACTACTGTCACAGTAGGAAGCGTTTATGAACTTTGAACTTTGAAGTGAGGCCTGCAGAGTCCTGGTGTTTTTTGCACAGTGTGACAGTGAAGCGAAGTTGTGGAGACGGCCCTCCTCGGAGCACTTAATTAACACATCTGAACGCTTCAGCCTAGAAAACTCCGCACAGCTGCTGATCAGTGTTCCCTCTAATTTTTCTTGTGTCTGAGTGTTTGATGTTCAGTAATGACTCTGGATTCGTGATTACTAGCAAGCTTTGTTTACTGCGTAACTGAGCAGACATTACATGTAAGCAACTTCACTCCCGGGGGGGCGGGTCCCACCTTCGCGCTGTCTCACTGCGTGCGTGCGCAGCGTACTACTCGGAACAGTAGCAGTAGCAGCATTAATGAACAATATTAGTCAGAAGTTCTACACTGAGCAAACACACCACCTCCCTGAGCGTGGTGTGTTTGAGGTTTTGATTTTGTAGTTGCGAACACTTTCCTTATAAAATGCCGTTTTTACTGTTTCTTCCTGCAGTAAATATAAACAACGACAGTGTTCAGGAAAAAAAAAAAACACATTGCATATTTTTTTTAATTTTAACTCTGGTTTTACGTGGCCTATCAACATAATTTAAAAACTGGTATAAAGTCCACACTTTTTCCGTCAATTGTTCCGTCTGTCCTGCTCACATCTCCAATGGTTGTACACGTTGTCATTAACGTGGCTTCACTCCACATCAGCCATGCCGCTTTGCTCGCTAAAACACCGGTGTCGGCACATAAGGACGCTGTCATAGCCTGTCAACCACGTTGATTAGCTGCGTATATACGAATGTGAATCGCATCATTGGCTGGACTATGGGATAAGGTGGCATCGTTCTGATCCCATACAGGAGCAGCCAGTTACTTACTGACTAACACTGCAAAACAGAATTGTTAAAGATTTAATTTTAATTTCAATTCAGGTTAGTTTTTTTTTTTGTGCGCATCGCAGATTTTTGCACACGCATGCAGCTTAGAGGGAACATTGCAGCTGCTGATCAGTTAATTAGATAGATAGAAGCTGAACTTTATGCTGAACACAGGTTTAGAAGTTGAAGTTTCTGCTGAAGAGGTGCAGAAGCTGAAGTCCATATTGCTGAAAAAGTTGCTGAAAACATAAAGACTTTGCCGAATTGTAATACATTTGCAAAACAGCTGAAAAAAAACTGCACAAGCTGAAGTTCCGTCAGTTTGAACTGTCTGCGAACACGGCACCCCTTTTCAGCGGAAAGTTCAGCTTATTTACCTGTTTTCAGGAAAAAGTGGAGCTTCTTCACCTCTTTTTAGCAGACAGTAGTCAATTTCTCACCATTTAGCTTCAGCTTTTGCAGCTTTTTTCAGCTCACTGTTTTTCTTGGTCAATATTTCTGCTAATTTATCACAATTCTGCAAAGCTTTTATGACAGTGCAGCTCCTTGACTTCTTTTCAGCAGATTGTTCAGCTTCTTCTGCATCCTGCACATTTTTTCTCTCATCTTTCTTTTGGATAAAAACCAGTTTGGCTCACTGAGATGAGCAGCTGTCCTGAGACCGGGGTGATCTCATGGCTCATGGCTGCTTCCACATGTCTTCCCTGCTCACGCTTGCTCTGATTTCTTGACACATTTGAATCTTAACCATAGCCATGCTTTCTGCTAATGCCTTGGTGCTCATAACCTTTATACTTTTTGAAATATTAAGCTTTTTATGCAATTTTTTTGCCCCATTGAAATAAATAGACCAAGTGTGTTCGCTGATTTAGCTCGCTGGGGCAAGCTGTGTTTCAATGAGATGAGCAGCCGTTCTAAGAGCAGGAGGCCTCTAAAATCTGATGTAACACTATAGATTGAAATGCTATGAAAGGCACTTAATTAGTTTTTTTTTTTTTTTTTTTTTTTTTTTTTTTAAAGTACCCACAGTGGAATCAAACCCACGGCTTTGGGGCTGAAGATGCACTTGTTTACTCATCACGCCACTGGCAAGAGTGAGGTGGACAGTCAGAATCAGACCATCATGAGAGGCGAATCTCAAAAAGTAGGTGGGATAGCAACACAGTAGACTCACTAACATTACAATACAATTTTATTTATATAGCACATTTAAAAACCCAAAGGCACACCAAAGTGCTTTACAGTAATACAAAGAGACAACAAAAGTACAGATTGGGCACTAGCACAGACAGAATGGAGGCACTATAGACCGGAGAAGTTAAGTAAAATAGGTATCAAGCCTCAATACAGGGAGGAAGGTCAGAAATACAAAATATCTACTAAGAAGATAAAAACAGCAGGAAAATTTATAATAAAATAAAAATAATAAAAGTTTAAAAATGGGTATTAACTGGTCTCCCGACCCTAAGCCAGGTTAAATAAGTATGCTTTCAATCTTGATTTAAAGGATTGGATAGAGTCTGAAGCACAAATAGAAGTGCATGAATGTTATGGTTGAACTCAGCTGTGTGACCTCATATGAAATGATAAACAGAAGCACATGTCACTGGATGTGACTGTCATGAACTTTTGAAGGCTTTCTTAACCACACTCTGATAACCACAGGTTCATCTTCAAACAGACTTTATATGTGTGACCCATTTCCTATTTATTAGAGCAGTGTAAGCACAGATGTGAAAAACCACTGTTACACCTATTCTACACCCGATACTAAGGATTCATACAAACACACTTTGAGCTTTCATTATTTCTCCTCTTAAACACTTTCACATTTTGAGGTTGTGTACCTTCTATAAAAATACATGAAATGGTTCAATAGATATTTAATAATCACATGATCAAGATTTAGAGCTGTGTGTTTGTATGAACTGTATAACTATAGCTTGCTATAGTTCTAGACCACACACACACACACACACACACACACACCTTGCAGCCCTCTGTCTTCCTGGAGTGAGGTGACTGAAGTCAGGTTCTGTGAGAGCGATCAAACACTGACACTCTGGCCACTTGTGTAGATCATAAGAAGCTGAAATACAGGCACGAATGTGTTCTGAAAAAACAACAAAACAAAAAGAAATAAAAAAATAAAAAACCCAAAGCAATATTTTATTGGTGTTAAGGCCTAAAAACTACAAATGAACAATATTGACATACCTCATAGGTGCTGCAGGCCACATAACAATCTCTCACCCACATGATGGTGTGGATGGACATGAGCTCTGTGATGAGGTTTGAATGTCTCAGTTGGGAAACTGAAGAACTCAGAAGACAGCAATACCTGCACAGAGACAGAGTAGAACAACAGACTTGTCACCCGTAATGTGAATTAAATTTCAAAAAGTGCCAACAAGTTCAAACACTTGAGTGGGAAATCATTTGTGAAATAAACAGGGAATGGATTAAAAGCACTGTATTTTGTTTTCAAATCAAAGATAAAGAATCATACCAGTCTCTGCTCTGAGGATGACAGGGCTTTTTTTGCCTGTCCCATTTGGATCTTTAGCCATCAGAAGGCCAAAAAAGATGCCTGGTGGATTTACTTCACCAACTGGATCATCATGGCCTTATTAGTCCATTTGATTGGCCATCATCATCATCACTACAACATTTCATTTTCGGTTGTTACAGATGGGACAGACTGGGGGATAGGAAAGGGAGAAAGGCGGAAAGAAAGAGGGAGGGAAAGGGAAGAAGAAAAAACTGGATCACCTGTCGAGAAAAGAAAACCAACATGAGAAAAAACAAAAGAGAGAGCAACATAATAAACATAACACCATCAGTAAAAAACTAGCTAACAATAAATAACAGTAGATGCCAAATATTAAATGTTATTGTGCAGCACGCATGACTGACAGTGCACAATGTGCTTTGAGGTAGCAGCCAAGGTGTAGTTTGTGTCTGAACAGCTGTGTGCACACCTGTGTGGATCAGTGCACATGTATTCAAAAGGTTTCTCCATGTAACGATCTGCTAGGGAGTGTGGGGAGCCATAGCCCCGTCCCCCAGGGCATGAAGCAGGCATGGACGAGATCCAGGCCCCAGAGTACGAGAACCCAAGGAGGACCATCAGAGGGGCATCCGTGCCACCCTCCTGGGAAGAGCTGAGGAGAGCCTTAGACCGAAATGCTGTCTTCTTACAGACAGAGCAGGGAATCCTTCCATTATCGATGAAAAAACTTTTTCACACCATACAAACTGTAAACTCTGTAACAAACATGATCTGTAATTGTTTTGAAACTCAGCAGACGGCTTCATGATTGGCTCGAGGACAGGACACAGAATACAGAGTAACTGTAATATGTTCTCAGGACACCTGAATGGAGACTTTGCTGTGGCTGAGAAATAAAAATGAAGTCAAGCAGGATGTTCTTGTCTGTAGTGGCAGAAGTGATCAGCTGTGAATATCCTCTAGACTGAAACTGCTCCAGAATCTGTTTTCTTCCACTCTGTAACTGGTTGTCATTAAAATCTCCACACACAATTATCAAGTGACAGTCCATTATTTAGACTTTCAGTCTTTCCAGGTTTTGCATGAATGTGTCAAACTGTAGTCTGGAAGTCTGTTCACAACCTGACAATGATTCCTCACACAGCAACTCCACCACCACTTCTGCTGGCCATGTGAGGAAAGTTTGTGTAGGACACACGTCTGTTGCATCTGAACATGTTGTAGTCTGCAACAAAGGAGCCTTGGAGGTGAGACCCTGTGAGACAAAACATCTGCTGAACACACTTCATGATGACTCTTGATGTCACTGATGTGAGATGGCAAACCCTCTGTATTGTGATGGAAGAGTGTCAGGTCTGCTGGCTGTTTCTCTGACCTGAAGAAGAGGCATCATTTCCTCAGCGCATGGTTTGGAGCGAGATTGGCGTAAATTCTCGTCCAAGTCCTGTAAATGCAGTCCACTGACAGACGTCACCCTGCTGAGAGCAACATAAGCCATAGCTGGTTCAAAATGTTCTTCATTGAAGCTACAGCTTTCTGTGTGTTCGGCACAATTGTGCAGGCAAATCCCTGTCTGCGTACCACCCCTTTAAACTTCAGAGTCTTCTCTGCTGTGCAAATCAGATGTTGCATTAGCACTGCGGTTGTTTCTCACAGACTGCCGGCTGTCCATTCTGAGCCCCAGTTTAATTATGTGTCCATTATTTTCAGATCTCACTACCTTTATCAAAGCACCATTGACAAAACAGTTTAGTGTGTCACAGCTTCACTCGAGCTCCTTCAGCAACATTCAGGGTGTCAGGTGTCATTTCGCCCACCTGTAAATGGTTTGTCTCTTCGTTCCATTCTGCCTGTACGTTTCTGGAAATCATCTGCATTGAGGATTATAATGTTTGAATCAAGCTTCTTAAGAGTGTCTGTGTTATGGGATTCCATTGGCATAAATGTGTAAGACCTCGATTCTTCTGGTACAGTCACAGCCTGTGACAATAAATCTGTCACACTGACAAACTGCACAGGAAATGCCATGACTTCCAAATGAGAAGTTCTGAAAAAACTAAACAGTATTGTTTCTTTCTGCAGGAGCCACACAACAGAGAATCTCCTCTGAAATGTCTACAGGTTGCAGACAACTTTCTAGAGCAAAACCTCCATTGTTCAAATCACTTTCTGGTTCCTCTGGATTTTGTTCCTCTGGATTTTGTTCATCGCAGGATGTTCACTTTCAGACTCAGTTTCACACAAAAGGGCATCTTTTTCCTACTCGTCAGTTTCAATCATCAGTTTCCATGCTGCGTTCATCACTACTGTCAGGTAACGTTGGATCACAAAGCAATAAATCATCTCTGATAATAATATTTGTGTACTGCAGATGAATCTGTTTCAGTTTATGCACGGCTTGGATCAGTTTAGACCAGGTGACAGTCTGGAACAGCTGATGGCCTTTGTAGCACAGTCATCTTTTCAGCTTGATCCTCATTATCTGGGAATGGTTTCTGAGCCTAGGTAAACAATGTCAATAGATGCAAGAGGCTGACTTTAATCCAATCCAAAAGATGTTCAAAGTTCCCTGAAAACACTTGGGTCAGTTTTATTGTAGCTTTTTCAACTGAATATTTTTGCTTATATTTTTAACCAGGTTGGTTAATGATTAGATCTTAATTTCAGTAAAGAGACATGCAGAATAAATCTTAACAGCCTCTAATAAAACTTGTAAGTAGAGTTTGTAAATCTTCCAGATATCTAAAATTTAAAGCAAATATAAGGAGCTGTGGTGATCAGGCGATTGTTCAGCTGGATGTGCTGCAGCAGTCAGGAAACAGGAAGTCTCGGTCCTCGATGACAACTAACACTGAGTAACAAATGGGTTTGTCCTTAAATAATAATACCTACTGTACTCAAATGTTATAGTCAATGAAACAGACTAGCAAAATGTATTTGAAGAAATCTAATTTAATATTTATTTAAATATAGCAGTCTGAATTATTATTACAAATAAACCTTTTAAGGTTAAGGTTTTGTTACAGGTCACTTTAGTTCACTCCGGGATTGGGCTGATCTTGGGCATCCTGCATGTGATCTGGAGCGTAGCGGAGACATTTCTGCTCTGCTTGGGCGAAGGCAAACTCAGCGTTTACCCCCACGTGCCGAGTCAGGCCATCTAGGACACAAACAAACAGAAAGAAGAAAAAGGCCAAATTAGAGCTTAAATATGAATAACGTCTTGTCAGTTATCTTCATCTTCAGGGAGAAAGCATCTAAACTGCTGAAAAGCTCAAAGACTAACTTTCAAAAGATAAAATAAACCAAACTATTTGCAGTGAAATGCATTTCTATTCCTGTTTGTTGTATATTCAAGCAGAACATACAGGAGAAAGCCAGTTTTAAGCAGTTTAACCAAATTTGACCATTTTTAAACTTCTGGGTTAAAAATAATCACATAGCCTTTAAGAACTGACCATTGCACAACATCTCTCTGCAATGACCGGAGGCAAATGAAGCAAAGGCTAATCCAGAGGCAATACCCCAGCAGGTTCAGTGCTGCAGACTCTGAACTCCTCACTGAGGTCCCCGACTTCTGATCATGATTACAGGTTTTTGAAAAGATAATGACACAACAAATACTGGCTTGTGAGAAACTGGATTAGCATTGTGATGACAAAAAAACCAAACTATCCATAATGGCTTCACATTTTGCATTCAGGTTTAAGTAGTTCAATCTGTTAAAACTGTTTACAATTTAGCCTTTTAACAAACTAGAAAGCGAAAATTTCAGAAGAAATTTTAAGTGTGCCTATGCCGCTGCTAAACAGTGTAGGTTGCCATTCATACGGCTGCTTAGGGCAAAACTCAGAAGAGCACCCATTCTCCACCATGAACTATGGTAAAAACAAACACCGCTCATGCTTCACAGATGACAGCTTACAGTTTTGTGTAAAGATGAAGTTACTTCGTACAGCCCCGATTTGCAGATGTTGTGCACACAGGTTCATGAGCAGACGTCCCATTGTATCACGGCAGACCCCGACAATGTTTGCATGAACATGCTTTGAACCATTACGTTATGGACCACTTTTCACACATGGTTGGTGTACCCACACAGCCGACTGTAGCTTTTCAACTCACAGCCCGACACACACCCAAAAAACAGCCGAGAGAGCACAGACTACGCCCGTGAGGAGTGATTGCTGATGCCGCTCAGGTGGGTCCACTTCCCCTGCAGCGGCACTGCAGACCACGCCCCGCCACACACATCAAACACGTAAATAAATATTTATGCACTTTTGCATTCACTTTTTGTTTTTTGTTATTTTTACACAGTGTTCTGAATGATGAACAATGGTCTACAGCCAATCTTGTGTATTATTATACAAACTTTGGTTGTAAGATTCAGATAACTATTTAATAAAAGCTAAATATTTTATATGAGTGTAAGAAAGAAAAGTATCTTTGTGTCCACCTTTCTCTGTTAATGCCCTACCTGGCCCCCCCGGCAAAAGCTTTGCTAGATCCGCCCCTGCACAGTTACCAGCTGTCAGCTACACAAAAACAGGAGCTTGGTGTTATGTGTCTCTCAGAAACAGTTCATAACTTCCCTTCAACTCATTCATGTCACCTAAAGGGTAAACCTGTTTCTCCATCACCTGTTCAGCTCTGATGATTCAGTAAGGACATCTCCTGGTTTGGACCAGCCGTTTTTACAGCTGTGGCTCCATCAAACATCAGCTGATACTAGAAATTAAAATCAAATAAATTCTAACAGCTGAACGATCTTAAACGTGCTGCTGTTTAGCGCGATAAACAAGAGCGAAAAGCCGATCGTTGATTAGTTTCATGATTGAAGTTGCAACAGGCAAGAGAATGACAGGGGAGGCTTCGTAACGACAGAATAAATCGTAATAATTCCTCTGAATGTGGGACGATTCCGTTTGTACGGCAACTCTATGACCTAACCCTTATGAGTACGCAGCACGATTGT